>NW_027184085.1:56201108-56511108 GCF_041296385.1 Aphelocoma coerulescens
ATACTGCTGTTGACTACAAGGAGGGAGCATCACTTACTATCTCTCTTGAAGCATGTTGACCTTTTAGGCTCTTGCCAAATGGACTGCAATGTCAATATACATCTTATGAAAGACTGAAGGCAATTATTCATCTCTCAGTGCTTGCCCAGAAGGAAACAAATAGGAAAACTGTGAACTTATTTCTCTTGAAGGAGGATGAGATGGAACAGAATGAGAAAGCAGCTGCTGCAAATGGGCTGTGTGTGAGTGCATGCATTCCTTATTTTTTAAAAATTATTATTACTATGTTTTGATCATTACCATGAAATTGTCTAGGGGAATTTTTTTGCACATAGCCTTGGCAAACTCTGTCCTGACAGTAGAATGTAACACAGGGAAAAATCTGAGATCTTCTCCAAGAGTAGCTGTTCAGCACTGGATGGTGGGAGCAGTGGGGTGAAAGAGATTCAGTACAGGACTCTTACCAGATCTTGATATGGGTCCAACAACAAATGCTGTAATAAGGTAACTGTTTTAATAGGAGGAGGAATACAGATACCCAGCAAATCTTAAGTCCCATCAGTTCCTGGGCACCCTGAATTTGTGCAGTATCAGTTGGAGCCCAGACAGATTTTCACACATCATGCTGTTCAGAGCTGACCCTGTCCATGAAGGAAAGCTCTCCCTTTTGGTCATATAATTTCTTCACATGAACACAACTCTGTTCTAAAGAGAACTTCTTGCAGCCTTTCTAGGTAAAGGTAAGGCCATAAACGTGGTCCAATAAACAGTACCCAGTGGAAGCTGCCTACAAAATTCTCTCTTGCAATGTGTAGGCTTAGTTTATGGTGCAGCCAAGGAACTTTTGTTGCACAGTACAGCCCCGAAGGCCTCACCTTATGTGTAGCTCAGTACAGCACAGTCCAGCACAGTCCTGTGCTTCGTTAGGCTCTCTGTTCTGTTTATCACTAGTTCCTTAATGTGCAACACTCCCCCATCAGGATCAACAGAGTAGCTATCCAACAATGGCATAACGGACGGCAGAGTTGCATGTAGTGTGACATCTCCATTTGTTGACAATACAGCACCTAGGAATCATAATTTATTTTAATAATATCATTTATGAGAAATATTTCAATAATACACTGGGTTTTTTTTCTGGAAATTCAAGTAACTAACTCTAAAATAAAAAGAAATCCCTCATTTTCTTCTACTTCTCCCATGCTAGAAAGACTCTACAGATGAGATGGATGAGATTTGATCCAGTTTGCAGTGACTTAACAGAGAGAAGAGTTGTATGATAGCTGATAATCTATATACACTATTTGCATCATATACAAACACAATTTCAAAATCTATTGAAAGGATATGCATATGTGCATTAATTCATCCATTTTTTGTAAAGGGAGAATCCGTTTTCTTTCAGATTATGCTTATCTCATGTGAAAGGAATCCTCATTTATTAGTGGATAAGACCATGTTATCAAGTGAATCTTTCTACCTTTGAAGAAATTTGATTGTGTGACTGTATATATATATATGTGAGTGCACACTTCAGATACATTTTGACTTAATGAAGAGCTTAATAAAAATCAGCATTCATAGCTTCTGTGTAGTCAGATAAATTAGTTAATGCACAAACTGAGCTCTTATGTATTATGCAAAAGATTAGTTCTAAGATTTGCATAATGTGCTACAAACGACCTACTGTTTCAAACAGTAGCAACTTGGTAAAAAGTGGGTTGAAAGCTGAAGTGACGTCAATGAAGCAATTACTCCTAGCTTGGCACATCTCATTCATTGTCAAAAGTTCAAGTCCCTGTAGCGCTGAGAGAACAGCTAAAAGACATTGAAGGCAGGTTAAAGCTAAAATAATACTGTGGTGGTGCAAGTGGCTCCAGCCACTCTGTCTCCTGAGGAGAACTCAGACAATCAGCTGTGGTGGTCAGCAACCCAAGTTTGGCATGTAACTTTCAGTCATGGTGAGAACCCATGATTCCTTTGTTCTGCTGTTTGCATGTTTTTTCCTGATTGGTTAATGCTTCCCCCGCCCTGTTTCATGCATGAAGTTATGTATATTCATTTCCCTTGTTTAATATGTATCAGCTCTAGAAAGTTCTTTGTTCCTCTACGCCCCATTGGCTCCTCCCCTAAGCCCCTCCTATGTGTTGTTCCCATTGGTTCCCTTGCTGTCAACCCCACCTACTTCCCTTTACCCCATTGGCTGTGATCCCTCTCCCCGCCTATCTGTACCCAGTATAAGACCTCTGAAGAATTTGGCTTTTCGTTCCTGTCTTTCACGGGAATAAACCTGCGTGGAACACAAACAGAGAGTCCTGTCTTCTTTTTCTTTGCCTGCGTGCCTGCCTAACAGGAAGATCCAGCCCCTTTTGGGTGAGGAGCTCTACCACATTTCATTGTGTGTTGGGCACTGAGTGCCACCTTCCAGAGGGGTGCCAGCGTTGACCTCCAAGCTTCCTTGTGTTGGCACGCAAGGGCTATACTCCCTTCTGCCAGCTCACAGCTGCAAACCCCCTCATAATACAACAACAGTCAGCAGAAAGGACAGAGAATGGTCAGTGCTGTTGGGATAGCAGGGATTCTTAGCTCTTCAGCATCTGATCCAAACTCCTGTTAAAATGAAAAGCAGTCCTTGTGCCTCCTTAAAGAGTGTTATTATTCTGAACCACAAACTACAGATCTGAGTTATGAGATTGTACTAATTCAGAGCTGGCTACACTGCTAACCTTAAATCAGTGCAATTTCTGAGAAGGGGGAAAATACTATTTGCTTACAAATCTTGAAATAATTATTTAGTTGATTCACTACATGAGAAACAGCAAGAGCCTGAATTTACATAACGAGTCTGATGATATCAGGGGGCAGCGGAAAGAGTGGAGTGGAAACGCATGGACTCCAGTCAGTCCTTGGTTTGGTTTTGTATATGGTCAAATCCCTCACTTGCTCTTTCCTTAGGTGTCAGATAGGAGAAGTTTTTCTGAAAACAGTCTCACAAAATTTTGTCTTGCTACAGCAAAGAGCTTACAAGCACAAGTCCATGGCACTAACACTACTCAACATGGATTTTCTGAATCAGCATTGATCTAAAAGTATTATTCTCTAGCTATTTCCTATATAGGCAGCCTATACTGAAGGCATTTCAGTTCCTACACACTCCTGGGGGTCAAAAAACGTTTTGAATTGGTGCTGTTAATAGAATTTCTTAACTTGCTCTCAAACAAAGGATAAAATGGGTATTAGAATCGTTAACTCCGGATTGACTGGGGCATGTGAACAGAGCAACTAAAAGATACATGCCACCACTGACTGCGCAATGGGCTTCTCTCTGTCAGATGCTGGAAGAAGCTCAAAGGCATTTCGTGTTCTATGTTGGCCAGGCATACAGGTACATAAATTAATTTACTGTAATCTTAATTTAATTTTTAAGGGGATTCTTAATAAATTTTTAAAATAAATCAGTCAATACACAAAGTATTGTTGCTTTACTTATTTTGTTCTTATTGAAGGGAAAAAATAGCCATAAATGTTTTTTTACTTTAGGGGCAAGTAGAGTTGGCAATCCAAATAATTTTTTGCTGAGGCCATCTTAAATTATGGTTTTCTTAGGGTAGAATAAGGTCTAATCCATTCTTATAGTATAAAAATGTGGGCTGCACAAGTTGAATTTCAGTGTTGCCAATTTTTGCAGCTTGTTAGTATTGCTCTTGTAATGTCTGACTGTTCCAGTGAAGCCTCAGGCACCAATGCCGTGTGAAAACATAAACAAAAAATTAATGGGTCTTCAGGTTACAGAAAAGAACCTTTGAGAATCAGACATACTTGACGAACTGAAAAAAGAAGTAATTTTTGTGGCTGGGGGCAGAAAGAATGGTTGACCAGCAGTGTGGAGGGGCCGGGGGGGCATTACAGCTTCCAGAAGAAATGGCTGCCTTGGGGTATCTGTGGTCACTGCCGCACGGGACGATGTGTCCTGTGCTTTGCTTTTACAGCACTCTTAATGTGCCATGTGCTTGTATTGTCAACAGGGCTCTCTTTGGGAAGCCTTGAAGAGTTAAGGGCCTGTGCATCTTCCAGAATGGGATCTGCACCCCAGTGTGACCACCCAGGGCTGGTGAATGTGTTAGCCTGCGTGGTCCGTGCAACACTAGCACCTGTTCCTACTCTGACTTCTGCTATTCTTCCGATTTCTTACACAGTGCTGCTCAAATGATTGACTTTTAAACAAAAGCCCTGTGTTGCTCAAAAACAAATGAAAGAGTGAGAACTCCTTCCTGTCATTAACACACAGAGGCATAGATGGAATAAATGAATCAGCTGCTTTCAGTACTGAGATACCTGGGTTTTATTCCAGCCACTTTATCAGGAGGAAGATTATGTGCTTGAATGTCTTGTTAAAACCTCTTTTGGGAAAAAGAAACAAGAAATTTAAAATTTTATACTTAAGTCAAAAATTTTATCATTTCAAAGCTTTGGTCATCACGGGGAGTAGCAAAAAAGCAAGTAGGGTATCTAATTATGGTAACTGTTTTCAGAGACTTGGTAACAGCCACAGGCACCGGATTAAAGTCAGGTCATTTTTATCAATAAGATAAAGTCTCATTGTTTCACTAGGAAGCAGTGTTTGCAGCTATCTTATGACAGCCAGTGTTCTGTCTTAATTAGTAATATCATTTCTACTTCACCTAAAACAGCTGAAGGGTTCTCCTGGGATCTATTCTTGGATACAATTTTGTTTAATCTTATTATTAATGGTAATGATTTTTTTTTTGCTTGGATTATCATCTGTATGCCAATGATTCCATTATTTAAACAAATAATTATTACACATTACAATTCCATTTACTGCATGACAATAACAAATCATAGTTAGAGCCCATTCAAAGTAAATTAGTTCTAAAACACTAATAAAATTAATTGCAAGATGCTTGATTGAAAAATAGAAACAGCTAAAACAGGAGCTCTTTATCATGGTCTTTGATAGTATATTACTTAGTGGAATAAAGCTACTAGCCTTAAATATCTTGGTGCTTGTTAGCAAACAAAGAGTAATTGAAACTTGGTTGCTAAGAAACATTATTTCTCATTGTTGACAATCATGATTTTCTTTGATTGCTGCTTCTATTGTTGTTCATTACACAAGCTAAATGTTTTCCCATAACATTGTGAAAATATGCTTTGGATTCTATGTGATACCACTGAGTCTGTTTAAAAAGCTTCCAGCAGCACGGTATGCTCCTGGAAGAGTGGTGGTGTGGGATTTTCTGTGGTAGATGTAAATTTTTGGAACGCGAAAGATACATGAATGACAGCTGTAATTGCAGTCCAAGGTTAGCAATGCTAACCTTCTCTCATATATTGCAGGTGGAAAAATTCGTAACCATACTTTTCTTGATGTCTAAATGTCTTAGTAGCAGCACTAGATGCATTTTTCAGATGCTAACACTTGACTTTTGGGAAAGTAATTTTAGTAATCTGAAAAGGGGTTTTACTATTAAAGTATTTTAAGTCACATAAAAGTGGCTTTAGTTCCCCTCAAACCATGAATCAAATTCCATAAAAAATGTAGCCACATTTGTAGCTGGAAAAGTATTCTCTGGCAAAAGTCAGAGCTCTTTGATTGCTGATACAGGCAGCCATCTACAATTTCTTCCCCAAGCAATTCTGTTTGATCAGTCATGTAGCTGGCAGATTCTATTCCAAATTTTTTTGTGATTAATGCAAGGGATGAAAAATTAACAACAAAAAACTCATCCATGCTGGTTGATTATTTTGATCCATTAAATAGGCAAGTTCTGTTTTAGGCCAAAACTCTGGTCTGTGAAAATTAATACTCAAATGGGAAAAATTTAAAAAAAGAAACCCAACAATTTAAAGATTCTAAATTGTAGGGAAAGAGGAGAGACTTGGAATAAAGACTTGCACTATGAACTAGAAGAGTCAGTGAGGATTTTGCCTTCTCCAGCAGATGCATGATTTTCCTTGTAGAGAGCTATGTCATATCCCTTTTCTCTTGTCTGCTGAGGTGTCTTTTAGCTATTAACTTCCTCATGATGGCTGAGTGTTGCTTACACCTCTAAGAGCAAAGAGTCCACAAGTGCAGGAAGTGCACACTGCAACAATTTAGATGACAGGATTGGTTTACAGAGCAATTTACAGCATAAATTTTCAGACTGGGAATGTATGCTTTGGAAAGACGCCAACTGCAGTTTAAGGAGCAAGGAGGTATTACCAATTTTATTTTGACTACAGGTTTTTTCAGATCAGGACTTACAACCTTGTGTCTGTGAAGTACCCTGAAAAATTAAGTCGGAACCCATCCGAGCACAGAGCACAACTGTTACATACATCAGTCCTTGTGCTGTAAAAAAAACCATACATCATAAGAGAGATGCTTCTGCAGAAAGAAAGAGAAATGAAATTTGTGTCTGTATGTGTGTGTGTGCATATGTGCCTGATTATCGGTTTCACATAGAAACTCATTGTGGCAAAGTGTGTTTTCTGCTGTAGTCCTCTAAATTTCCGTGCTGAAAAATATGAGGTTGAACTCTAAAATAATTTCCATGTCTGAAGGTATTTTTTCACTTTCTGCTCTGAAAAGCTAGTTCTTTTCATTTGTTTAGAGAGGGATAGCTTCTGCTTCTTGAAACAGCTGGGAAGTAAGGTTTGTATTTATTGTGTAAAAGAGGAATATGTGGAAGAGCATCAGACTTCTTAATTTTCTTCTGAAAGGAAATTAACTTTTGCAATGCATCTCAACAAGGATATCCTTTGTGTGTTTCCATGTGTACTAAATATATGCTGATGTTGATAAAATCTGTTTTCCTAATGAGTGTTTTAGTATTCTTTTGTTCCTTTGTATTAAGTTCCTATTAACTGGCTTACTGTTTAGGTACTGTGACTAATTCTTGGTTTCTAGTACCTAATTTGATTACCTAATTAATGGTTTCCAGAGTTCCAGAATGATTGTACTTTTATATATGCAATGCAGCTACCACTGTTTTTGAGTGTGGCAGGAAAGGACTGAATGTCAGTCAAGTTCCTACTGAAATATTTTAAGAGAAAATCCTAAGAGAAGAGAAAGAGAAGAGAAAGAGAAGGAGAGAAGAGGAAACCTATAGCTGAGAAGCAGAATTCACCCAGCAGTCAAGGCAAAATTTTAATGGATTTTATGTGATCTGAATGAGGCAATTACATATTTAAAGGGAGTTTCTCTGTTAGAGTAAGCCAGACTCTGTTTCTCTTGAGAATCCCTCAAGTTTTCAGTCTATGTATTCTACATGTGCTGTACGATTTTGCACCATACAAGAGCCAAGCTATAAATTCTTCTATCTGTTATCTGTGTGGAATTACAGAGTGTGAGGCTACCTAGTCTTTTGGGATTTTATTCATTCAAGAAGAGAAAGTGTATTCATAAAATCTAGTCTCCTAGTAACAATGAGGAAGTACTATCTGTGTATGGAAAGCAGATTAGGCTGGGGTCGGTGACTTTATGACAGCTATTCCAGTATATTTTATTTAAAAGGCAAAATGCCAGAGATTTAATGCTTTTGAAAATAGTGCTATGTAAAGCCTATGTTTTATGATGAACACAATA
The DNA here is from genome assembly GCF_041296385.1 of Aphelocoma coerulescens. Taxonomy (NCBI): domain Eukaryota; kingdom Metazoa; phylum Chordata; class Aves; order Passeriformes; family Corvidae; genus Aphelocoma; species Aphelocoma coerulescens. The sequence continues at coordinate 56,208,703 of NW_027184085.1, forward strand.
GAGGAACATCAGTGACAGCAAAGAGTGATTTTAATTTCCTTAAATATTCCCTCTTTCCATAACAGTCCCTGTGTCACATCATCCTTATAAACACTGCTGGAGTCTCACAGTAGGACATTTACTCTGGAGAGATGTTTGTCACATGTGGGCTGCCTTCAACTCAGGAATTCAGTTGCATATAAAGCAATATGTTGAAGGAAGGCAGTTTGGAAAAAAGGGAGGAAGGCTTGAAATGGCCTCAATAAAACCATCATCTTCTGCAGGTTAACTTCCCCCAGGTAGTAAGCATCTCTAAGCAAAAGAGAAGACCAGAGACATTAGTATGCTGAATCCGTGCTGCAAGAAGGATTATAAAACAAGATGCTGAACAGATGTGACATAATAGGAGAAGTCAGTGTAAAGAGGAGAGGGAAGAACACATTTTATCAAGCTGTGCCACATGTTTTGAGGAAGCTGATACCTATATCAAGACTTGACCCACCTGACATTTCACCTCTATCCAGGTGTTTGTTCTCCAGACATGATGGTTGTAGGGGGATGAATGGGTACAACTGTAATGTGGGTAATTTCTGTATTTGTGTTCATAGTCATATTATGCTATCTATGAGTCCAGTATTGATGCTTGCATTCCCAGTTTACTTCAGAAATGATCCCATTAAAATCAATGACCATATTGGTCCAATTCAAGGGAAAGGAATCTGATGTCATACCAGTTGAGAAGTGTGTATGACAATTCACTTGCTCATGAAAGAAGCACCAAGGGCATTCAAAGCTGCTACCTGAAACAAGAAAGTGAGAATTTTCTGCCTTTTTCATGAACTAAAAGGAAGATTTTTAATATCTAGACCCTCATCTAGTTATGATGCTGTGCATGATAGTATCTGTGGGCACTGGATTACATTTACTGTGCTTTCTAATTACTCACTACACATACACTCTTGTAAATGTCATTACACTTTTCTGGGTGGTGATGGTAGAACATGTCTGGGCTCTCTCACCCCCCAATGGCTATGTTCAATGGCCTCTCCATTCTGGTTTGAAAAGAGAGTTAATCCTCCAGCAAGCCTCATTAAAAGAAAAATCTCAGACCTCTTAAAAAAAAAAATAGAAAGAAAAGAAAACAACAACTGTCAGGGTCTTAAGTTTGGGGCATGGTTTACAGTAGCTTGAAAATCTTGGAATATTTATGTGCATTTTATTCTGTGTATGCACAAAGCACTTGTCATTCTGAGTCAAGAGATTGAGATGCTTGAGTGCTATGAAAAATGAGACAATGTTCTGCTACCAATGTTTGCACGTTTGTGTTCCGAGTGCAAAGTAGATGTGGTGTCTTACCAGCCCAGACGGGTAATGTTTTATTCCTGCATTATAATAATAAAAACACCTGTGAACAGCAGAAGGCAAAAAATTTGTAGTGTTGCCAATTCTTGAGATGTAACTCTGAGCTTCATGCGTTTTTTGTTTCTTATGGTGCCAAAAGTGAGAAACTTGACCTTTATTTGGGAAAACTTTTTAACCTTATTTTTATAAAAAGGCTCTTGAAAACAGATGGAGAACATATATGAACTATATGTTCAAATGTCTTTCAAGCCGCATACAATGAAACATCATCTAACTATATGAAAAATTTAGGATTAATAGTTTGTTCAATGGATAAAATTCTTCTTTGTATTTATTTTTTTTATGATGGGTGTTTTTAGTGCATAAATTACAAGGCTGAGGCCCTTAACTATTTTATACATTTTTATTTTAATATGTCTCAATTTGTATCACATTTCTGTATCTGGCATAGTTCCATACTCAGTGTTTGTTTCAGAACACTTACTTGGGCTTCAGTCAGTCCTGAAAATCCTTTTGCATATGTTTAAAGTTGAGGCATATGTACATGTATTCAGTTACCAGGTGTGGAGATACTATTTGGTATGAGTACAGTGTACAGGAGCCGTATATTGCCTACTACTTATGTAACAAAATGGCTTATGCCTCCGACATAAATTAGTCATCCAAATTGTGGAAGTCAGAACCTCACAATCCCTCAAAGTCAAATTTTGATGGAATTGGAATCTCCCTCCGGGATATACAATCCTCTATTTGTAATGCTTTGCACTTCCACTATTTCTACTTTCACATAAATCTTTTTTGGATACTGTTTATGTTTTGGGTTTCAGATATTTTAGTGTGGCTGTAACTTTTCATTTGCACCACCTGTTTTTCCAGGGGAATATAATTGGTCTATTCCCCTTTGCAATATTCTATATTTTATATTCACTTTAGCTGCCTGCCTTTCTTCCTCCACCCCAATAAATTCTTTATTGCAGATTTTTTTTTTTTCTCAGAAGCTTCCAGATTCATTGTTTCTGTTTTAAAGAAATGCATAAAACAATAATTGGTGATGGCATTACTGCTTTCAGTTTAAAATGTTACTAACTAGAATGACATTCATTTTGCTGGAAAAAGTGAGGTAACCTAGAAATTCAGAATAAAGAAGTCATTACTTTTTTTTTTGTTTGTTTGAGAAAAAGATTTTTAAATGCTGTACACCATGACCTGTCAATGAAAAATTTTTAGCAGTGAGGGCTTTTACCCGTAGTGAATAAATGTTTCAGGGTAAGAGGTCAAGGACAAAGACCTCCCTCAGCTGTCAATATTCAGGCAATTGATCTTTTGCTTTTATTTAATCTCACCAGCCATTTCCCTTCCTTTCCTCCCGTTTCCCTCTTTTTTCCCTTCCCCCATTCTACTCAGGGAAACTAAATGTTCCTGCTGCCAGCAGAGCTTAGTGTAAGTGTAATATTACATGAATCAAAGGCCCTTTAGGCCATGATATAGACTGGTAATTTATTACTGAAGAACAGAGGCTTTTTTGAAATTTCCTTTAGTTCAGGCAGATCACTATGAATTAACTAGGCAAGAGGGCAGCAGGTGCTCTCATTAAATTTACAGTCACTGCCAGCAGACAGGGAAGCATTTAAAGAAAGAATATGCAGCTGTGCTGACACATGTAATTGCAACCATCCACAGACTCAAAAGATGTGCGGAGGTAGCCACCGACTTTTGGTCACTGTGCTCGAGCTGTGCTGGCACACACGGACCAATGCACATTGTGCTTATGATTAGGTCCCTAAAACGGCAAATTGCTTTTACTAGACCTCCAAATGTTGTGTGAGAAACAAATGAACTACTGGCAGGGCTTGGCTTAGTTGAACCTCCCAGATGAAGTGACCTTGAACTTCAGAGGAGTTCATAGCCTGATTGCAGCTTTGTGGTTTTGGCATTTCTCCACTTACCCTTTGTGAAATAACAGATTCAACAGATCTCCCCTTGATCTATGTTCTTGGCTCAGTTTCTTCAGCCATCAGATAGTGTTTTGTATATAACTGCTATTTGAAGCTAATGAAATGACATTTTTTGCAGCACCAAACCTATATTTTCCTTAAAGGAAGGGAAATTCCATGCAAAGCTGCTCACTAACAATACCTTCTTAGTTTTGCTTTGTAATTGCTTATTACAAAAAAATAGTATAAAAATGCTTATTTTGCACCCCAAACATTCCTTGGGGAAATGCTAAGAAAGTAAACTCTTGGCATTGATCCAGAGCTCCTTTTAGTCAAGACTTCCATTGACTTCAGTAAGGTTTACATCTGGCCTTTAAAACCTAGTTTTAACTGTAGACATATGTGTTTTGTTTTCATTATGACTTTTCATGGAAGTTTCACACACATGTCTAAGGTTCTGCACTGACCAGAGTGTAATGCCTTGTTATCTAAGTTCAAAACAATCCTCAAGTGAAAATATACTGGTGTTACTGCTCTGTATTCAAAATATGTTGTACTTTGTCTATGGCTGTGCAGCATATGGTGTTTGTATACTTCATGCTGTTACAAAAAATGTGCCTATTTTTTTTATTAAGTTTCTTTTCAAAATATTTTAGCTAATAAAAACCTGAAAAAGTTAGTTTGATTGATTGATTAGAGAATTGCATCTAAATTATGTAATACACCATGTGTAACTACAAAGAGATACCATTTTTCATTTTGACTTCTCTTCCTTTCTTCCTTTCTTCCTTCCTCCCTCCCTTCCTGCCTTCCTCCCTTTCTTTCCCTTTCTTTCCCTTTCTATTTTTTTTCTTTTTTTCTTTCTCTCTGTCCTTCCTTCTATCTATTTTCAGAGTGCCTAAGTCAAAGAATACAGTATAGGTTCAAGTTTTTAGTTCCCTTTAACCTTAAAAAATAAAGATGCTTCATACTGCATTTTTAGTGTTTCTGAGCCCTAAAGAAAATAAAGGGAAATATCAAAACAATTCTTCAATATTTTTCTATGTGTAAACTTCTTTCCAGAATTTTAAATCACCAAATATCTCTATACACAGTCATCTGTACAAGGTTTGAAGACAAAGTTTCTTCTCTCGTCTTCTATTTACAGTTTCCCTGGGTTCATGAAACAGTCTGATGTTACAGAGCTATGAACAAACTACACCACTTTTAATAGAGCCATTTATCTGCTTTAGAGGAGATTAGCATGCAATCCCTAGAGACATTTCTCAGCTAATAAGAATAAAATGAATGCTACTTGAGCACCTGTAATCAAATTACTTTTTATTCCCTAAACCCTTGACAGACTCTGCAAGTCTTGTAGTTTCCTAGGTGGGCCTGGTAGTGTAGTGCTGGGGTTTTTCCTTTCCGTCCCCTTACATTTCGCCCACTCACCAGCCATCCTTTCTTGAGAGAAAAGTGCAACCAACCAGCCAACCAAAAGACTCCCCTCATGATGCAAATCCCAGCATTTTGGAGGGATGAATCTCCCCACCAGCCATTCCTCTACAGGTGTCACAGGCCAGTCTGAAGTGCTGGTGGAACAAGGACCAAATCATTTTATATCTTGTTGAGGAATGCTGCTACTGCAGACTTGACTGTTCCCAGACAGCTGTTGCAGTAAAACTGCTGCACCTACGAAAAACCAAAACCAAAACAAACCCAACCAAACAAAAAGTTTAATCAAGGAAGGAAAGAAACCGATTTGGGCATAGTAAAGTCTCTCACAGTTCAGAGGAAAACCAATGTGTAAAACTAATTCTGTTCCATATAACTTGGTTTTTAAGAATTATATTGGGCTCAAATTTAGTCTGATGTTTTCAGACAGAATTCAATAGTTTTAATGCACAATTCTTAAAACAGGTATTCTGAGGTTGTTATATGTATATTTAAAAATTAAATGGACCTTAACTTGTATAGCTCTGATGAACTTTTCTGTTACCACCACAGGAGGAGGTTTGGTTTTGTCTCATCATACCAAAATGACTGAGCTATGACACATAGATGCATTTTCCAGACTGGGAAACAGAAGTTATGTTTTTGCACAAGGTTCATGGGTTCTTCAAGCTGGAAGCCCATTTAGGTTTATTCTTGTCCCTCTGAAAATGAATTAATTTAATTAATCTTGTATGTCTTTAATTAACATTTTTGCCAATAAATTTGCTAAATTATCAGGAAGAGAGCCAACAGAACAGACACAGAATACTGCTAGATAAAAAAAAATGGCAAGTACTAACTGTTGGTTGAAAAGTTACAGTATAAGCAGATGTTCGTGTCAGGATGTCTTTTCATGGATTTCAGATCAGACATGATGCCAGCTTGATACCAAATCTTTTATTCTCATCTCACTCTCTGTAATCTCTCAGCATGGGATTCCCTAGCACTTGTGCTGACACTGTCTTCACAATGTCAATCACACTCCCATCTCAGGTGAAACTGATCAGAAAGATTCAGCTGAAAAGGACTTCTCCAAGAGTCTTTGCATTTTGTAAGGACAACTTCTCATGGTCTGTTTAGAAGAAAGAGAAAAGTTTGTTTGCTAGGTATGGGTCCTATAATTAGCTTTGAATTTAGTACAGATGAAGTCTGAAAACGTCTGCATAGCATCTCAATACCAAAAACTTTTAGCAGTCTGTTTTATTTCCACATCTTAGGCATGATTTATAATTCCATTTTTACATTAACTCATTTGATGAAATATCTGATGAAACAGTGGCTAATCTGCCATCTAGGTTTTTTCCTTCTTATAATTATTTGTTAACTTTTAAAATATTTTTTAAAATTTAAGATGCATCCTGTACAGTGGGCAGGAGTCAGAGCATATTACCAGCAATGAGCTTATTTACATAACAATGAACTCAATATCTTAATGGCTGTTGAAAACAGATGAGTCCACACCCACGCCAAAAGTCAAACGTGTCCTACAGTGAGAGCCCTTTTGATGGGAAGCTGCAGGAAATCTTTGCTTGGTGTTTTTGTCTTTTTTTTTTTAATGGAAATAAAATATTTTCCTGTGTATATTTTGAGTATTTTTAGCTATCTTGAGTCCCTTTTCTCATACTCTGGGTCCTGCAAATTCATACAAAACAAAGGGAAAAGGCCTTCAAAAAACCTTGCATGGTCTTCATTAGGATTAAAATAATAATAGTTCTTGAAAGCACATGCTCACTCCTAGAATGTTTTTTAATGATTTCATGATGTAATAGTAGTCTATGAACATCAAAATATATCAACCTGTTAATAACTCTTGAAAGTTTATTTTACACAATTTGATTGGAGCTTAAATGTCCTTGATGAGTCACCTGTGGTATTACTGTCTATTTCTCACTCTCTATGGCTTTTCACTTTTCACCTCACATTGGTTGTTCAGAAAAGATATATAAATTTGTTTAGCCTATTTTGATTTTCAGTGTATTTTAGTTAGACGGGTTTTTTTTCTCCAACTCCCCCATCAAGCATATTAAAATTAGGGAACAAAGTAAAAATCATTGTGGTTTAATGAGTTTTTAAAGTCAAATAAGTAAACTTATATTTTAACATAATTCTAACAAATTGTATGAACAAATTAATTTTTTTTTTACATTTAAAATTAAAAGCATAATTTGAAGCTTTAAGAGGACCAAGTATGCTAATTACATTTTCTTTGTCCTGTTTTTTGTATCAGTTTAACTGCAGAAGAGTTCCAAAATACTTTTTTTTTCTAGTTGTGCCAAGTTCCCACGTAATCACCTTTATAATCTGTGAAATGCAACCAGACAAGAAAACAGAGGTTTAACTTTTCTAGTTGAAACTCAGTGAAAGATTTCAGGCTCTCATCTAGGAGCTTAATAACAGTCGTATTTCAGATCCAGGTGAGCAAGGGATATTGAAAATGAAGAGTGCAAGAATTGTAGGATTCAGTGGATTACAACAGTCATATTTACCAGACGTAGAAGGGGGAGAGCACCAGGAAAAGACAACGATGGTTTCTTGCCTTGAAGCATACACCAGCACTGTAAAAACATTCTATATCATTGTGTGACCAGTGTGAAACAACATGATGGTCAATCAGCAAATAAGATGACTTGCTTTTCCCCAAAACTTGAGAAAATACAAATATATTTAAAAAAAAACAAACCAAAGAACCAAAGAGGTGGTTGACACAATGTTCATGTTGTGGAATATTGAATAGCTTAGCCTGAGATGAACCAAATTCTGGTGGTTTTTTTTTAGAACATACTTTAAATAGGTGATGTATGTCACTGTCTCATTCTAATACAAATATCTATGTTAAAATACACATTTCTCAGGTTTTTAAGTTATTGTAGGTGGCCAAGAAGTATCTATCTAAAATGAATAATCAGTAAGTCATCTCTACTTTAGCAGACCTAATGTTGCATTCTTCTGATATGATTCTTTCTGTGAAAGAAAAATTTAAAAAATCATGTTGTAATGCCTTGTCTCAAGGGACTCTGACAAAAGGAAAAGCAATTTCTTGCTTTTCAGTGGAGCTTCAGTTGAAACTGCCTAACAAATGAAAACAACAGTCATGTTTATATTTGCTTATATTTTTGTCCATGATGACAAAAATTTGAATGACTGTTTGTTACTGTGCAGCATCTCTGACACATAAAATTCTTGAAAACATGCTGAGTCTTATCTAGTGGGTGTTATGGTTGGCAAACTTTGAAAACTTCACTTCTACACAGTGCTTGAACAGGGCACAGATCTGGTGCGAGCAGTGAAACAACTCCCCTCAAGGATGACCAGTGAGTAGGGGACACCTCTGAGTGCTCACAGTTTGAGTCAAGGCCGTCTGGATGCTAATTAGATGTAGTGAATCTTATTTAACATATGCATGAATGTATGATGAAAGCTATCAAAGCCTATTTCAGCCTGTCTGTGATAAAAATATATTGCTAAGTAATTCTTTCTGAGAAAGCAGGTATTTTCCTTGGGAATTTGGCAGACTATTGTAATATACCTTGATATATTGCACTCAATGGACATTGCAGGTGGGGCAAGGATAACTCCTCTTGTGGCAGGAGATTGCCTTGCCTTTAGTTCTGGTGAAGGGATGAGGTTTCAAGGGACTTCTTGTACCTGTGTTTGTTCTTTCCTTAGGTTGTGAATAATTCTATGCAAATTGAGAAGTCAGCGTCCACCACAGCACCTGTTCCTGCCATGTGTGTGTACTGGATAAATGCAGGTGTGGGTTTGCTCAAATACATGTGTTTTATCAGGAGTGTTATGCTTATCACAAGACGTTGTCTTCTATACCTACAGATGTAGCCAGAAATAATAGTGTTTTGAGTTCATTCAGATACATGGTTTGTAGTTCTAATCATGTCTCTCTCTCTCTCTTGCCCACTCTCTTCCACTCCCTCTTCCCTAACCTTTTTTTTGGTCTTGTTAGTCCTTCCATTTCAGCCATTTACACTGCTTCTATAGATAGACATATGTCTCAGTCATCTGCCATATGGGCAAGTGATGTACTAGCCTATCAAAGTCTCCTATGGCTTTAATAGAACCTCAGCAAGTTCAATTCCTACTTTGGCAGGGGATTGTTTCTCTTCAGTTGGTTGGTGAGGTACTAATGCAGAGTGACGTGACTTAATTTCTGCTTTTTTAACATCCTCACACATGAATTTCAATTGCTCCCTAGCTGGCTAGTGTCTTTGATCATACTTGGCCCCTCTACAGAGCCTGTGGCATTCCAGCTACAGACTTCTACTCCAGAATGGATTTGGCATCTCTTATGAGAGTGTCTCTGTTCTCACTGAAGTACCTGTCTCTCTCTCTGTTACGCACACACACATATATATGGTACTCTTTTGGACACACATTTCATCTTAATAGCATCAATGCATTGAGGAAGCAGATGCAGCTCCTCCTATGGTATCTGCCTCTTCTGACAGAATGATAGAAGTGAGACCTTTATCATAAATGTCCTGTATTTTTTATAAAGCTAGAAAGTAAACCTTGATGTTTTATTTCATCTCAAATTATTTCTAGTCCCTACCTCGAAGCCAGCACACACTTGCTTTGATTAATGCTTTTTATCAGACTAAAGATCCTTTATTCTTGTTCAGTTGCCATATTTCTGGGCTGCAAAACTGTTCTTCAGTCAGCTATGTACATAAAAGCACAGAAAATAGGACTTGAATACTAGTCTGTTCTGTGCTCATGTTAGGATGAACCATACCAATCTGTTTCAAAAACTCTCCAGTGATGAATATTTGACTATCTCCCCAGGCAATCTGTTCTAGTACTTCACCTTCCTTATCCTTAGGAAATTTTTTGTAATTTTTTGCTCCCCCATGCAATTTAAGTCCATTGCATCTTGTTCTAACTGCCATTGATGTGGAGAACAAGGTATTCTCCTCTTCTTTTGTCTACCTTTTTTAAATATATGTGAACACTGCTGCCATGTTCCCCTATCAATTTTATCTTTGAGCTAAGCAATGGCAGTTCTTTTAATCTTTCCCAATGGGTCATGTTTTCTAGACATTTGATTATTTTCTGTTGCTCTTGTCTGGCATTTTCAACCTTTTTCCTTGAAGACCTTTTTTTTGATTTTCTTTCTTCCACATCCCACCACCCCACTCCAGACTCCAACATACACATAGACTCCTATGAGGAGGCTGAGGGAGCTGGATATGTTTAACCCAGATAAGAAAAGGCTGGAGGGATCTAGTTCACAGAATCACAGAATGGGTCAGATTAGGAGGGACCACAGTGGTTCATCTGGTCCAACCTCCCTACTCAAGCATGGCCATCCTAAAACACATTGCACAAATTGTGTCCAGATTTCTCTTGAATATCTCCAGACAGGAAGAATCTACAACCTCTGGGCAACCTGTTCCAGTGCTCTGTCACCTTCACAGTAAAGAAGTTCTTCCTCATTTTCAGGTGGAACTTCCTGTGCATCAGTTTCTGCCTGTTGCCTCTTGTCCTATCTTTTGGCACCACTGAGCAGAGCCTGGATCCATCCTCTTGACACCCTTCCTTAAGCTACTCATAGACATTTATGTGGTCCCATCTCAGTCACCTCTTCTTGAAGAGGAATGGACCCTGCTCCCTCAGCCTTTCCGCATAAGGGAGATGCTCCAGTCCCCTAATCACCTTCATAGTCCTCTGCTGAGTCCATTTCAGGAGCTCCATGTCTCTTGTACTGAGGAGCCCAGAACCTAACACAGCACTTCAGATGTGGTTGCTGTCTTCAATGACCTAACACTATGGTAGAGAAGAGAAATTCTTCTAAGTTGTGTAGTGAAGGGATGGGAGACAAAGGTCACAGATTGAACCAACAAATTTTAATTGATTTTCTAGAGTGAGAATGGTCAAGCATTGAAACAGGAACTCTGAGAGGCTATGAATCCTCAATCCTTCAGAATTTCAAAATTCATCTGGTCAGGAATTTTAGCAATCTGACCTGGCTTGGAAGCTAGTGTTGCTTTAATTGGAAGGCTTGACTAGATGACCTTGATTGGTCCTTTCCAGCCTAAATTATTCTGTGAATCTGTGTTGCCTAAAACCGATCGTGTTACACTGTGCATCAGTAATGCCCATAGAGGTAGAATCACAGAATTACAGAATAGTTAGGATAGGAAGATCATTTAATGGACTCTGTAAACACAGGGTCACCAGGGCAGCAGGTTACATGGGAATGGGTGGGTTTTGAATGTCTCCAGAGAGGGAGACTTTATGACCTCCCTGGGCAGCGTGTTCCAATACTCTGCTACCCTGAATGTAAAGAAGTTCTTCTTCATGTTGATGTGGAACTTCTTGTGCTTTAGTTTGTGGTGATTACTCCTTGTCCTGTATCTGGACACCAGTGAAAATCTGGCACCATCCTCTTGGCACCTGAATTTGAGATATTTGTATGTATTTATGAGATTCCCTGTTGGCCTTCTCATTTGTAGACTAAACTGGCCCAGCTCTCACAGTTCTTTCCTGGTAAGAGAGATGCTCCAGGCCCATCATCATCTTTGTAGACTCCACTGGACCCTCTCCAGTATCTCGTCTATCTTGATCTGTGGAGACCAGAACTGAACACAACACTCCAGATGAGACCTCCCTTGACCTGCTGACCATGCATCCTGCATGACCCTGATGCATCCCCGGACACCATTGTCCCTCCTGGCCACAAGGACACACTGCCTTCTCATGATCAGCTTGATTCCCAGATCGTTCTCCACAAAACTGCTCTAGTAGGTCAGCCCTGAAGAAGGTGAGGGATAAATTCTGTAGTTATAAATTATAGTCCTCTCAAGTATCTCTAAATGATACTTGCCTTTTTTGCAATGTTATTGACTAAAGTTCTTGATTTCGCTATAGCTCCCCAGACATGCCAGTAGGACTGCTGTCCCAGAGGCTTTGCATCATTGTTTTATTCAGCTGATTCTGAGTACTTAACTCACCTAAAACTTCCTTGTTTTTTGCATGCCTTTCTTTTTTTCTTCAGTTAGTGAGGATTCTTTTGAGTTTGAATCCTGCCCTGCAGAAAGTTTACAGTCCCTACCAGATTTCTTAGTACAGGGTACTTTACTGAACATTTTTCCTCATTTAAATCATTAATAAAACTGTGAGATTACAGTAGCAGAATATATACCTTCAGCTTTAGTGAATCCCTTCTTTAAGACAGAGAACAAATGTGTGCTGTCTGAACACAGCTTTCTAATAATTTTTGCATCTACCTTAAGCAATTTCATCTCTATGTTTTGCAATCTTGCTATGAGCATGTTATATGAGATAGAGGTGTTCTTTTTGGTCTGGTTTGGTTTTGTCTTTTTTGTTTGTTTTGTTGTTTGTTTGTTTTGATTGGGGTTTTTGGTTGGTTTTTTTTTTTGTTTGTTTGTTTAATTGAGTGGTTTTGGTTTGGCTGGTTTTGGTTTTGTCTTTTTAATGGTAATTTCTGATGACGTGGGCAAAGTATCTGGCTGGTTCAACTTTTTTTCATCAGAACTGAAGCTATATGTTTGTACTAAAATTATCTGTATCTTCTTTTACTTTTAAATTACCCAGATCTGCCTTTGCCAGTTTCCTGGTGTCCTGTATGCCTTCCACAATTTCTTCATGATCCCAGATGATTCTGCTTCCCTTTGAACCAAGAATGGTAAAACATATCACAGCTATATATTAAAAATCTTTAATTTTTCTGATAATTTATAGTATTTTCTTTCATAATTCCTATTATTTCTCTGCCTTTTTTGAAATCCTGCAGTTCATTCATGTGAATGTGTTGCTTGTTGGTTTAACATGTTCTGCCTTAATTACTACCAGAACCATTAGAAAGTTTGTATTTTCCTAAATTTGGGACTTGCTTTTTTTCTTGAGACACATATCAGTATCTTCTAAATCTTTCCTTCTAATCACATGATGCTTCCTAACAAACATCCATTAGGTCAGTTAAATCACAGCTTTTATCTTAAGCTAAGTTTTATACATCTTCTTGATTGTTTCCCAATCTGTTTCCAGAGGTGCACAGAAATCACAAACATATATGAGTTCATCCACTGAACTTACTTCCCTTATATGATGCTGCTACAAATAATGTTATCCTTCTTGCTTTTAAGGGACTTTACCCAGAGTGTTGTGTTGCCAGTCAGTCACAGCTGAAGAGCTTCTTCTGTAGAGCTAGTGAATGTCATGCAATATGTGTGAACGCCTTTCATGCCATAGAAACCACCATCCAACAATGACTTATGGAGCATCTTCCCAAAGTCAAGGAAACTAAAGCCCTCCTGGTGAACCATCTGTACAACCCTGCTTTCATCTGTAGGATGAATCTGTCCTGGTTTGATCCTTTGACCCTTGATAGAAGGATTAATGAAAATACCGTCTGAACTTCTGACTTCTTCACCCTTGCTTTAAGCCTCATTGTCACTTTTGATCCATTTAGAGGCATTCAAAGCAGTATTGTTAGCATTCAGGTCTTTTGTTAAATCACATTCACTTCAATAGAATATGTGATTGAATAACCATTTCGGAGAGTTTTTCTAAGAATTTGTCATTAGTCTTTGTGCAATAATTATCTGTCCTTGGGGACATTGCAAAATCTTTTTTACACACCAACAGTATTGTAGAGTATTATTTTTTGGTCTGAACAAGTTCATGCTTTGTTGATGTAAGAGTCCTTCATTAAAAAGCCAAGACTGTTTTCTAGTAGTTGTTCCTCAGTAGTTCCTCATTGTCAATGTATGAGAGCTGGCTTGTTCTCACCATGAAATGTCAAGATGTGACTGCTATGGCTGAGTATCAGGGAGATTGCAGAACCTGAAAATTTCTTGATTTGCTTTTGTGGAGATAAGCATCAGGAGTGAAGTCAAAACAGAGAAGTCATAAAGTCTCCCAGGGATAATATCTTACCTACTTTTAGCATTATTTGCCTTATTTTTTTAATCAATTTCTTATCTATATACTGACTGTAGCAAGCAAAGGTGAGAATGGTCATGCTGATACCAACATCCTCTACACATCCATGATCCAAGCAGATTTGGTTAAAATGTTGACTCCTGCACATCCTGCTCTTACAAATCAAAATTTGACTGTTTCAGCAGACGACATAGCTTGTTGCAAGTATCTTTGTGCTGTAAAGCATTTGTTGCTGTGGTTTTCTAGCTACTAATTTTTGCCAATATACAGAAATAGAATATATGTGAATTTTTCTCCACTTGTAATAATGATGATATCAGGGAGTAGGGACAGAATAGTCAATCAATTATTAAGGTTGAATTATTTTAGGAGGATTCCTGAATCAAAGGGAAGACTTTTTAGTTTAGGGTTTAGTTTTTAGAGACTTCATCATTTTCCAGATGATACAGTTTATTTTAGAAGTGTCATTATTTTTATTTTCAATACTAAAATAAAGATTTTAATTAAAAAACTATGGCATTTTTCTCTTCAATATATCTTAAAATGTTAAACAAAATGGCTCATTTATGCTTGAGCCAGATAATGTTTCATTCCTTCTTAATAAAATTAAGAATCAGATAATTGATAATACCAAAGGATGAGGAAGCAAAAAAAAGATCCAAGTTATTCTAGTTGAGATATTTCATTTTCATTTGTCAAAGGAAATGAACTAGAGACTGTTTATAAGATGTGAATTAGGAAGGGAATATGGTTTTGTTTGGGAACATGTTGCTGCTAGGTTAAAGGTTGGACTCAATGATCTTAGAGATCTTTTCCAACCTTAATGTTTCTATGATATGTTGGTCTATTATGTTATATTAGGGCAGAAGAATTTTAGTTCGATTATATGGTTATATGTCTATTCAAAGAGTAACCAGTTGTGCTGAACAACCTAAGTTTTCTCAAAATAAGTTCATCTGTTGCTTCTGAAGAGAGATCTGTAGGGCAGGAGCAGGGATACTGGTCATTCTAGCTGGATTTGCAAGAGGGGAAAGCCAACAGATATCTGTGACAAACAGCATTGCTTGCTGTGTCATAGGTAATACTGAATAGCTGTGGAGCAGAGTCGTAAGATATCGCTGTACAACAGACATCAGGAGGTAAGCTACAAGCCATCAAATCACATTCAAGAACAAGATGGCAGCATGTGAATTTTCTATCTAGATAGTGAAGGAAGAAATCAACTTACATTACTGGGGTGAAAAATTCAGTCTGATTGATTTAAACTGAATGAGGGTAGTAGACTTAGATTAGATACTATGAACAAATTCTTTAATGTGAGGTTGGTGACGCAGTGAAATAAGTTGCCCAGAGAAGTTTTGGATTCCTCATCCCTGTAAGTGTTCAAGGTCAGGTGGGAAGGGGTTTTGATTCTAGTCTAGTTAGGTTTTCCTGGTCTAGGGGACGGTGTCCCTACCCATGGTGGGAAGTGTGTGTGTGTCTGTGTGTGTGTGTGTGTGTGTGTGTAATTAGATGATCTCTGAGGTTCCTTCCCACCCATGCCATTCTGTGACTGACATTTAGGTTCTAATACTGTCATGGTATAAGTTTCTCAGAAAGGTCTAGAAGTCACTACTGACAATTTGCTCACCTAAAAATAGGAACATTCAACACATGGAAACTTACTCATCAGCTTAGCAGAATTTTAAAAATAGTACATGTTTAAATGCTGATGCATTTCTTCTGGGCAAAAGAAAAATGATGGCTAAATGCCAGTGTTCTTCTTTAAATAAAATATCTGTGTGTCTTAAAGAAGATAAATACAAGTGGTAACTGAATCCTGCCATGAAAGTATCATAGTACATGCTCCCAAACTACATATTTGGCATTGCCACAAAACCAGGACCACTTAAGCTATAAAATAACAGAAGGTAAGTAGAAATATCATTTAGGGTTGATCATTAAACATTCAAGAAATAGAAAAAAAACCCATTCAAAATGCACAGAAAGTAGGAGACAGAATTGTAAAAAAATTGACTGGAATATATTTTAAATGAAATAAAGTGTGTGTTTAAAGATACAAGGATCAAAATGAAGCCTAAAAATTGTATTAGTAATTTTCACATGGAAATCACAGAATACCACAGAATATTCCAAGTTATAAGGAACACACAAGGATAATCGAGTCCAGCTCTCAGCCCTGCAGATGACATCCTCAAGAATCACAGCATATGACTGTCAGTAGTAAAATAGAGGAAGTGTTCAATAAATACTAGGTTGCAATCAGCTATTGTACATCTGATGGTAGTAGTGGACATGATAAGATTTTTTTCCCATTCTCTAAGTAATTCTGAAGTATTTTAAGCAGTTAAACCATCAGGTCTAAAGCATTTGAAGAGTTTTAAAATATTTTAAGCAAGATTGATGTAAAAAAACTGGCTGGTGACCTCTCTGATCCATTAACACTGGTTTTCCATATATTTTGAAACACAGGCTGTTCCATGGAACTTGAATAAAGCTAATTTTAAATCAGTGTTTTTAAAGGTGATTTTGATGTTGTGCATAATTAAAGGTTTATAAAATAAAATAATAGATTAGGACTTGAAGGAATACCAACTACGTTTGCCAACAACACTAAATTGGGAGGAGATGTTGACTCCCTCAAAGACAGAAAGGTGCTGCAGAGAGACCTCAACAAATAAGAAGGCTACAAGGGCAATCACCAACATATGAAGTTTAACAAAGGCAAGTGTCAGACCCTGCACATGGGACTAGGCAACCCTGTTTGTGTGTATAAAAAGGGGAACAAGATGCTGGAGAGCACTGCTGTAGCACCCCACCACCTATCAGAAAGGGCCCTGGGCATCCTGGTCAATGACAAGTTGAACATGAGTGAGCAGTGCCCTGGCAGCCAGGAGAGCCACCCGTGTCCTGGGGGGCATCAGGCACAGCATCACCAGCCAGGCAAGGGAGGGGATTGTCCCGCTCTGCTCTGCACTGGGGCAGCCTCACCTCGAGTGCTGGGGGCAGGTCTGGGTGCCACAACACAGAAAAGCCATGGAGCTGTTAGAGAGTGTCCAAAGGAGGGCACGAGGATGGGGAAGGGCCTTGAGGGGAAGCCGTGTGAGGAGTGGCTGAGGCCACTTGGTCTGTTCAGCCTGGAGGAGACTGAGGGGGGACCTCACTGCAGTCTACAACCTCCTCATGAGGGCAGTCAGGAGGGGCAGGTACTGATCTGTTCTCTGTGGTGACCAGTGACAGGACACAAGGAAACGGTATGAAACTGAGTCAAGAGAGGTTTAGGTTGGTATCAGGATGAGGTTTTTCACCCAAAGGGTGGTTGGACACTGGAACAGAGTTCCCAGGGAAGTCGTCACAACACCAGCCTGACAGAGTTCAAGAAGTTTTGGACAATGCTCACAGACACGTGGTGTGATTTTTGGAATGTCCTGTGCAGGACTGGGAGCTGGTCTGTAATTCTCAACATGGGAAAATCTTCCTTGCTGCAGACCTTCTCCCTGGTTTCCTCATCCCTGCCTTGACAGCAAAGTCTGAAGAAAAGGTGTTCAGCATCTTTGCCTTCTCTGCAACTTCTGTCTCAAGGGTTCCTATTGTATTCTCTACTGAGTCCACATTTTCCCTAGTATTCCTTCTGTTGTTGATGTATTTGAACAAGGCCTGCTTGCTGTGCTTGGTAGATTTAACTCCAGAGGGGACTTGGTCTTCCTCACTGCGTTTCTGCATACTCTGATACTCATCCCTTCTTTCACCTTGTGTATCTTCTGCTGACATCTGCGTTTTAACAGGAGCTCCTTGTTCACCCAGGTCTCAGCCATTTTTACTCAATTTTTTTCCCTGTGGATGCACCATTCTTGAGCCTGGAGGAAATGACCCCTGAGTATCAACCAGCTGTCTTGCTGTTTTTATATAGAGCTTTATTGTATTTTCAGATTTTTCCCGTTGTTTCGTAAAAACCACCCAGGTGCAAACACATCCACCTCTGTGTCCATCTGCTCTGTTTTCTTTTTTCCTTTTTGTTTCATTGTCCCTCTCCACACCCTTAGTTTCTGATTTCAGGAATCTGCAGGAGGTCATTGGACTCAATGTTGACCCCATATTCAGTGTTTCCAAGTACAGAAAAAGAGAAAGAGTCAAGACAGTGGCATATTTCAAGCTTCTTTTTTTTTCTTTAAACATATTCACATTCTTTTTGGTAAATACTTCCTGAAAATACATTTCTCCACATTTCTAGACATAAGACTGTATTAAGTAGGTCTTTAATATTTATACCCATGTTGATAAGCTATCTCTTGTAATTGATATGGCCAGTATATTACACTAAGTAACTTTCAAATAGGCACATTTATTTTGGTGTTTGGAGAAGAGGTGAATTTTATTTGTAAATAAAAAATTGTAAGATCCTTGTAGTACAGAAATATCTCATGTTTTTTTCTGATCGTATGTGACATAATATGTCGCTGTAGACCATTATTGGCACTTATAACTATCTGTTTGCAAATTTCACTTTGTTTCCTATTATTTTTTGTGGAGTTCTACGTTATTTTTCCCTTTGTGTGTGAATTTTTTTGCTTCAACATTATTTCAAAGAAGTATCTTCCTGCATATCATCCTGATGTACAGTTAGAAGCCAGTTTTAAAAGAGGCTAAAGTTTGCAGACATACTGTTTTGTTTTCTTTGGAACAGTTTGCAAAGATGTCAGCAGATTTGTAGGAAACAAAGCACATGAAGTAGTAAGGGGATAGTTTTGATCATTGCCAAGAATTAATGCAGCTTTTGGAACCCATCTGTTTATCTAATGCTGCATTTAAAATTATCATTACAAATCCTCTTCCTATTGTTAGTGTTATTATTTCTCTCACTGTCTTGTCAAAATCATTCAACATTCAGGAAAGGAATGGAGAAATTTATCCCAAAGTAACTAGAAGAATTCTTAAGAATTCAATACTTGTCTTAAAGAATTAAAAATTATGTATTTGGAAGAGGGGCCAGGCAATCTTCTGCAGAGCAGCTCTGATATAAAATTCTACTTTCTTCAAATTCATAAACATTGTAAGGGTCATACCAATGTTAAATAAAGCACAGAAGTTTATTTTTAAGTAAATAAAATGTGAATTTCTTCAAATATCTTCTGTTCAAAAACCCCAACTGTATCCAGGCTTAGTCACTATGCAGAGTTCATGCATTTGAATGATGATAATCTATATTGCTACTGTAGAGTGAAATGCACGTACATAAATGTGGATGTAAGACTCTTTTGTAACTAAATACAGTTGGGGGAAATGACTGTCTATATTCTTAGTCTGAAAAGACAGGCAATAATAAGGAGATGGTCAAGCAGACCTGACCAGGTAGGAGCAGAATTTTGCAGTCATACCTGGTGTTTCAGAAGTTTATACGGGATGGAGTAAAAATAGGTAACCTGGAGGAGTCAAATATTTTTGTGAAATTAACTCAGTTTAATACTATTTTTCAAGCATTAAAAAAAATTTACAAGCATTGCATACACCTACATGTGTATTCCAGCAACTAGCTGATCCTTTTGCTTCGGTGTTTGCCAGTTTGCAGCGATGTGTTTTATTTTCCATGTGTTGATACAGATTTAAGGAGGCAAGCCTTTCCTCTGCCCTTTCAATAAAGGTTAATCTCAGCTGGGTATTTCCTGAGCTCCAGGCTCTGGGAAATGAGCCTCCTCAGACTGGGCAGTGTGAGGAGAAAAGATTGTCAATGTGGGGCTGCCATGTATGGCATCTCTGGGATTTAAGGGGAATTATAGAGAAATAGGGAGCGAGTCTAGAGAGGATGACTGTCAAGCATTGTCTCTGGAAAGCGTGATTTTATGTTAGTCAACACCCATGGACAAACTCTTCCTTTTACAGGCATGGTCTAGCCCTTAATCACTGCACATTATAAGCCCGAATGGGACCATTCCCAGTGCTACACACTAATATTATTTATTAGAAGGCCCAATAAAGCTTTCCTCTGTAGCCAGGCTCTTATTGCGTGGTGTCATTACATAAACAAGATTTGCAAGACTGCTTCCACTGACAGACACGTAGCAAAAGGCTTAATCTGAGAGGCCCAGTAGTATGTGATTTTAGGCTTTTTTTTCCATCAACATTATAGCAGACTAAATATTGAGGATGATTTGGGGACTAGAGTGTTTCAGCCAAAAACATTTAGTGCAATAAATTATTCCCCTGTTTTCATTCCTTCACTTTAGAGACTTGGAAGATTGGGAGATTTTATTTTCTCTCTCTTTTTTTTTTTTTTTTTTTTAAATTCTGTGGAGTCTGTACCAGCATCAGCTTCCCATATGTTAGAGGCATCTCAGGGTTTATTAGTCAGCCTAGGTCAATTGAGATTTGCTGTATTTGCTTTCATAAAAGCTGTGTGTACTATATACTTCTTGAACTGGAAATCACACAATGCTTCTTAGTTGCCTTCAATCACTCGCAGATGCAGAATGGTCAGACCATTTCCCTTTAAATTGACCTGAGGGATTAAAGGAATTCAAAGGAATTTCCAGCTAACTAGTACCTCTGCTTTCCCTGACTTTATTTCTTGAGCCTTCGAGGTCAGAGTCTCTGGTAACTTAATCTGTCTCTGCCTCCCCCTGATTTGTTCACTTCCTTCCTTTTGTTTGCCTCCAGACCAGTAACTGAGTAGCCAGGATCAACTCCTATGTTTGTGTGCTTCCAGAATTTTAAACCAAACAGTTCTGTAAATCTGGTGGGAGGAGGGTGCTCGGTTAAGAGCACAGGAGTCTGAAATCCTCCTTCACAGCAGTTTACACCCTTTAGGTAGCCATCGATAGGCATAGAATTACCTCAAAGGTAGATGTGAAAAACAAGCCTGTTGGCTTGTTTAAATGTGCCATGCAAGGATCCCAGCTTCCACTGAAAAAAAACTATAGGATTGGAGAAAGGCTGAAAACTGGTCCCAGTATAGCAAGTATTGGGAACAAATGAAGGTCTTTCAGTGCTCATAAAAGCTGTCCTGAAGAGAAGGATTGAAGAAGTTCTGACTCACAGTAGAAGATGCAAGATCCAAGGAGGGGAAGGGGGAAGTTGGGAAGAGGAGAGCAAGGCCACAATCTGCTTTCAATCAGGGATGGCTAACGGCAGTTCCGCATCTTTTGTTGGTTTTTGTTTCAGAAACTGGTCAGGAGTCTTTGTGTGGATTGTCTCAACTATCAGGGGACAGGAGCTTACTTAGCAGGTGGCCATCTGAAAAGTGGCTCATGCTTTTAAAAATACCTCTAACTCTTTTGTTCTCTGCCTGCTGCCATAACTTTGGTGTTTCTAGTTTTGACATCTGCTCTTCATCCAATTACTCATTTTGACTAAGTACTGGTGGGGCATGAAAGGGATTTCTTTCAAAGACTTTATGTGTCATTACTTTGCTGACTGCCATCTTCTCTATAAATCAGTTTCTGTTTTAAAAAAAAAATTAAAACCCAAACCCAGCAAACTTCCGATCAGACTAGTGATTAAAAAAATAAAAAAAAATAAAAGTTTTGTCTTTTGCTTTTCCTTGAATTTTTTAACATGAAAAGTACTCATAAAGAGTATTGATTTTAAAAAAGGAGTTATTTAAAAATCTCACAATCCTCAATATGATCAAGGGAGTAAAAGTCTTCAAAATATGATTAAGATTTTTCCAAGAAAAACAGTTATTTTTGGCTTGTGTTTGCCAAGTAAAGGAAAACTAAATCTCTTATCATTACTAAAATTGCCACCTTCCTGTCCAATGTGCTATGGTGATCCCTCAAAAACTAATTTAAATGCTATTTTACCTGCTCATCCTGATTAAAATGAGGAAAATAAGTAAAATATGAGAAAAAAATATAATGCATGATTGTCCTGGAATAATGTTGGATTTTTAGATAGCAAGCAGTTGCCACTTAAAAGTTATCATTTATGTTATTTTTTCATTGTAACCAGACACGCAAATTCTGTGAGGATGGAACAAAGCTTGAGGTACCTCAGAATCCATCTAAAGTAGTCAGAAGTGTTTCCAGAAGTTTTGTCAATATTTCTTTGAATTGAAAGAGCCTGAGGAAACTAAGAAAAATGTTAAGTTTTAGAAATCAATGGGATCTAAGAACAGATATGGAGAGAAAAAGTAGATGATGAACTCAAGGGAAAAAATATGTCAGTCTGGTTTTGAAGTTCAGTCTTATCTTTGTTCAAGCTTTTTCAAGTTTTAGAAAGGAGGAAGGAAGTGTTAATGAAGCTGCTGTATCCACAAAGCTGCCTTTTAATCCTGCGTCTCCTTTTTTGCACTGCTCTAGCGAGTGCTCTGTCCTGTCATTTATTGCTTTCTGGTGACAAGAAAGAAATTGATTATATAAGGTAAATAAAACCTTAAGTGTGTGAAATATTTTTCTTCATTTTCATATAGGCATCTTCCCATAAATTGTACAACAAGTAAATTGTCTCAGATGAAATTCAAAAATCTAAATTAGCTTCAGAGTCATTGTGATTGTATCTAGCAGCTTGTGGGAGTTTATATTCTTTTGGCTTATCCAGGATGCACATCCTCCGGAGTCAAAAATGCGGTCTGTGGTTCTTTTATATGAAATTTCTCCCGTGTTATACTGGTGAATGAGGCACGATTATTAGTTCCCTCAGCAGAGAGGGATTGGCTGTTTTGTCCCATCCACCTCTGTTTGGGAAAGAGGTATTGGCAGTTTAATAGAAGCAATCTCTATCGATAAGACTGCCAACGGAAGTGTGAAGGGGGCTTTGGAACAACGATTTTACTGAGGAAAAATGTGGGGGAATTTACTTGGCCCTTGGAACTCCAAGGCAGGCTAGCAGGTTGTTACAGCCAAAGCAGGAAGCTGCACACCCATAGCTGTGCCACACAAATGCATCAGGTGGTGATCTAAAAAAAGTGTAGTATGAGACATGTAGAGAGAGAACCATCATATAAATTACAAAAATATGTATTTTGTAGTGTGCTATACTCTTTTGTTTTAAATGATACAACAGATGGTGGTACATTTTTCCAAGTCTTTAGGGAGGCTAGACTTAGATTTCAGGGCAGGCATATTTTTTCCGTTATTCAGTCTACATTTATTTTGGCTTCCTTCCATCTTCTGACTCACAGTTATACCTTCATGGACCAAGAAGCCTGTGCAGCTCCACGCTGCAGACCACCATGTACTCTCTGAACTTGTTGCCTTCAGTAGATGATAAAGAGGAAGAGGGGCTGGAAGGGTCACTTATAGTCAGTCGTTGACTTGAATAATTTTGATGTCTCCCTGGTGCCTGCATCCTGCAGTTAATCATAGCAGTATTTAGCTGATCTTGCTGCATTTTAAGTCTGTGAAAATAATGAAATTGATTTCTGTAGAAGAAAGATCAGGACCTGTGTTTTTGATCATGCTGTTTAATCCTTCATTTTTGGAAGTTCTCTGAACTTTCTCTGACATGTTAGCAACTTTCTGTTTTACCCGAGTTGCCAAGAAATTAATATTGATGTTTGAGTTCAGTCTCACCACTGCTCTACAGAGAACTGTCACTTCTTTTATATGAGAAATGATGGCTTTTTCATATGGTTTCATAAAGTGTATTGATCTCTTTTGCCACCAGTTTTCTATTACAAGTTCTTTGCTAATTTTGACTTTCCTATTAGTCTTCTTGAGCTTTTTTTCCTTCCCTGTTTTGCAAATACCTCCCTCCTGCTGCGTATCTGTTTCAATTTATTTTCCCCCTGACACTTTAACTTGTCTTTTTCACAAGACTCTCATTTTGTGACTTCCTGCCTATATTTCTGACCCCTCTAGGACACTTGGTTTATGATTAAACAAACCTGTTCATAGGCTCCATGAAAGAAGAGACTGTGCATTTGTAGGTTTATTTTTATTGAATCATAGTGAAAATTGCACCTTGAGGAAGGGCTTTATTACATTTAACTACTTAGCCAGGATTTATTAAAAATAAACAGTATAGGAGTCAAGACCTTCCAGATGGGATCCCACATTAAATTTTGCTTCAAAATAAATACAGACTTATGCATTATCTGCTTGTAGTTCCTCTGATTAATGAATCTTACACCAGCCTCAATTAGTTGCTCATTATTTTGGGTTTAGATACTCCAAAAGTCTTTATGTACCATGGATTCGAACAGGTTGAGTGTGGTGACTGAAGAAGAGTTTCCCTTCTCAAGGCACTTTTATGTGATGAGAACAATAATTAAAAACATGACATAGGAAAGAATTGACCTGTGCCTCGTGCTCTGTCTTGATTAAGGTCATTACAGCATTTCTGGGGACTCTGCCATTTTTAAGCAGTCTTAGTTTGTTGTCCTGCTGTGCTAAATAGGTAAATTCTATCTTGAGATCAATATTTGTGGGAGTTGAGGAACAACTGGATCTTTGCAGTGCATCTTTTATCAGCATCTTTTATCAGATCCTAACTCACAGATTATTTATATTGTAAGAAAAAAAGCTGTATTTTTCCCCTGGTGTGCTGAAGAGTCAAAAAAATTCCAGTTAAAAAATCAGTGGTTTGATTTCGTAGATTGTTTATAGGATTGTTTATATTCTTCATGTTAGTGGAAAGGTTGTGCTGAGCCAGGTTTTCATGTGTTGCATCAGTGTAATGCTAAACAAATTCTACTCATTCTAGTGCAGTGACATGGGATTTTTGCTGGATTCACACTGGACTTAATGAGATCAGACTCTAAATTTCTATTTTTTAATGGACTTTAGGGAAAGTATTGAGACCATCTGAAGGATTTCTGCTACACACATGGACTGTGTATATGTGGCATATTTTTTCTTTACATGTGCATATGACAACCTTCTAGAGACAATAGCAGGGAAAAAAGTCCTTGACAGAAGTGATTTACAGGCAAAGTACTTTTTTTTTTATTTCTTTTTTTCCCTAACACTACAGTGTTGGTAAAGTTTAAATAAGCATACTGCACAGCTATAGAAGAAATATTCACAACTGTATTACATCAAAAACTGGAGCTCAGGCAAGCTAAAATCAAAGCCTGTGTCAAGTACATCAAGATCACCATCAGGCTTTGTCTGCCTGCTAAAAAGAGCTTACTCTTGATAAAGGGGAAAAAGGCAGGAGGAAGCAAGATTTTACACTCATAACTCACATTCCATATCACATAACAGCTGCTCCAGCCTTTGTCTCATCCTTTAAATCTATTCTTTACTGAGGAATGAAAGAAAGGAATGAGAAATCCACAGAAGGAGGTGTGCAATGCCTACGCAGAGAATCTCTCTATGCTGACAGCTTACTGTAATGCCATTTAGACTTCCCCACCCTCAGCCAAGGAAAAAAGAACATGGCTCTGTGCTGTGTGTGCCTTCCCCTTACCCCCTGCACACTTGTGCTCATTAGACCTCTTTCTTTAAACTGCTGGCTAGACAGCTGGCCATGCCTCAGAGGAGCGTGGGGTAAGGGAGCATATAAATTACTGTTGCATTTTATGGCCAAGATAAACTCAAACTGCAGGGTTATAGCCTGAACTGACACACAAAAAAGAGAACCTTGCAGACCTCTGAAAAGCAAAGGGAAAGAAAAGGAGAGTAAATGTATTTCAGCAAACCTACCAATGGTAGTGGGGGTGAGGAAAAGAAAAGACACATAAAAGATAGATCTTCTCTATGTCTAAAGAGAAGAGCTAGGTTAATAGTTCTGTGTTTGTAACTGTAAATCTGTAATTTAAAATTAGTACTTGTTAAGAAGCTTTAGGCTTCCTTGTATTATGTCATCACTGTAGATTTTCAAAGATGGCAAAGGATATGGGGTGGTAATTTTCATATTGTGCATTTTATTAAATGAGGTTTAATACATATGCACTTTCAAGTAGGTCAATGCTTGTATAACCTTCCCTGAGCAGGTTGGTCTACTTGGATCTGTCTGTGCTGGCTCCACGCCTCCCACATATGATAGGCTATAGCCTGCTATTTTTTAAAAAGGATCCAAGATACATCTGAGTGTGAAAGATTTATTAAGAAATAAAATATAATTTAATCCATGTTAATTTGTGATAGACTTTACACAGGAAAGAACAAATAGCAGTTCCTAATTTCATGGAATCACAGAATGGGTCAGGTTGGACAGGACCTCAGTGAGCCATCTGGTCCAACCTCCCTGTTCAAGCAGGGTCATCCCAGGGCACATGGCATAGGATTGCATACAGACAAGCATGAATATCTCCACTGAGGGAGAATCCACACCTTCTCTGGGCATCCTTTTGAAGCGTCGGTCTCTTGCACAGTAAAAATGTTCTTCCTCATGTTCAAGTGGAACTTCCTGTACATCAGTTTCTGCCTGTTACTTCTTGTCTCATTGCCTGGCACCACTGAGCAGAGCCTGGCTCTGTCCTCTTGATCAGATACTCACGGATATTGATGAGTTGTCTTTTCGTCAGGCTGAACAGGCCTAGCTCCCTTTCCATTCATAAAAGAGATATTCCAGACCCTTAATCATTTTGTTGCCCACAGCTGGACCCACTCCAGGAATTCTGTTTCTCTTGTGAGCTGAGAAGCCCTTTGCTGGACACAGCAGTCCAGGTGAGGCTTCACTAGGGGCTGAGCAGAGAAGCAGGATCTCCTTTGACCTCCTGGCAATTCTCTTCCTAACACACCCCTAGATACCATTGCCCCTGGCCACCAGGGTACTGCTGGCTCATAGAGAACTTGTCCACCAGAACTCCAGGCTCCTTCTCCATGGAGCAGCTTCCCAGTTCCTGTGTATTTTCTGCCCAAACATATGACAGGAGGTCATCCATGTACATATGTACATGTACATTCATCCATGTACATATCTTGCCTTCTTTTCCCATTTTCTTGCTCACTGGGATGCATTGTTCTTGAGCCTGACTTGGAACTCCCCTCCGTGCAGGGCCTATTCACTTGTGATTCTTCCAAGAAGATCCCTAACGAGCCTAAGTCAGCTCTTTAGCCTCAACCAATCCACAATCTCATGGCCATTACATTCAAGGCTGCCCCCGACCATCACATCTACAGCAAGGCTTTCCCTCTTTCTTAGTGTAAGTTCCAGCAGCATATGATTCCTTGTGGGATCCTCCACTGCCTGTGTCAGGAAGTTGTCAATATTTTCAAGGAAACTCCTGGACTGTTTGTGATTCACTATGTTTCTTCTCCAGCAGATGTTAGGGTAGTCAAAGTCCCCCATGATAAGCAGTGTTTGAGAGGCTTTATTTAATTCTGCACCCAGTGCTGGTCAGGTTATTCGGAGAACACAGGATTTGTTGGAATACCAGCATGGATTTATGCTGCAGCCTGTAATACCAGGTGCCAATTCAGATAGTTGTATATAAAAACTCCAGTCCATTACCTCACTCTACTGTAAGTATTCCCTGGGAGTGCCACATAGTTTGAACAACAAAGAGAAACTGAAATCTATACAGCTTGGCTCTTTTCCTCAGGAAACTGTGCTCCAGTGCCAGAAGACCAACAAAATAAGCACTGGGCGTACTTGTTTTCAAAAACCTATGGACTGGAGCACAGTGTGTGGTACGTAATACTGCTCTGCTGCAAGAAAACATAAAGCATGAAGCTTTATCTTTTGGCCAAAAACCCTGGGACCTGTGGGAGACCACAGTCTAAATCAAGAATCAAAACACTTCCCCAGCACAACTGCAAATTGAAAAGAAGTCCTTGTACTGTGCTGGCAAATATATAGACGGAGGATGACTTCTAAATGCTTAAAAGGTTCTCAGAACACCTTTGTGACTTTTCTAGGTGAAAAAAATAATAATGCCAGATACATATTTGTGGTGCTTTTGTGGAGGACTGACAGGTCAGAAAAAAGCATTAAAGAAAAGTAATTGTTTGTTTGCTGTATGCTAACAGTATGATGGTCATTTAAATGTGATTATATTGTATAAATAAAATGTCAGAGTGAGGCAAAATATTGTACACAATTTATTATAATACAAATTCTACAAAGACAAGACATAACAGTCAACACTATACACTTCACACTACACACAGCACAGTACTCTCTATGCCAAGATGAGTGACTGAGTTTAAGAAAACCCTTCTGATTTCTGTTCAAATATTATAGCACTATGTCATGGTTACAGGAGAAAGAGTGCCAAAGGTGTGACCAAACTTTGTATTCTGCACCCATCTACATTATTCCTGGCAAACTGTTAATGGTGGGTTGTTTGCAGCAGCTGTCCAGTGCACACCCCACCCCTCAGGCTATGAGCTGGGTGTTAAATGAGATAAGGAAAAAGAGATGACCCTGTGAGGCCGAGTAATGTTTCTTTTCCTTCCCATGAATGACTCAGCCCTAGTAACTCACTCCGGGGAAGCAGCAGTACAGTCCCACCCATCCTGAGGGGGTCGTCTCTGCTAATGGGCCATAATGAGCTCAGTGGCACGAGCAGAATAGACAGCTGCAATGACCATCAAGGGCTCCAAAAATATCCTATGACTCTCAGGATTACATCATTCCATTGTGATACTCCCCGCCCTGAGGGAGGTACTGAACATTCCTGCCTGGACTTTGAGGGTATATAATCCTGGGGTTTGGGAACTGGGACACCACGGGACATCCAGAGGAGGACCCAAACTTGCACAGGACTACTACTTTGACAAGACTGCAATCATCACTTCAACAGCACAACAACCACTGCTTAATTGGACAAACCACCACCCTGACCAATAGGGGCTGGGTTGTACTCTGTGGTTTTAAGCCAGTTTTCTTTATCATTGCATTTATGGTAATCTTTCTATTAAATTTTAACTCTCACTTGAAATCTCTCACAGGGTATTTGTGTGGCGTTAATTTCTCCCACTGGTTTACTCTCAAACCAGCACACACTAGCACTTCAAATAAGTTCAAATAAGGTTCAAATGTGGAAATATGCTTCCTACCAAAACCTACCCAGCAAAACTGTTAAAAACATTGACACTGAGCTGTGGACACCATTTATACTGAGCCAGATGTTGAAAACTTCGGGCCTTGTATCATGGTCTTCTGTAGATAAGATACAGCCACCCTCCAGTTTTCTCACCCCCTGGGCTCCCACAGAGAGTGCACAAACCCCAGGAGTGAGCAAGAATATCCCCTGCATTGTGGGGTAGAATAATTAATATTTACATTTAATAAATATATCTTTATATTTCTGTTTTAATTTATATTTAGTTTACATTAAAAAAAACAGAAACCAACAAACCCCAAACAAAAAAATGAAACCAAAAACTAAATCAAGCTTTACTAACATTTAAGTTGACACCAGTGTCCCCATTTGCTCTGCACTTCAGAGCATCCTGTACCATACACAGTACTGATGATGGGGGTGCAGAGGTGTCCACGGGGGTGCCCTCCCTCACCTGTTCACTTTCAATATATGGTCATTGTGTCTGTCCTGCCAGGGTAGAAGGCTCAGAGGAGATGGGCCAGGGCAATGTGTCTGTGAAGCTCAGGGAAGAAGGTAGCCTGGGACTGATCACAAGAGCTGCAAAGAAGCTGACTTGACCTCAACATCAGGGGGATCTGAGAGTGACCTTTGCTGTAGATCAACAGCTATCAATTGACAAGTGGTGACCAGCCAGTGGTGGAAAGGTTTCTCCCTCAGTTCATTCAAAGAGGCAGACCAGCATGGGGGAAGAGAACAAGAGGTTCCGCCCAATATTGAGTATAAAAACTTAACAACTAATAACATAATTTCATAGAGAGCAACAGGCTTGAGAGGCCTTCTACTCAACAGATGCCTTCCCAGAAACTGGAGATGGCCAGTATAATGTTGAATACATTAGAGAGACTTGCAGTGGGATTCCAACTCATGGTTAAACTGTTTGTTGCAGTTGCTACATACATTTTCATAAGTGTAATTTACATTTGTATAGTGTTCTGTAATATATTTTGTATCAGTCTGCTAAATCAGAAATTTCATGTAACACCAAGTATCTTCAAAAAATAAATTTGCTATTAAACATTAGACACTCAATTTATGGAATATCCAAAAAGAACCTGGTCAGAGAATAGTGGAGTCTGACAAGAAGGTTCCTCCAGAACATCAGGAATGTGAGGGTGACTGGGCACTGGTTCAGGTTGTCCAGAGAAATTGTGGAGTCTTACACCTTGGAGGCATGCCATATCTGTATTGACACAGTCTAGGGCAATTGGCTTTAGGTGGCCCTGCTTGGACAACCAGGTGCCATCCAGAGGTCCCTGTCAGCCTCAACCTTTCTGTGATTCTCAGAGACCATGACTTGCCTTGCAGAGTGACATATTGCTTCTCTGCTCATTGACACGTTGCTTCTCTCCTCTTCATGAATTTTTAAGCCCGGAAGTAATATACAATGGCTTTCATCATGTTAGCTGCACCTATTTTGTGATGCTGAAAATGCTGAATTTTAGTAATATGGAAGGAAAATGTGAGAAGGATTGCGCTCAAAGGATGTTCAGAACAGCTCTGGCTTGAAGTTCACTGGAACCTTCCTGAAAGGCTCTGAGTCATCCCTGCTATGTGTGTTCCTTCTGCCAGCTTCAGCAGTGTAGGGAAGGCTGGCGTGCACTGTCCCATCCCCTTGCAGTCAGGAGGCTGTGTCCCTGCACTAGAGTGTCCAGCATGCTTGAGGTGCTGAACTTTTGTGAACATAGTGGGGGAAAAAACTCAGAGCTGCCAGACAGACCCCTCTTTTGTCATACTGCTAAAGAGAGGAAATTTGTACTTTACAGAGAACTTGTCCACTCCCATCTTAATGGAAATATAAAACTTAGGGTACTAACCTATATTTTTTGTAAGGGGTAGATTGAACCCAATTGCAGATTACCTGTCACCTTCATAATTATGACATTTTATAAGAACAGCTTTTTATGTCTAGAGATTTCTCAGAGTCTAGCATAGGACCTCTGCAAGGTCCTAAACCGAGCACTGATATTTATATTGTTGCAAGTATGTGACTGGACATAAAAGCCATCTAAGTACTGTAATCTGTTCTCAGTCCACAATAAAACAGTGTTCATACATCCTTCCTGCTGTCTGTCATGAATCATGATTGTTGACAAATACAGGTAAAAGGCTTCACAACAATGCATACAAACAGATTATTCCTTTCTGGGGTTTTTTATCTGTAAGCCAGTTACATAATTAGAGTTCTGTGGCCATGAGCTCTTCCAGTCATTAAGAGGTAGCTAAGAAAAATACTTTGCATTAAAAAAAGTATACAGGTTGTCCATAATTCCTGGCTTCTCTCATTAGATTATTTTCATTATAAATAAGCAGTAATTCTTACCCAGATTTCACTGTAAGTTCTATATGTGAAACAGTTATTAAATAGATTAAAATTTAGTGGCTTGATAGTTAAGAAGTACTTCAAAACTAATGTTGATAAGGTTCCAATACTAACTCTGCTTTGGAGATAGGCTTCAAATGACTAAATTAAGCTTCTGATCAATAAACAAAAAAAATACACATTTCTGTTAAATTATTAAATTTTACGTCAGGACATGTTACATAGTAATACTGTGAACTATTTTTGTAGAAAAAATATAGAACAATTCTTCAAAGGATATTTGAATTTATGTCATGATTTTTTCTGCTAAACATTAGATTCATTCAAGGCAGCTTTTAACAGTTCAATTCTTTCAACATCTAAACTAATGCAGTAGCTTTTTGAAGACAATACTGCAATCTAAAGGACGTAGTAACATGTAGCCTTGTGATTGAAAGAGATAGACTATTGCCTTAAAAAACAAACACTCCTATATCTATTTTATTTCTTTTGAAGCTAGACATTTGCTGGAGTGTCTGTCACATGATAATGTGTTTTCAAGAGATGTTGGCTTTACAAAGACTCTGGCGACTCATGGAGCTATTCTCTTGAGAAAGCACTTGCTTCCTTTGACACCAAGTAAGGCATTGAGTGGTATCAGAGGTCAGATATGCTTCCAACTTTGCTGTTAAATATTAGTTCTCTCATCAATGCTTCATATATTAATCCTGCAGTTGCTCTCTCTTCCACAAATAATCTCCATTCTTCCACAATTGCACCCTATCACTCTTTGTTTTTACCCACTTGTGCTCTTTAGGCTGTGTTGTGTCATACGTGTTTCCCAGTTGAATGTCATTCTCTTCACTCAGTTGACTTTCCTAATGGCATAAGAAAGGCCAAAATTATGGCTTTTTGTCTAAATTTATTTTTATTTATGGATTTTAGTTTACTGAGATAAAGTCTAGAGGATGACCAAAGAGGTGTTGTTATTGTAAAGGGCTGACCAGTTGAAAATCTTTGCTCTTAATTTTGGGTTCCAGCCTTCCTGGATATACTAAATTTATTTTGAGGTTATTTCTGATGAACTTACATATTCCATCATCTCATCTTTATTTTGTGTACATGGAAATGATTTGATTGGTTTTGATAGTAATACAGTTTTGGCAGCAACTTTCAATAACATTTGCACTTTATCCTCTTTACTAAGGAGAATAAGAGAACTTTAGTAATAAGTGAGGTTATCCTAATGCCAGCATCATTAAAATAAACAGACACTGTTTTCTATTTTAATGTATTAATTTTAATCTATTTCATAGGACATGGATAGGCAGCTCACCTGGGCTCACTGTGTAAAGCTCCATTTTTCCTGTCTGTCACACCGTGTGAGACAGCGTTAAGTATTTCTTGTTATGTGTGTAAACTTTGCAGGTGCTGTAGAGCGCTTTGCCCCCATAAATGGTTATGATAGAGAAAAGAATAGTCTTAATGAAAAAAGGCACCTGTTTAGTAATGTATGTTATTTGTCAAATAGAAACACAGCCTTTCAAAACAAAAATGTGTGTGGTCTCTGAAATCCATCCTAGATGAAACTGTGCATAGCCATAGCCAAAGTATGTCAATCAATTCCTTGCTGGCTTTTCTTTGAAAAAGAAATAAAACAGCAAGCACACAGAATGTGGATCAAATTGCTGGAAGCATGGAGATAGATCAATTATTCACCACTTATTACAAAATAGATCAACAATTCATAATATAAGGTAAGATAAATACCTAAATCATGGTTATTATACATGGATTTATTTCTGTCTTTATTACATTTTGCTTTTATCTGAGACTTTTAAAAGAAAGAGGATATTTTTATGTGAAAAATTTACTGGGGGAAAAATTTCCATTCCTTTTTTGGTTATTTCATGTACCTGAGATTTCACTCTTCCATAAAATTCCTCTGGGATAATGGAAATTTTTCACATTGAATCACACAAATGTTTTCAAAGCCACTTCTGTGTGAAATGTCATGCTCTGTAGTTCTGATGAGACACTTAAGAGGAATTGTGGCCACATTTTAAATATCTGTCTTGACGGAACATAACAGTAAAAGTGAAGAAAGGATCATTATCTAGACCAACTGGCTGTTGAAATGTTCCTATGTATTTCTAATTTGCTGCAGGACTGAAAAAATAAAAATCACTGTTTTTTAAAGAAAGGAAATAGTGGTCCCAATACTCCAAGGGAAAATTAATGTATGACTTATTTGTAAACAGAGTGAGATGATTTCACAGAGCCTTTTCTGCTGATAGATCATCTGCCAGAGCGTGAGCTGCTAAGTTCCTCAGGCTGGAGAAAAATAGGGATATACTGTGATTGTAGTTAGGCAAGAGGAAACTGAGCCCAGCGTTCATTTCTAAGGATTTTGCTTTCTGTACATAACTCTTGAAAAAACTGTGTGTTTCCTCTTGCTTCTCAGATGAGAATTTTTGTTGTGGTTCATGTAGGAGAGGGATGCTGCAACTCTTAAAGTGAAATCCTCATTCCACATTGGTGGTCCCTTTCCTAAGGGATTAAAGGGTTGGAATGCGAGGAAAGAATCCTAAACCCCCTCTTTCTAGAAGCATTGCAAAGAAATTCCTTGTGGCAGGCAAGATCAAGTGAAAAGGGTTTGCTCACAGTCAGACAGCAAGAAGGAAGGGCCATGCTGCCACTGCTAAACATCAGAGCAGATCGTGGTTCGTAGAGTCTGTTGGGAGATAGGCATGCTCCTAGGGCTGCTGTAGATATGCTGATGGCCTCTCCAGGTCCTGGACCAGCAAAAATGAGTGTGAAAGCCATCCTCCTGGCTGTCTCCTCCCTTGGTTGCAAGCTCTATGTTGCTGCCTCTACAAGACGTGGTTGCAGAGGAGATCTGAAGTAACAACAACCAGCTTTAACTGACTACACTGGTTGAACAGGTTTGCACATAAGAGGTGCATCTCTAGCTGAAGGGCAGGAGGTGGGAGGCAGTGCATCAGGAAGTAGCAAAACAAACAACATACATAAATTCCTAATGTGGGAATCTCCAAATGCTATATGAATCACTCTGTTAAACAGCTGTTCCTAAAGTCTCAAATTATGTTGTAGTTCATGCTCTAAATAATTTTGAATCAGTCTGAAGATGAGACATCAAATTCATATATATAGAATTAAGTTTCCCTGGCTTTGCTGAATCACATTAATCTGTCCAGTTCCTCCATTTTGCCACTTAATCTGGGATTTAACCAATATGTATAAAGTATCATGGCTCAAAGGTAAAGCAGAATTTTAAAGCAATCAATCTGGCTATTAAGGACTTCAAGTGACAGTAGAATAAGGAAAAAACCCTAATTAATAGACATTAAAGATTTTCTGAAATCTTTTTGAATAGACTGGATTATTATCTATAAAAGACAAATGTTTTGAACAGAATTGCATATATTCTTCACAGATTACAATGCTTCCGGAAATTGTAACCTCTGTCATTACCAGATCATTAAGAAATACTGTGTTGGCTGATGCCAGGATTGATTTTTCAGTGCTGATCTGAAATCTGTGGTAGAATGTAAGTGAACAATAGGCAACGACATGCAAGTGGACAGCTCTGCAACTCCTAAAGCTGCATGTTCTGCTGCTCCTGGGGTTGAAGAAAAGACAGCAAAACCTGTAAGATAAGCATCGTGATGTTGTTTGCAACAACAGTTGGACACAAAAGCAGATAATAAGTTTTGAAGAGAAGAAATTACTTTATTTCTCAAATTTATTTCCCACAATTTATGATTGAGTTTGCAAATATTAAATAACGGAGCTGTACCAGGGACAGGTGATTGTCAAATCCAGAAACTGTATTTGCATACATATTTGCACTGAGTTTTCCAGTGAGTGAGTCATTACAGTTTTTCAGAAGCTGTGATACCAGGCAGAGCTTCGTGTGGAAATCAGACTTTTTTTTAAAAATACATTTGTTAAGCATTTCTTCTTTATGTCTGATTCATGCCTCAGTGGATGTCATAATATTTAAATGGTTGCTTACTGTTCAGAGTGTGTAAAATGCACATCTTGGGAATGTACTCAGTCACTTGTGCTGAACTGTGAAGCCAAGGGCAAAAGGCAAGAGTGAGTTTCCAGGCTGAAGACTAAACTGCTGGATGACAATAAAGATGGTGTTGGATACAGGCTCACAGCACCACTCTTACATCTTAAACAGATCTTTGTCAGGCACAAGATCGCACAGTCCCCATAGTAATAATAAAGCAGCACGCCTTCTGGTTTTTACACACTTCTCTCTTTGAAGAACTGTTTTTAGGAGGCAAGCCTTCTGACAGATTTGACAAATTTTTATTACTGTGTGTCCAGCATAAACAGTTCTCAAAATACTCAGAGAAGAGCAAAAAAAAAATCTATTAAAAACACAGAGGCGCTTTCAGACCTAGTCAAGTGAGATTAGTCAGTTTAGTGAGGCTGCTTGGCTGCAGTCATTAATTGAGAGCCAAGGGAGATATATTCTACAGAGAGCAGAGCATTTTACAGCATATCTTGTATAAAACATCTCCTGGTCAGTATTAACTCCCAAGCCTTGTTAAACAGCATAATTGAAAGAAAAATGTCACATAATTTTGCTCCTAAATAATTGATGGCGGCTGAGCACTAGACAAAAGGCCTGGTTCTCCCTCCCCTCTTTAAGACTCTCCAGGCCATGTCTGCAAAAACCTGCCTGCAGTCAATGGAATTTATGGGGATGTAAAAATATTGTAGCTGATCAGAGAAACAGGCTGAGTACATGCCTTCACAGCTTTTGTTTACTACACTATTTCTATTGAGTTTTCATAGCCCCGTATTCTTTTGCTGAATACACAGATATATTCAAGAGAGTTTAGAAAAATACCTTAAAATATAAAAACACTCCTGGCTTGTCTATTGTGCCTAAAGAAGCTTATGACAAAGAAATCTGGGATCAACTTTTCTGTTTGCTAACAACAGAAGGGAAAATCCACAAAATCAGATTACAAGCTAAAAACACCAAATAAAATTGTTTTTCTTTTATGAAAAACAGATGGACTTTAGAAATAGAGATTATAAATAGTTCTCTTTTTTTTACATAGAAATTCTGAAAGCAATTAATTTACCTACTTGGAAATAATTTCCTCTAATGTTAGGAGGACCTTTCTAATACTTTGGGTTCACAAAGAACCTTATACACAGTATGCAATTCATACAGAGTTATGAAATTTTGCATAATGCAAGTGACACTTCTTCATCCATTTTCATCTTTTTCTTTCTTGTGAATTGCAGTTGTTACATCTGTAGCAGTTTCCATAGTAACACTCAATTTTGGACTTTACTAAAGGGTGGGAATGAGTAGCTTGAGAATGATTGGCCAGGAAATAGGTTTAAAATTAGAAAACATTTAGGGTCTATTAGGGGGGTAAAAGCCCAAAAAACACACAACTGAAAAACTTTGAACCCTTTCCAGCCCTTTACAGTTTTAACTTAGCCTTCCAAAACTACTCCAAACAGCAGTTGGGAACACATAAAACATTAACACTGTGACCTGAGATTTGGCAGTTTGATGAGACAGTAGTTTCTACTGTGAAGATTATGGCACTGTAACTTGGTCCTGTACTTGGTACTCTAAAAAGTCCTGTAATTTCTGCAATCATTCCACTTTCTCTCGGGAAGTGATCTTGCCTCAGCAACATGTGTGCTGGAGTCACATGTGATAGCATGGAGGTGGTCTGGGCAGGCACTGGAGTATGATCTCAGTGTAGTAAGATTTAATAGTAATCACATGGCAGTTGCTCAGGAAGAAAGTTTGTAAGTTACAAGAATGCTTCCCCCCACCTGCTCCAAATTCAGTTTTAAGGACCAACATCTCCATTTTAAAGCTGTGCCTATATGCATTTAGCTAAAGCTCAAAAGAATAATGGGAGTAGGAGCTAGTAGAAACATAAAGAGCCTGGAAGACTGAGAGTCTACCATGACTGCTGCAATCCTGCCCCATGGAGTGAATACTCTCTAGAAATAACTGTTGCTAATAACTTCAAAGGGAAGGAAAATAGAGGAGAGAGCAGACATTTGGTGGTTTAGCAGCTAAAGCTTTGAACCTTTCACCTCTGTATCCATGCTGAAAGCCCAGCTTGAAGTTCTCAGAAAAAGTATTTTCTACTTCAAAATGGAAAGACCTTACCATACATAATTGGAAGTGATTTAGAATAAGGAGTTAAAATAGTAGTTTTATGGGGTCATGACCTTTTAACCTCCACATTTTGTCATGGTGCTTTTTTACAGCTGGTGACATTTAGTCCGGGGAATAATTTGTCTTGACATGTTTTTGTTTTGCTTTGTGTTTGGTTTTGCACAAGCATTTGGTTTTGCAGCAGTGGCACATAGATACTACTTCTAAGTGTTTAGATGCCCTAAATTTGATTATTAGAAAGTTGATTCTTCATCTTATCTTCTGATTTATTGTAGTACATTAATTACAATGCAAGTTCATATCTAAAATCAGCATTACAGAGGCATGATTGGAATTCCATAGAAGGAAATTTTCAAACAGACTAAACAGAGAAGGCAGACTGTACGCTCTAGCGAATGCCTGCCTGGTGGGGATAGACCCTGTAGTTGTTCCAGGCCACCCGTAAGTCTTAATTTCATGCAATCACAGTAGATACCTGTGACAACACTGAAGCAAATCATGGAATTGAGCCTAAAGAAGAGTCTATTTCCTGCTATCATCATTTTTGCGATACAATTGTTGCTGTATACAATGATATTGGCCTTGTCTCAAGTTGTGCAACTCTCTCATAGCTTTGTTTCTGTGTAAGCAGTGAAGACACTTGGAAACTCACACGCTGTGCATCTGCAAGTGTGAGCAGGGACTGCAGTTCAGCTAACAAAGCCTTCACTTAAGCCTTCACCAGAACAGACTTTCTGTTAGATGTAAAAATTCATGAACATATTTATGCATACATACCTATATACACATCTGCCAGTAAAAGAGAGTTTAATGGTTTGATGGTTTTTCAGCTTATCCTGATATGACTTTGCTAACCTTTTTCAGAAACACTATGATGAGAAAGGGAAAAGCATCTTAAAAAACAACTGAGCAGAACTTTAGCAGTATGAATCATGATAACTGAGGGAAGGCAGGAGAAGGTAATAGGAAACCAACCGAAACTCAGAAGAAAAGTGAAGTACAACAAGATGTCTAGTGAAAGAGTTAAGTGCTTTGCTTCATGCAGCTTGGCAAATGGAAGAACACAAATCATTGCAAAGGAAAAAATGGTCTTGGAAATCTCTGGAGACTGGCTTCACATGGCTAATTTACAACCACATGCAGCATCTGTCACTTTTACAAATCAATGAGAGTGCCTACCCTCTAATAGCACAGGTTCACTGGTAAAGGTTGCTGGTGTCGGCCATACAGATGAGACCTTTCAGGATGTCAGAAAAGAATGTCGGTGACGCACATTAACACCCACACGCTCCTTTATGTCACTTCCAATTTACTTTATCTTAAATTGTCAGCTAGCAGAACTCACTCTGATATTAATAACTGGAGGTTTGCATCCAAGCCAGGAAAAATAAACCCTGCTGATAGCTCCATGAGACATCTGGCTTGCTCTAAGGAAAGCCAAAAGTGAAAGATAGATCTCTTGGTTCTTCTTAGTAGAGTCTGTAATATTCAGAAAAGAAAAAGATGGTATGACTTACAGATGGCCCATGTGTAGTATACAGAGAAACATTTGCATTTTGTCATTTTCTGTAGGTGCTGTTTAACGGGAGAGTGATTCAATTCTTTTACAGTACTGGAGTACAAAAGAAGATGTTAAAGCCATACACTGATATAAAATGTTCCCACAAGCTAGAAGAAGCTTCCCCAGCCCAGAGTTTATATTTCTCCATGGTATAATTAGATATTTAATCCTCCTTCTCACTCTTTTCCCAGTCTTATTGGAGGGACTTAATGGTCTTGATTCTCTTTTTTAATTCAGAGGGTGTAAGCTGAGCTGTGAGTCTTGATAACAGAAATATTACTTGGGTAAATCTACAATACCAAACTTGTCTCAGCCCAGCTAGCAGGCAGTCCCCCACAGCACATGTCCATCACTACTCTTTGCAAGTACAGGACAGGATCCTGAGCCAGCTACTGGGGAGAAGTGCTGATGCAGCTAGTCCCCACAAGTATACTTTGCCAGGGTTACTCTGTGACACTGCAGCTTTCCATTAAGGGAAATCACAGAGGCACTTGTAGCACTTCCCATGGTAATTGCAGCTTTCTTCTTTCATGTCCTTAATCAGGTGAATAAAACCCTAAATTTTCTGTTTCTCTTGCCTAAGGAGGGGGAGATATTTATCTACAGTTTTGACTGAATCTGCACATGAGGACCTGCTTTTGCAGACAAAAGTTTAGTATGTTCATTGGAAGGCTTAGAAAAGAATGTGTTCCCATTTGAAGGATTGCTAAACCTGCTCCTCAAGGAATTTATAGGACTCATTCCACCTGTGTAATTTTATTAACTGCATCGGTACCTCTTTGGTCATTTTATTTTCAAGATAATGCGTCCTAGCAAGCTTTTTCTTTTTCCATCGTATCCTTTTCATGTCTCTACTGTTGTCTGCAAGTTCTATCACCTATGTAGTTTTCTTCTTTTCCTGGTAATTTATACATATGTATATAAAATGCATAGATCTCAGTAACAGCCTTTTGGCATCCTCTCCCTCAATAAAAAATACCCATTTATTCCTATATTTTATTTTCTGGTTTTGATACATTTCTATCTCTTGGGCTTATCTCCTC
Organism: Aphelocoma coerulescens; assembly: GCF_041296385.1. Lineage (NCBI taxonomy): Eukaryota > Metazoa > Chordata > Aves > Passeriformes > Corvidae > Aphelocoma > Aphelocoma coerulescens. The sequence continues at coordinate 56,248,407 of NW_027184085.1, forward strand.
TCCTGCCTTGCAACACCTTTGGAACTGGCCTTTGGCTGAAAGCTTATCTGAAAGTTCAACTACATAGTATTAGCCAGCTTGTGCTTACCAACATGTTTTAGGTGATTTATTCCAATAAATCTAGTGGCTATACTAGTGATGATTTCCAGCTACAAAAGTAATGTTTATTTCCAAGTATATTATATTGATCACAGTGATCATTACCTCATTTTTGTCAGCTTCCTGGAAACAAATTTTAGTGGTCTAAAGTTTGACTTTCAAGTACCTAATTTTCAGGACTACCCTTGAAGCACCTTTAAAGACTGATGCCACGCTTGCCATCCCCTTTTCCTTTAAAAGGCAAGTTAAATAAGTTTGACTCATCAGTAGTCACCCTTGGATTGCAGAAGAGACAAAGCTCCAGTACCAATAAATTTAGCAAATAGATGCATGTCAGGATGGTAAAAAAGGATTCAACTATCTGCCATCTTTAAAATGTTAAGAGACAAATAGGAGAGCCACCCATGTCTTGGGGTGCATCAGGCACTGCATCTTCAGCTGGGTAAGGGAGGGGATTGTCCCACTCTGCTCTGCAAAGGGGCAGGCACTGATCTCTCCTCTGTGGTGACCAGTGACAGGACATGAGGGAAGTTGTGTCAGGAGAGGTTTAGGTTGGATATGAGAGAAAGGTTCTTCACCCAGACGGTGGCTGGGCACTGAACAACCTCCCCAGGGAAGTGGTCACAGCACCAGCCTGACAGACCTCAAGAGGCATTGGACAATGCTCTCAGGCACATGGTGTGACTCCTGGGGATGGTGCTGTGCAGGGTAAGAAGCTAGACTCAGTGATCCTTGTGGGTCCCTTCCAACTCAGCTTATTCTGTGATTCTGTGATTGTGACTAATTACATCTCTACAGAGAAGCTGTGACATTTACTCAGACTCTTAAGCTTTCTCTAAAAACTGTCTCCATTCTTGTACGTCTGCTTCAGTGATTATGTTTTGCATAGGAAACAATAACTGACCAAGTTGTCAATCACCTAAACTACACACATATCGCTGATCTATATCAGGTGTTAGATGGGGGAGAAAGTGAGCAGTAAATGCATAAGGCAGAGATTCCCCAAAATAAGGATGTTGCAGAAATGATTTACACATTGCAGTGAAGATGTTGCCCCAGGATTTACCTCTGTTTGGCTGTTAGGCTGGAGTAATCACACTTCTTGATGTAATAACAACACAGAAAAAACCTTGTGGAATTACTGTTGCTATTGTTGGCAACAAAGCACGATATTGCTCTCCCCAAGTGAAGCAAAACATTTTCTCTGAATGATTTGTAAAGTATACAATGGGGCGTTAATGAAAAAAACATACAGTTATGAAGGACATCTCTGGAAATTTACATTTTTAAACCGAAGGCAGGAATTCAAACAGTCATTTCTCCTCTCAAACTCCAAAGAAATCTTAATGTTCATAATGGGCCTTGACAGACACAGGCTGCAGAAGGTAGAGCCTGCTCTTGTTTTGAATAGATTTCTGGGATTCCTTATGACACATCACTATGGCATTTCAGCTTTAAAATTTGGTCCTTTCCTCAGGATTTACAGCACTGATTGTCATTCTGTAGTAATAACTTAAGTGATTAGAATAACGAGAATTAAGAATTTTTATTTTCCTAACAATGCTTTGTCATGACTGTATACACTCCACAGTGGATGTTGCACATTTTGGCCATGTTCTCATTTAAACTCTCAGGAATTTTAAACCTAATAGAAGCACATGGGGTACTGACAGGATTAAATAGTACATAGGTGCAATAAAAATGGCACGGTTTCTGTTGTCCTGCAAAGGTAGAAACTAGTGTTGCTTAATTAGTTGGGGTTGCTATTTTCATTTAGCACCAGTGATTTTCAGAAGGACAGAATGGTACGTAAACTGTGCAAGATACACAGCTAGATACATGGGCTTAGCAGCTTAGTGACCTTAGCAGCTTTTACTCTGTTGCTCTCAGTGCACAACTGTCAATTGTTCAGGCCAAGTTGACAGTCTTAATCATGCCTTACTGGCTTTGGTTCAAGTATATAAAAAAACATGCTTCTTACTTGTGGCTAAAGTGCAGAAACTGTTCCAAATTTTTACTCTCTTGCACTTACATTAATTAAGATATGTTTGGGATAAAGCATTGTTAAAAATATTTTATCTCATAGGAAATCAACACATATGGTGAAATCATACTGAACCACATTCTCACAGAGGAAGCAAACATTGAATGTACCATAAAGACATTCAATGAAGTTCAGAGATAAGTGCATAGTATCAATTTTAGCTATTTCTCTGTCTCTATCCAGAAGATGCTGTGCACAGGAGTGATCCTGATATAACATATTGAAACCCATAAATTTCGTGAATTGTCAGTAAGTGCAAAAACTCGGAAACCACAGCAACAGCTGCTGAGGTGTGTAGAAATTTTGTTTAAAACCCACAGGTTTACATTGTAAACTCTCCTTGGTTTTTTATTCAATCAGAACTTCAAGGACTAACAATGTTCCAAATGCCTCAGATGGGAAAAGTTGCTTTCTTGTGCTGGATAACCATCTTAGGCCAAAATAAGCTGCCCTTGAGGCAAATTTTATTTTACAAATAAAACCAAAAAATTTTAAAAAATCGAAAAATGGTCTATTCAGACACAGACTGTTTTGGGTCAACAATAACTGTTAAAATTACAAGACTTCTGTTTTATATATTTTGATCAAAAACTATATATATTTTAATTTACGTGCCTAAAAAGAATGGGAATTGTGTATATTTCTCAGATCTCTTGCCCACAGAGAGTTTTATTTTATTGTTTTAGATCCAATTTTTGCTATTCTATCTTTTTCCCTTAATTCAAAGTGCTCCGAGGGGTTTTTTTTGTTGTTGGGTTTTTTTGGTTTTTTTTTTTTTTTGGTTTTTTGTTGTTTTTTTTTTTTTAAATTTCTTCTTCTTTCCTTTTACAGTCTTTTTATATTCTCTAGAGAATATAGGCAGCTAAATAATACCAGTTTTATCTGTGCATCATTCCTGCTCAGCATGATGCCACAGAAGAAAATGGAAGGAATAATCAACATTGGTCAAGGAGCTAAAGGCTGAGCTTGATCCATAATTAAACAATACTTTCACACGACTGAGGGAAGAGCAAGCAGCTATCACTGATCTCTTTTATAAGACTCATATCCATTTGAAAGCTTATGTTAATACTGGGGTTTTTCCTGCTATCATTTTCGGCAAAACTTTAGATTGTGGTCTAGATAAAGAAATTATTTTTTTTGTTTAGATATATATATATAATACTTTTTCATTTGTTGACACAGAATTCTATGCCAGAAAAGTGAGAATGCACTGAATTTCAAAGGAATATTTGAACAAATAATGCAAGAATTGAACATCCTTTGTCCCCACTCCTAGTAGGCAGGAATAGAAATTGCCTAGAAGGGATCTGCACTCTTCAATTGTTCAGAGTGCTGTGGAAAAGAAGACGTACAGGTTGGCAAGGACTGGCAGAAAAGATGCTGCCCAGAAACCATATGCTCTTCAAGCATCCTTGGGACGCTGGCATGGCTCCTGGAATAACATGTCAGAGAAAAATAAATTCATAGACAAAAATTAAACCTGAGAAACATATGCAACTGTTCTTACTATTTGTGCTCAAGAAGATGGTCAATATTGATTTCTTGAATAGATCTCCTTGCACGTGAAATTACTTCTCAGCGCTACTGTTGTCCTCCCAAACTTTCGTTCTCTAATTTTGCATGCAAATCAGAAATCAAAAGCCTAGTGCAAGCCCTGAAGGCTCACTCTGACTGCAGGTATGCTCAACACCCACCTTGGAGATGGGGTTCCAATGAGGTTCTCTCATTGTAGCATTTTCTCAAGAAGTTTTGATCTTTCATGATTTTTAACCTAAACACTGCAATAGTCTAGTACCTAACCAAGCCCTAACAAACTAGATGGCATTCAACACAACCTAGAAAAAATGTGTCATCTCCATCTAGATTAAACAGATATTAAACAATGTATTTTTCAGAACGAATCAGCTAGCAAATGAAAATACTGGAGTATTTAAATGCTGATGTTCTTGAAATAGTTTTTCACTAAACTGAGGTGTAACCCCAGCCATTAACCAAGTAAACATAGTCACTCACTCACTTCCCCATGATGACCTCTAACCTGTTATTGAAAAAATTGAGCTTCATACCAGCGTTCTGCATGGAGCATTGTAATTTCTATGCAGGTCTTCACCCTTCATTGTGTCCCAAGTTCTCCAAAAATGAAATGAACAGTCAGTCACCTGAACAGGTTTAACTGATTTATTAAACAGAACACAAACGACAACTGGAAGCGGGGACCCAGGATAGGCTCAGGACTCCAGTGACAAAGCAGAAAGGTTCAGCACTCTTGAGAGGCTGGGTGCTCCCTGTACGCAAAGGTAATGGTACGAGGACGTGGGGCGACACCCTGCAAGACTTATTATAGTCTCTGGTTCACCATGAGTGGTTCATTTTTCAATCCACTTTCCCATTGGTCCTTTTAGGGTCTTCTTATTGGCTCATTTCGGGAAGCATTCCTGTCCATCATTTCCTCCATTCTCCTTCCCATTGGTTCTTTGAGCCCACCAATCATGTCCCAGGATGTTAGGGTGATGTAAGACACCTCACAGGCTATTGGCATCTAGTGATTACATGGGAGTGTTACACGCGTACACTTCGAGCGCCGATATTAATTAACTTTAACTCTTACAATTTATCAGTTACAAAACCCAGCCCCAACCTAACCAATTAACAATATAACATTTAACAACTGCGGACACGTTTGTAACAGTTTTGTCTCAGTCTGCAATATAGTTACCTGTCATATATCCACCCTACTCTATACCTGCTGTTTGGATCACACTTCCTTCAAACCTGTGAGTGAGTGTGCAGCAGTGAGAGAAAGACTAAATCCTATAAGTGGCCTTGCTCACTCTGTGTTTATAAAGAAACATAAGGGAGTCTTCTGCCTCCTAATCCTGGTGGTTCAGACCACTTGTCCATTTGCTGATGGATTTTTTCAAGGTGACTTATTCTGAGTGTATAAGGATTTTTGCCTGTATAAACCTGGGCAATACTTTTTATCTTGGCCATAAAAGCCTGTACCATTCACCGACATAACAGACCTGTGATGCACATAGCCACAAACCCAACATCTTTTGCATATTAACTTCAGTTATGTTATTACATACTATTTTGAGAGTAAAAAAAAAAGATTACTTAGAAATTGTGTAAAAATTTGGGGGTTTAAAAAATAGCAGAGTATTTCTCAAAATTTTTAACCTTACTTGCAATTTTTCCTAAAGTATTTTTGGAAGCATGGACCCTGACTCTATATTAATGGGGGAAAAGTTAATCAAGAAAGCTCTAGGCTTGAACCCCAGACTCACTCCTTTTTTTTTTTTTTTTTATTTTACTTCACAATATTAAATTATTCCAGTGTATCAGAATGTTTACATTCCTACTTTTCTTTTTACTCAAAAAAATATTTACATGGGTATGTTTCCTTCAACCTCCATTTCAGGTGATATTTGGATGTCACGAACATAGCAATACATATTACAAAAAAAGTTGAGTTACAGTGTATTCTTCATTTCCTGTGCCTGGAAATCATGGTACTAACTGGCAGTAGTGATTGTGCTGTTACTGCAATACTTAAGAAAAAGCACCCTTTGGATAAAATCATACTGAATATTTTAGTAATACTGCACAAAACCTGATTCCTTTGGTTTTTTGCAACCCAAATTCTGTCATTTCTTCAACCCAAATACACAACGGAGGTGTTCATACATACCAAAGCAATGGTCTTTTTGATTCTGTAATATAGGAAACATGAAAAAGAATTTTGGCCTCTGGGATTATTTCTTTTTCTTTCTACAGAAGAAAAGGAGAGAAAAGAATATTATGAAAGCAACTACTCAGAATTGATCAGAACTTAACCATGAAAGCAAAAGAATGAGGGGAAAACAAATAATTCCAATGACTCAGAAATGAAAGGACTTACAGGAATCCTATGTCTGTGCACTGAGATAATATGCCTTTGAAGGTCCAGTGAGTATTTTCTGATAGTCATTAGTACATAAGCAGCTTTAGCTGTAATACAATATATCTGATACTGTTGTAAATATTTTACCTGCATTATCATAATAATTAGTTATTGAGTTATTCATAACACATTAAAGCATAAATAACCTATGAAGATTACTACCATTTTAAGATAAAGCTTTTAAAGGACAAAAGGTGCAAAAGACATAGGCACTGAGTTTACTATAATGGCAAAGACAGAGCGCCTACACTGAAAAGCTCCTGCATTTGCAGTGTGAATACATAATAAGGTCTTAACAGTGTGGAATATAGGCTTCAGAACAAGGCTGTAAAATGTTGTGATTAGCAAAAGAAATAACAGCAGAAAACAGGATAATTGACCATAGAAAACAGAGGATAGAAGAGAAAACAAGACTAAATACTAACAAGGAATCTATTTCTGGAAGACATGGTCCGAAATTATGGTTGCCCCCATTTCATTTAGAAGAAGCTTAGAAACAGCTAATAAGTGTAAAGTAGGTGTTATGGAAGCATATGATGTGGATTTAAACCATGCTTTTGATCAAAATGATTCAGAGCACTGATGGTGGGAGTCAGAAAGAAGTAAGGTAGACTCAGGTTCTTTTATTTTCTTAAAGGATGAAGTGGTCCTAATTAAATAATCTCCCTTGATTTGTGCTGAGTAGTAATGACATTTTCTCCCCCTGGCACTGAAGTGTGTTTTACAGTTTCAGCAGCACTCTGTGTTTAAATCCTATTATTACCTACCAGAATAAACAAGAAGTTTAACATGATTATTTGGGATGTTCCATTTACTTAAAGCAGGATTTGTTACTACATCTATCAATAGGTTCAGCATTTTCTTAGACCATAAGATAGAGTGTGAGCATCTGTTAGCCTTCCTGTAATACTTAGAATGTTGCTTAATGAAAATTATACTCAGTTGGGGAGAAATCCTCTCAGAACAGTTTAAAAGGCCTATTTTCTAAATATACTAATCTTGAGAGTTGTAACTTTTGGAAGATTCAGGATAGTGAGCATAACACAAAGAATAATCTTGTACAGATGCTTAAGAAGGAGGAGTAAAATGTGTATATTGGGAGGAATTCCTCTAGAAAAAAGAATAAAAACTTGTGAGCATATCAGGCATAGACTGCCTCTGCCATACTTAGTTTATAAACGTAACAGAGTGACCACATATTTGTTTAAAACTGAATGCTTAAAAATAGCTGTGTAAAACAGGGTTGGCAAGTCCCACTGAAAAAAATGCTGAAATCTTTTTTAGAATAGAAGGTTGATATCAAGTGAGGCTGCCTCCTGCTTAGTACTGGCCTTCAAACATCCTGTCCTCACTGCCTGTGGTGAGCTGCAATTAAATGAACCCCTGGGAAAGCTGAAGTATTCCTATTTTGAGGTGTTTGGAGAGGCTGGATGGATATTTCTTCTATTTTAAGTGGGTAATGATGTTATAGTCTATCATCAGATGACCTTTTTAATGTGACTACTTCTGCTAATTAGGTCCTGTAACAATGCCCTTTTCTCCTATGGACAGAGTGGCAAGTGTGTGATCACTTCAGGACATGAGACCATCTCAACCCTGTTGCAAGTTTCATGGTTTAATTAGCCAAGCAGCCTAGGGAATAGAAAACCTGTGCAGTGTTCCAGCAGGCTGGGTGAGGGTCAGGGGAAGGAGCAGCCGCCTGTTAACAGTGCTCTGCAAGGTGAGCACGGCCATGATCCTGCATGCTTTCAGCTTATCCAGCGGCTCTTCCCCTCCATTTTAGTGCCACCACCCTGCCACTCCCTTGATGCCCATCCCAGGGGAACCCTGCAGGACCAGAAAATTCATAAAGCAGATAGATGGCTAAAAAAACGCTGCTCTATTTTAAAAATGTTATTTCCTCCTAGTGGAACTACATTTCTTGAAAGCAGTAGTCCAAAACTCCTTGAAGTCCCAGTTCTCACTGATTTTTCTGAATACCTCAAGTGAAATTTTTCAATCATTAGCACTCATTAGCTAGTTTACAGCATATCGTAATCATTAGAGGGTTACTCATTGCTAATTCAGCATTTAAGACTTCTGCAATTCATACAGAGTAACTTTGTCTTACATGTGAAAACTCTCTTGACAGTTTTCCTTATTTGTTAATTTTATGATCCATACTATAAATTAAGATTTTCCTCTCTTAATGTACAAATGTTATATTATAGGTGTTTACTTTCGAAACAAGAGTTTTTGTGCAATTTGGAAAGAGGAAAGGATGTATTAAAAATTTTCTAGTGGATTTAAGTTGGCTACTGATAGAAATTTTCCAAAATTCTTTCAATCCTGAAGTCATCAGCTGGCAGATGGTAAAGTCAGCTCCTAATTTTGGTTTTCTTTTCTGGTTCAAACTTCTAGGACTGTGGCTCTTTTTTCCATTCCATTTCATTCTTACAAACCGTGATGCAGAGATAATGTAATGATGCTCACAAAACTGTTCTTTGTTGGGAAAGCTGCAGTTTAATGTGATCAGATTAAATTCATTACTGAATGCAACTGTGCTCAAAGATTGTTTTAGTTGCTATTAGCAATATTGAAAATTTTCTCAGACAAGATGCCAGGATAGAGAGACCCTAGCATGTGTTGCTACCTTGTTAGGATTCCAAAATATACATATTAAGACACTTTATATATATGTAATTATTAGGATACTTTATGTATAGGTATTAGGATATCTAAATGAATAGATCATAATCCTACATGAAGGATTTTGATACCTTACTAGGACTGTACCTCTGTGTTTAAAATCGTATGGTATTGTCAGCATGGAATGAGAAGTCCATGAAAGGTGATGTGATGCCATGATGTGATCTCATACAAACACTTGCATCAGTTGGGTTATTGTATTAGAAAAAGTAATCCTTACAGCAGCTATTGCAACAACTTTATGCTGTTTATGGTAATTTATGTTCATGCCTACTTTTTTTACACTGCATTTTTACTGGACACTGATCTTCCAAACCTAAATTTTATTCAAAGAGAACTGGAGTTCTGTTTTGCTTTTCTATAATCACTGATCACATTAATTGTTATCATTATTATTTTTAAGTTTTATAGAATCATAATATCATATAATGATTTGTGTTGGAAGGGACATTAAAAATAATATAGTTCCAACTCCCCTGTCATAAACAGGGACACCTTTTAGTAGACCAAGTTGCTGAGAGTCCCACCCCATCCATCCTGGCCTTGAACACTGCCAGGGATGGGGCAGCCACAACTCTAGGCAGCAGGTTACAGTGCCTCACCAGCCTCACAGTAAAAACTTTTCCTAATATCCAATCTTATCCTGCCCCCTTATAGTTGAAGCCATTCCCCCTTGTCCTGTTGCTAGATACTCTTATAAATAGTCTTTATCCATCTGTCTTGTGGGCTTCCTTCAGGTACTGGAAGGATGCAATTACATCACCCTGAAGCCTCGTCTTTTTGTAATAGCACAATTTCTCTTTCTGTAATAGCACAGGAAACAAACAAACAAAATTTTCTGCCTTTTTACAAAGAGGCTTTTGCTTTTGAAGGGGAGGTAGCTGGCACTCTAAATTGGCTACAGCAATTTACAAGTAAAACTGTTAAAAATGGGTGAGATATGAATTGTATCTCCTCCGTGAATAACACCTATGATCTTCAATATACCACAGAAATTCAGACATCTGTTCTGTTAAACTTCTGATTGTTTGAAAATTGGCTGTACGCACAAAACCCCCTCTGACTAGTGTATGTGAGTATATTTAGTGCTACAGTTGTCATCTCTAGTTAGATATAATAGAAACTAACTGTAATATGCTTCAGAGAGCCTTGAATTAGGAAGTCAACCCTGTCTTGAAAAGTAGAAATTGCATGTGTCTCTACTACCATGTTCCAGTGGATGTAATTAAACCTTATCAGTTAATTCTATTGCCTGTGATAGATTCTATTTTGCAAAACTACATGTGTAAAAAAATTGGAATAACTTTAGCTATTATTTAAGTGTCTGAAATCTTTTTGGGCTATCACCTCAGAAAAACAGTATTATTTTTGGACCAGGACTTTCAAAACTGAATTTAACAGCTGTTTTTTCATCTTGTCAAGTGAGACCCGATTTTCTGAGATTTCCTGCACAATGTTTTTTGAGGACAGGCTTTAGACATCCTTGAGATTATATTTCCTTTAAAGCCTTAAAACATGGCTTTACCTCTGAAATCCATTCTTTTTAGACATCTTATTTTGATTTTTTTCTACACATCATTCATCAGTCTCAGTCTAAATCTGACCGTGATACTCATATGACCTGATTATTGGTATTACTTTGCCTGTTGTTTCTAGAGAATAGAATGATACCACTTTTCCATTCTTGAAAAGAGCATCTTTGCTGATATGGATTAACATCATTGAGTGACAAGGTGACCTTATGGGCATTTTTTCTGGTTTTCTTATATTATTCTTATATTTCAAGAAGCAGATTTTTACTTAATCTCCTTGAATAATGTAACTACACCTCCTGCAATATTTCAGAGAAAATTTGGATAGTTTAACAAGCCCTTAATTTGCTAGACATGTGGAATAAATTTACTGCATTAGCATCCTATACTCCATCTTCTATACTCCAGCCCTTGAAGAAGTACTATATGACAGGTGCACAACCCAGGTCACTTCTTCTGATATCTTGGAAGATACCAGATATATTCATCTAGGATTTTGGTTGCTTTTCAACATAACTGATTTTGTTCCTATCACTAAAATATTTCTTCTATTGACCAAGAGCTAATACTTCTTACGCTTTCATTTTTGGTGTATCTACTCTTCGGGTTTTGTTTCACTTCCTTTGCTTCCTTTGATGTTGCCTATGTCCAAAATTGCATGAAGTACAGATTATAATAATCTAGTATTTTCCTTTCACCAAGCAGTTTTAGTCAGATGAAGTCTATGAGGTTTTTTAAGTATCGACAAGCAACCCAGGACTGACCTCAGAGGGTAAAAGTGTAGTGATGGATGGGGACCACTACCTCATGCTTCCCCAGGGCTGCAAAAAAAGCTGCAGAGCTGCCTGCTGAGAACCTTCTCTGCTTGGGCAGTACCTTCCCCCAAGCACTACACAGAATAACCGCTCAAAAATGCAATAAGCGGAATGCTGGGGTAACTTACTGCATGTGAAAGATTCTGTGCAATTATGGCCTATCCTCATTTATGTTTTTAGCTTCAACAGCATTAGACATTCTCTTAGCAAATTAGCAGGTATTATGAAATTAAAGCTGAAGCTGCTGCTGAAGCAAATAATGATGATAAGAATCTCCCCAGCCATCATATTTTGCATTTATAGGCACATAGCTATGTGTGTATGGTCATGTATATAAACGTATGCAAAATGAAATATGCTAAATATTATCAGTTTACTCAATTGCATTCTATTGTAATCAATAATAATTTTCAGTTTATTTTTAAATAGAGCTAATGATATGACTCACCATAGTTTTAGAAGATCATTGCACAGATATATATTATTGTTTAGCAACATTCTAGGTCTCTCCTCAGAATGTAGGTAATGGAATCCATATGTATTACTTTTGTCTTGAAAAATACGAAGAGCAGTTCTTAGTGTTCAATTATTAAGGTTTCAGGTTAATCTCTAGAATTTAATATTGAAACCCATTTCCATTAAGTTTTATTGCTACCTTTTACCAAATAAGAATTTTCTCATGACTGTAGTGATTCTTGGTTATAAACAAATGATTTGACCAAAATCAATGCTGAAGTAAAAACCCCAGTCTCAATTGAGCATTCTAGCTTTAGTCACACAGTTCTTAAACCTGGACCAGTATTACTGTCTTTAGTATTGAAAAGTAGGTGTTGACGCCAAATCTATTATGTAAACACAAACTAAATTCTGTGACTGTTCAGTCCTTTTAAGTGTACAGAAGCACTGGACCTGTTTAGGGAGTTATAGTTAACCTGCAGGAAGTAATATGCCAAAGAATAAGGAAGATTGTGCCATTGGCAAAGTGCTTTCTTTGTATTAATTGCGTTCTAAGCAAACAAGTTTATGAAAGAAATGCAGTAATGTAAAACAAGTCTAAATTGAAAGCAAAATCTGAAAAAGATGAAACAGATTTGATCCTTTAGATAGCCTGATGGAAAATTAAAGCAAACAATTATTTCATTCTTGCTGTCTGGTGAGACAGTGATCATTATGAAGCAGGTTTACTTTAAAATCCTGACAGTTCGCATTTGTCTACTTGCCATGTGTATTAACACTCTCCAGTGGAGGCTTTAGTCAAGTGGAAAGAAATTGTTAAGTCCTTGTTCTGTTTCAATTTGATATTTGCAGATTGCCTTGTGGAATTTCACTATTCCAGCACTGTCGTATTTTTTAGAGTTCTGTTAAGATTTGTCTGTGGCTTGGAAGCTATTTTTGTTTCAAAGTATATAATATATTTTATATTAAATATTCCTACATGATCAAGAGAAAAAATCTATCAACATCTTATAGCTTCTGAAGTCACTCTCCTATAAAAATCACTTCTTTGATTTAGTATTAAGTATATTTTCAAAATTGACTGCATTAATTTGTCTTTTGTTTGTTTGTTTTGTAGGAAAAGATACCTCTCCTCTCCATATGCAAGCCAACAAAATATATGTGGTGTAGACTAATCTACCCAATGCAGCCTTTTCTTGGCACATGCACTACATTAATTTCTGTAATCTACACCTATTTCTAAATGAAGACACCTTAGAAACTACCACAGAGGACAAAAGGGTTTGATTCTTATGCAGGTTAGAAACAGCTTCAAAAATCATGACTGCTCCCTCTCAGGTCTCATGGCACCCAGCCTCTCAGTTTGGAAGGAAGGACTAGATCATTTCCATGTAAGTGCCAGTGCCAGACCTCAGGTGGTCTTAGTTTAGTGGTGCCACATGACCAGTGAGGTCTCCCCAGGAGCTGAAAGTCACTCAGGTCCAAAACCACTTTTAGTCATGAGGGTAATGAAGTGTCTGAAGGGACCAGTGCCTCTGGCAAAGCACTCCCAATGCATATGTGCACGTCTCTGCTTTAGAGCAGATGATGTTTGGTAACTCTCTCCAGTTGTACAAAGTTTTTTGATTGTTTGATCTTGGGATTTTCCTTGAGATTGAAAGACTCAATGCTTTGCCCAATCACATATGTCACTGCTAACACTGGGCATTCTAACACAATACATCTGTGGTTCTAGTCCTTCATTTTCCCAGATCTTTCTTATGTCTGAGCCGATGCGATAGAAATATAGAATCATGGAATACCCTGAATCGGAAGGGACCTACAAGGGTTCTCAAAGTCCAAGTCCTGGCCCTGCACAAGACAACCACAAGAATCACACCATGTGCCTGAGGGTGTTGTCCAACACTTCTTGAACTCTGTCAGGCTGGTGGTGTGGCCACTTCCCTGGGGAAGGGCAGCTGATTTGGAAATATCCTTAACTTCATTGAAGAATTCATCATTGTCATTGTCCCTCATAGGTGGTCTGACATCCACATTATTTGATAGCCTTAAACTATGTTATTGCAATACCTTCATCTTCAAAGTCTGAAAGCTCCTTTTTTCTTAAAAGATGCATCTTCATAAGTATGCATTTTCTTGGCATTTCCTTTGAAAATTCTCTAAGATTTTGAATGGACAGTAATAAGCTTTTAACTAGGTCCCAAAGATTAAAGTTAAATAATTTCATGGTCTCCAATTTGCTGACTTAAATCTTTAAAAAATTATAATTATCTTCCTTTTTCTTTATTCATCTGGAACCTTTTTATGGGCTAGTGGTGTTCAGTGCCGTTAATTACATAAAGGTTTTAAATTTTTTTGAAAACTAGGTTAGGAATTTTAAAAAAACCCAAACCTAGATGATTATAAAAAGATGAATGCTAAAAACTATTTTATAAAGTAATAACTTCAAATATTATAAAATAACATCTAAAAGAATGAAGACTATTTTTAAATTTTATCTTGTCGATTCCATACAAAGTAGAACTACATAAATTCTCACATCAGAAATTTACAACATTTTGTTCAAAGGAACTTGGATATGTCTTTCTTTTTCTCTGAAAGGATTTACAGAGCAAGTACGTCTACTTTTTCTAAGAGTTTGGCATGTTCACAAGGTAGACTACATTAATATTAGAAATGGGCTGAAACAAAACCTTCACTGTGAGTAGTCCCAAAGGTATGAGAACAATATCTTTTGGTTTGAATCTAATGTCAGACCCATCATTTTCTAATGGAGATAAACTAAAATATTGACCTTTGTGGAACTTAGGTTCAGAGATTATTCTTTTTTATTCAGCAGCATCAATAATCACATCACATTAATAAAGATTGCTCAGTGCAAAGGGAGTCTTGATTTTTAGACTTTTCGCATTGTTTTTGTTTCCTCTTCTGTGCAGACAGTAGCTTTACTTCAAAAAAATACTAAGGAAATAAAAGCCACTTTAAAGTTGTTGCCCATCTTGTTTAACAGAATGAACAAGAGGAGTTTTTTGGTTGACAAATGGCTGAATATGAGCCATTAGTGTGCCCAGGTAGCCAAGGAAACCAAGGGTATCCTGGCCTGTGTCAGCAATAGTGCGGCCACCAGAACCAGGCACCTGACTGTCGCCTGCTGCAGTGAGCACCAGTGAGGCCATGCCTCAAGTCCTGTGCCCAGTTTTGGGCCCATCATGACAGGAAAGATCTTGAGGTTCTGGGGCAAGTCAGAGAAGGGCAGTGGAGCTGGAGAAGGGTTTGGAGCACAAGTCCGGTGGGGAACAGCTGAGGGAGCTGGGGGTGTTTAGCCTGGAGAAAAGGAAGCTGAGGAGGGACATTATTGGTCTCTGCAACTACCTGACAGGAGGGTGTAGCCAGGTGGGGGTTGGCTGTTTCTTGCATATAACAAGCAAGAAGGGTAAATGGCCTCAAGTTGCACCAGAGGAGGTTTAGATCAGATATTAGAATAAATTTTCTTCATGGAAAGAAAGAACATTGGAAAAAAGAACAAACTGCACAGCAAGGTGGCAAAATCACAATTCCTATAACTGTTAAAAAATGTGAATATAGCACTTGTGAACATGGTTTACTAGTGAAGAGGGTTGTGCTGATAGGCTGATGGTTGGACTTGATGATTTTAAAAGTCTTTTCTGACTTTAGCAATTCTATGATTCTATGAATAAAATAATTTTAAAGGACTTCTTTGTGATAATGCCTTATCAGTTATTTACAAAATATAAGAAGGGAAATCATCTTCACTTTAAAAAGTTTCTTTCTTTTTTTGATCCTGATTTCATATCCATCCTCATATATGGAAGACAATTTACATTCTCTATTTGCAAAAATGTATCATCATAATACTGTTTCATGAGAAATTGTTCATCCTTTTATGCAGATTTTTTGACTGTGTATCTTTTGTTTTAATGTCTTCCTATGTTCAAGCTTAATTTGGTTCAGGAAGAAGTGTAAGCAAAATTACTCTATGCAAAGCTGCTGTAATGATACCCCTAGCCTAGAGGAAATGAGAAAATTTTGAAAAAAATCCAAGAGAATCAAGATCTGACTCCTAGACCGCTTGGATTAACATTAGAAACAACCTTTTAAGCCATCTGGATGTCACCTAACATACAAGTATTAGAAATATAGTGCTTTCACTTTTTAAAAGTTCATATGAAGATCTTCTTTGGTTTCATTCATTTCACCTGAAATGGCAGTAGCATCTCCAAGTTATTGGGGGCAGCAAGGGAAGTTTAGGCAAAGCTGTGCCCATAGGAATTTTTCCAGGAATTCATTCTACATACCTACCTTTTTTTTTTTTTTTTTTTTTTTTTTTTTTTTTTTTTTTTTTTATTTAAGCATAAAAATAAATCTAAGGTATTCTAAAGAAAATAATACCACATAAAATGCAAATTAATTCATTTTAATGAGGAATTTCTTTGATTTCAAAATAGTGGATATGCAAAGTATAAATATAATTTTAAGAATCCTATTCATCCAGTCAGGAAGACAAAATCATCTGTGTGAGTAATACATCCAAAAGATCAAATATGTTGAAACACCTCTGATTTTACATGTCAGCTCCACAGCACATTTTCTGAACCATTTACAAGATAATAATTACCTACAGAAATTTCTCTACACATAACTTAGGAGAACAGATGCTCAATCTTTCGATAAAATTTTTGTAAATGTTTTAGCTGAAATGAGAAAAAATTTACTGGTCTTTGTCAAAAAATATTTGTCAATTTTCAATTAATGCAAGCACTAACATCATTTGCCATGTTTCACATTAAAATATGAAGATGAGTTTGGGTACAGGACCATAAATCATTCCTAACTCATCTGAAAGGATCTGTAGGTTTATGATCTTTCAAGATACTTTTAATGAAACTGGCTGAATTCCAAATTTACAAGCACACACAAATCTATATTTATTTTGGTTGATACTGTAATCACATCCATCCTTTAAGAGATCAAATGCTTTATGTTGAATCATGTCCTTGAAGTTGCACCATTTAGAAACGAGAAAAATTTAGTGTCTCATCTGTAGATTACCTGAATCTTTTGAAGTCAGGGGAAGTTTTTTGCATGGCAAATACATTTGTGAAAACTGCCAACATCTGTGATAGAATGTGAATACATTGACAGAATTTAGCTTTGTCATACTTTGAATTTCATCTAAACAACACCCATAAAAAGTAAAAACTCACTAATTATAATTACCCACATTGCATTCAGAAAAACTACAACTGATGTCTATAGTATCTTTTGTTCCCTTTGTTTTTAATGACAAAAGAAATAAGCTATAAATGCTTAAAACCTGTGAACATAAATAATTTCTTTAAGCATACCCTTTCTACCGAGCTGCAGCATTTAGTCTTAATGACATTTTTGTTGGAATTACAAATGAGATACCAGAGGATTTTTTTTGTTCAGTGTGTTTTTCTGGGGGGAAGTTTTTTTATTTTTTTTCAGGGTGATATTTTTCCTATGAGGAATCAATGTCAGAAAAAGAAACAAAATCCATATTAAATGGTTCAATTTAATTTAAACTTTCACAGAATTATTCCAGCTGTTTTTCTTTGTGAAAGGAAGTTCTCTTTGTTAATGAGACCAACACAACTCATCCCATTATATCAGCTGTAACCTAATAAATCAAATATTTGCACATTTCCTCTTCAGGTTTTTCCAAATAGAATTTTTTATCATGACAATAAAATATAGTGTGGAATAGTGTCATACCTGGGTACTTTAAGAATCCGAAATGAATGAGGAGGCCTGTCTGTAATTCCACACTTCAGGGAAGGCTAATTGGATATGTCCTGAAGGCAGGGACAATGAGAGGTACCTTCTCCCATTCACTCTTGAGTGCAGTTGTCAATAATGTTACCATGTTACCTTGTTATTTTAATGCTTCCTCCAATAATTTTTATCAGGCTTCATTCATGCATCTCTAAACACTGGAAAACAGCAAGGTTGCTAGTGTTGCTGGAAAGATAGTGTCACGAGCCTAGCTTAAAAATTTTTGTAATACAAGACCAATGTTTTAGGAAATACACAGTGGTGGTGTGATTTTTGCAGGCAGGAGGACAAGCTAGACATCATCATCAAGTCATGAATTCTTGCACTTCAGCAGTTTGACCCTTACAGTCTATGAAAACTGCTTTGTCTAGACAGAGCTTGGTGATGTAGACACATTTCCACTGTGAGATCTCTGCTTTAACAAACAAGTTTGTTTGCTGCATCTTCTCAATTTGTGCCTGCATCCCAAGACTTCAATTTTGCTTCCTTACACAAATAAAGAAGTGTGAACATTTCAGGGATGCATTTTGCCTTTCAATAAGTCAGAAAACCCACTAAAGCTCTATTATAATCATATAAACTGTGATTATGAATCTAAAGGAAAACAGGAGAAACTCCAGAAGAGCACTGATGCTGGTAGAGGAGGAGAACAGTATCAAACACAGAGTCAATGTATGCTGCTTGGGATGCATCTGAGCACCCCAAGAGGGGTCAGGAAGCTCGACCTTGATGACAATGGGTGGAATCTCTGAGTGAAGGAGGACCATGGTGGGTCAATGTTTCTTCAGAGAACTTGTGTAAGGAAGAAATTTACAGCGGGGTTTTGGAGGGTCACTTGGCTTGAATTGGCTTGGCCAGCTAGCAGGAAATCATGCTACTTTTGTAGTTATCCCTACCATAAATTACACAGCTGCTATCGGAGCACCTTCTACTGAGGGAAAGCAGCATCTCCCCTGCTTCCCTAACCCACCATGTTCACTCATGGTTTTGTAGGAATGCATGACTGATATTGTTTGCTGGAAGAAGAGACCAAAGTGATAAGAGTTTGTAATCTACAAACTATTGTGGATACATTTATTGTTCCATAGAACACTTTTTCACAGTGCATGTAGGCAATGACCTGTGGTTTTCTGTGCTTAGAAACAACAACTGTGAAGGCTTCTACTGTGACAATAATGTAATTTAATCTCAAAAGGCCTTATTCTGCACTGTCTCTTTGTTGAAGCTCAGAAAGCCCTTTCTCTAGAGTCTCTTTGAGTCATCACAGTTGAATCCTGCTGCCAGAAAGTGCCTGACGGCTTTACCCCAACACATCTGAAGCAAGACTGTGTTCTAATAAACAATTATCTTTACCTTCAAATAACTGCCTCCTGCTTGAAAAATATTTTCATAATAATAGTCCAAATTAATATAGATAAAATATTTTTTTAAGAAAGTAAATTCTATGGTCAATAAAAAGGGACACATTGCTAGCAATTTGTACATGATGCTTCACAAGAAGCTCCAATATGCGATAGGCTACATTAAACAGGTAGAGCTTTCATTATGGTAATGAGGCAATGCTTTGTTAGAAAGTATAGGAAAGACTTATAGTGAACCCCAAAAGTATCCAGTATGGTGTGAATATTTCCAGAAGCCTGGATACCATCTATAAAGGTCTCCTTTCTCAAAAGTAGGTGTATTGTTTACACTTCATGAAGATTTATTGGCGAATATGGGCTATATTACTTTAGTTGCCCTAAGTCAAATGTGCAAACTTTGGCATTGGTCACAAAGACAGATAAAAGTATAGTTCATGGGAACACAGAGGAATTGTATTTCCTCTTTAGAGATTTCCTTGTTGAATCATGCAGAAACTATTGATTATATTTCAAAGGCAGGATTTTTTTTAAATACATGCCAGTGACTTCATCTGTCTGGAGCTGTCTGAACTTCAAACAGATTTGGGAAATACAGTAGATTAAAGGAATTTATGAGAAATAAATTATGTCACAAAAATGGTAGAAGTCTTTACCCAAAAGAAGGGTTTTTTAATGGAAACAGTGGAAAGAATAACCTTTTCCTCCTTACTGATAATGGGGAAGTTCAGAAGCAAACATGTATCTTAGTAAATAATTTAAATTAGAGGGTTATGATGATAATTTTTAAATTGTGCATCAGAATCTGGCCACTTTTTCTTCTTATTAGAAAAATATATCTTCTTTCTTATTTGATTTCGTGTTGTCAATGTTTGCTAATTTAGATTTTTCTATCCTGTAAATGCTCACATCTTCAAAAAGTTGATATGCACCTCCCTTATTTTCTCTGATGACATTAAGAGAATGACATGAAGAACTTTGAGGAGGCACCTCCATCTTGTGCAGTGTTCATTGTTTGTGATTAGAGAAAACTCCTGCAGCACAACACATGGAACCAAGAGCTTGACAGCCTGGAGGATATTGTGGGCAGCTGTGTACCCTACACTGAGTCAGGCAGAACAGGAAGCAAAAAACCCTGTCTGAGGTGACAGCCTTCTCACTGATCTCCTGAATCAGTGGGAAAGCAGAGAGATGCAAACAGCTTCAGATATTCTTTCTGCAAGGTCTGGTACTTGTGCCTGAACCTCGCTTCAGAGGGAGGTGGGGATGACAGAACCTGAGTGTGGGAACTTTGAAAAGTAGTGCCAGGAACAGCCCTTCCCATGGACACAAGTGCAAGCATGTGATGATTTCTCCTGGCAGAAAAGTAGGTGCTCCCAGTACTCCTCAAAGAATTGGCATTAAAAGAATTTTAAGGTCTTAGTAAAGATTGCTTAGTGGCAATAAAATTGTTGAGGGTCTTTGTTTTCATCACTCACTAATAAGGTTAAAATTAAAAGGATTTCTATTAATGAATGCATGAGTGGAGAACACTGAAAAGGCCACAGGATTTAAATTATACATAATTTAGATAATTTTGGGGTGGGAGTTTTCTGTAGAAATATGGTAGTGTGGGGATGAAGACTTCATCTTTCAGAGTGACATGAAAATAATTAATTTCTTGATCTTACTGTAAGGGAGAATATCTATCAACTATGCTGTTCCAAATTCTTTTGGCTTTATATTACTAAAAGTCCTTTTTTCATGGCTATTCATTCCAGGGAATTGTTTCCTCAATGTTATGGCAGGCTGCCTGTTTGGGTGGAGGAAGGGATAAAAAGCATAACACAAAGGAAAAACACTGTTGCTCTGTGCAGGTGGGATTCTCCAGAGATTTTCCACCTTTCAACCACTCCCTAGATTTCCTACTTTATCCTCTGAACATTCAGGCAGAATGAGAGGCTGTAGGAGAATGTTAGCAGTGACATTCTACTGGACCCACACTGACTTGATGTGTCCATTCTGCTAGCTCTGCCCGTGGGTTTGACATGGTTGACTTATAATTTCTTGGTTATGGCTTGTTTGTCCACTTAGGCTCGTTACTGAGGAAGATTTCCTTTCAAATGACATCCAAATGCATGAAGGTACCTTTAAATCTGCTTTTAGTAAAGTAGGTGGTGAGGGAAACTGACAGGTAAAATTAGCATGTTATTGAAAAAGCCCAGATACCTGTATTTTTAGTGAGAGGCAGTACTTCAGATACCTTTTTACTGACAGGAATAAAACATGACATTTGTCCTTTGTCACACTGGTTCAGGTGGTTTTCAATGGCATCAAAAAAAAAAAATTAAAGGATGGTAGTCTTGTCTTCTAGTACCATTAACAGGTATCTGCTAAACTACTAAAGTGGATACAAATGAGTAAATATCATGCATATTTGTTCAACACCTCTACCAGATATTATCAAACTACTTCAGGGAAAATACAAGGATAAAAAAAGTCCCATAGCTTCCCTATAACAGGAAGGCAGTAATCTTTGTCTCCAGCATCACTTGATTATATGTAATGAGTACCCCAGAAGTACAGAGGTGTGTGCTTCACCTCAGTGAAGCATGTCAAAATACTGCCACAAGGCTCAGTCTTGCCCCACAAACCCAAAATCACTAAGAGAGCTTTGGGATCCAAAAGTCATTTGGTGATAGTCAGCCTAGCCCTCTGGCCAAAGAGCAAGATGAGAAGCCAGACTCCGAAAGGGGGCCTTGTAAGTCTTGCTTTGGTCCACCAGGTCTGGGAGTAGTTCTGGGCAGCATACACTTTAGAGTTTTACCTTTGATTTCCT
Organism: Aphelocoma coerulescens; assembly: GCF_041296385.1. Lineage (NCBI taxonomy): Eukaryota > Metazoa > Chordata > Aves > Passeriformes > Corvidae > Aphelocoma > Aphelocoma coerulescens. Next base: position 56,269,980 of record NW_027184085.1, read on the forward strand.
ACCTTGGGCATTTCAGGTTGTTTAATTTAACATTCTGCTGGAAACACTTAAAAAGCCGTGAATCTCCAGCCTTCACTCTGATCCAGGCAAAGTTTTCGATTTTTATTCTCTTTTTTCAACTGTTCTTGTTCTCAAGGTTGTAGTCAACACCTTTTGTGAGGTGAGAGATCTGTTATTTCCTAAATGAGAACCTATCCCTCTGCATTAAATGGCTGTAATGTAGGATGTTAGAAGTTGTGACCCTTTATAATAGATTTTCTTCCATTTGCTTCACTGAAACTTCAAGGACAGCATTTTGAGTTTTCCTTCATGTTTTTACCTCAGAGGTTGGCATGTTAGGATTATGAAACTAGAAAAGCTCTAGTTAGATCAAAAGAGCTGCCAAATAAGTGCCTAAAATCCTCCCATTCAACATGTATGTTTTATATGAGCACAGCATCACTGAATTATAGCACAAAATCAATGTAATATACACTCCCTACATAAGTGTTTCCTTCCTTGCTTCTACTTATTCCCTTCTAGCATAAATAAAATAAAATAAAATAAAATAAAATATAAATTATTCTTTATACATTTCTCAATAAATGTACTTATGACATCTTTCTTATCAAATCAGTCTGACACTTTTCCCTTTCCAGCCTGACATGCCATTAAATTGATGTGTAAAGATTTTAAAAGCCTCAAAACCCAACTTATTTTACACATTTCTTAATGGTATAATGTAAAACTGGCTTTTAAAAATTGAGACACTCTTATCACATGCTTTAATTCTGTGTCTTTAAGGGCTGCAATGTTTCATCTTTTAATCTGTCATACTGACTGCTTCACTCATTAGTTGCTATGTCTGTTGATGGAAATGTATATTCACTGTAACCATGAAAATTGAACATTCATCCTCTTGCCTGAGGGTATGTTTATTTTGAAACTAGAACTACACTGTGCTTCATTCATGCAATATTTACACAGAGCTAATTTTGGCTACTGTAAAATTTGCAGCTTCAATAATAATGTTGACTATTACACCTACAATTTGATAATTTCTTGGTTTCCTTCTAAAAATGTCTTCTTCTGCGTTCAAAAAGTTACACCTAGTATGGCCTAAAAAAATCCAGTGTTAATGAGTGTAATGAATCTAATAAAAAATCCATAGATATGGGGTTTTTCATGGGAAGGGATTGGAAGTTCTGAGAAGTAACCATCTTTGTCACTATCAACCACCTTTGTCACTCTTTCTTTTCAAGAAATTTTATGTGAAACAGAGATGACTTTCAAAGCCTTAGAGCTTGTGTGCTGTTTGATAAGATGTTGGAAATAGCAGAAGTTATAATTTCCAGCAAATGCAGCCATCATTGTAGCATTTGCTTAAGAATGAGTAAGTGTAAATTTGTGGCAGACCTCGAGTGAAGAATCAAGGATACAAGCAGCTCTTGGGCTATATAGTACTGCTCCTGCTGGAGTAAGTGAAATCATTGGAACCATTCACAAAAACGAAACCTGCTCTATGTGCAGAGCTGCATCCAGAAACAAACAAGTTATGGAGAATGTTTTTAAAATTCTGGCATAATATAGTAACTATAGCTATTGAGGAGTGTAGTTTTGTTTAAATGATGGCCCCCAAATCTCTCCAGGGACATTTCCTCATGAAAGCACATTGTAGCAAACATATCTAGAAGCCACAAAGCTTTTGATTGTCTAAGTAATTAGATTAGCCTCATCAAACTGGAAACATTTCTTTTATCATCATAACAAGAAACACTCTAAAACAAAAAAACTGCATTTGTATAGCATTAGGAAATGCAAGGGGTTGAAATCTCCCATATTTTGCTTTAGGATTGTTCATAGTATTTATCAGTGATTTTTCACTCTGCAGTCTTCTACACACACTTACAGACTTACCCCAAGTGAGTAAAAACCCACAATGGTCATAAAATGTCTATTGTCCTGTGAAAGGGAATATGATAAACAACAATTTCTCTTCAATCATAATGACAAAATGTATAGTCTCCTGGTGATACTCAATATTACCATGATGACAACTGTTACAGAGTAATATTTTCTTCACCTCTGTTTCTTTTTGTGGGTGAGGCAGAAATAATTTGATTAGTTTCTTGGTTTACTGCTTTGTTGTTTTTTTTTCTTTTGTACTTGAGTTCATAATTAAGTGGGTGTGTTCAGAATTCTTCGAGACAAAACTAATTTAGATAAATTAATTTAGCTTTTAGCTGTCCAGTTTAATTTTTATTTTTGACTTTTTAAAAGGTAAGCCCTCCAGTAAAGAGACAGTCTGTGTGACACTTCTGTCTATAGCAGTGAGGTTTCTCTTAAATGATATTTTTACCTAGTGCAACATAAACTGGGAAGGAGCGAGGAGCAAGGAGGAAGACCATAAGTCATAAGAAAAGGTGTTCCCCTTTTGTGGAGAAGTTGATTATGCCCTGGCTTACTACTCTCTGGGTCTCTTCAGAGAGTCATGAGATAAACTCCCTAAAGGTAGTGTTGAGCCTTCTCCAAAAACTCTTAGTAGCTGGTATCAGCCTTGAAGTAAAGTTTCATGAGGAGCAGGTCCCTGCCACCATGCACTATTGGACTTAGAACTAAGTCATGCTGCAAGCAACCTATTTTCTTCATCAACACTGCTTATCTGGGTCTATGCCTGTCAACTAAGCAATTTTTTTCAACTCCTCAGATTCACATAAGCCAAGTCTAATCTCATTTTCGTGGAATAAAAGGTTATGATTTTCAGTACAGCATTAGAAATATAACTCAAAAAGGGCACCCCAAAAGGTACATCCTGTTCTGTTTCTCACCTGAGGAAGATTTTAGGTAACCAAAAAAGTGTTTAATTTTCCTGAACTAAATTAGTTTGCCTATTCAGAAAAACAATTATTGTCAGCACACTTCACCTGCCCGTCTTGTTCTAGTGCGAGTCATGGATTCTTTTAGGCTTTTTCCTGATACAACCTTCTTTTTCCCCGAATCAACAAGTGCTATGCTTTTGCTTAGCTTTGAAATGCATGTTAACAGATAGTCTAGGTGATCCCTGACTGATCTTCTGAAAGAGATGATCCTAGGACATGTAAATTGTCTACAAACTGGTGATTGAATTCTTTCATTTGATTATTTTTCTCACAAGTTTATTTGCATTTTGACATTTTAATAAGTCATAGGAACCATTACCTTTTTGACAGTCTTACAATGTATGCAATGTAGTTTTTTTATTCACAAAGATCACAAATAGCATATTATTAATAAAGCTGTCTAAGCTGGCCTTTGCAGCCTCTTGTGTCCCGCTCTTTTTGGACAGTTTTGGATTTGGGCTATGGTGACCTTGAAAGTCATGAGAAGAATCTGGAACTGGATTTGATTTCTTAGGGGAAGGCTCTCTGCAGACAGAGGATCCCTGGTATAGCCTATCACTTTTTAAACAAACAATGATAGGATATTACAGAGAGCTTGTTATGGCTTGATAGACCCAGTATTTCCAATCAGCCATCAGCCGTGAAGTTTGTCAACGTGTAGATCTTGACGAGTAGTTGCTATAGACACAATTGGATCTGAAAGAGTGGGAAACAGTCAGTTGACCAGATAAAGGTAAAAGAGAATGAATTTTGTGTTAGAAGTTTAGTTTCACTACCTGAACAGAATTAGCAGTCTGATACCAGGTGGTCTTATAATAGTTGAGGAAATTACAGTTCAGGAGACAGGTACCCACTTGCTTTCTCCCTCCAACATTTGTCCAACTACAGCTGACCTTCTATAGAGAGGCATGTTACTAACCATACTTGTTGGAGAGAGGCAGAGAAAGTAATGTGGTCCTCAGAGGTTTGCCTCACCTTTGTGTTCTCTGGTTGTGGCATTATTAAAAGCACTAATACAGTCCCTCTGAATTTGGGGCACTACTTAAATATAGCTTTTCACTGAAGAGGAAATCAAAAAAGAGAAACACAAAAATAATCCACATCCAGTCTAGGATTTTCCTTCAGGGAAGTCTCAAGTAATTGCGTGTTATATGTGTCTCTCCAGCCAATTATAAGCATTCACTCAGCTGCTTGTGTCTGAATTTGTCAGGTTTCTAATGTAATATATAAATCTGTTCCTGCTTGACTCCAAAACCACAGCTGGTTTTGATCAGACTCCTATAAAAAGGAAATTTCAATTAGCAGTGATCCAAACATATTCTGGAGGTATATTTTTATGGCTGCTTGACGAATAGCACTCTTTGTTCGTAAGGGTGCGTGTGACTCTCAGACACAAGGCAGCCAGAACTGTGAGTCATCACCACAAGCACTGTACTTTGTTGCAGAGGTCACATTCTGCCAAAACCAGAGGAATTAGCTAGCCAGATTGAATTAGCGGTTGAAACACATTAATTTATGCTACATAAATGTTATTGTGGCCCTGTGGGCAAGTACTTAGGTCATATGCTTTATGAACTATTTGCACCAAGATGGCTTTCCAGCTGTAAATCAGCTTTGAAGCGCAGTTTTGCAAAGGGTTCATGGCTCTGGACTATGCTCCCCCCTGTCCACACTGATTCCATCTCTTGGCACACTGATTGCTCGCCATTCTGCACATGCTTTACAGGATTTCCTGCAAAAGGAGTGGATCAGCAGCCAGAGCAGAGCCAAGGCTGGGTCTGGTCGAGAAGTTGAGCCCTAGCCAGTCGCTGATGACGCTTCTGGGCAGCTGTGGGTCTGTGGCTCCAGGCGTCTGGCAGCAGGCAGGGCTGCTAGAGTTGGTGCAGCTGTGTGGTAAATGGAAGCCTTGGTATCTCAAGCACACATACAACCCAGCCCTTGACAAGGCTGTTTCTCTTCTGGGGGAGGAGGTGAATTAGATACACTTTTGCCACATTATTTCAGAGTGAGAAAAAGTAGAAGTGTTTTCTCGCTTCAAATTATGGTAACTGAGGACACATGCCAAGAAAGAATTATGCATAAAGATAGTGTTTTAACTTGTTTTTATGTGTTTGGATATGTCTCTGCCAAAAATCTGACAGAGCCTCATTGTTGCAGCTTTTTCATCATGAAGCCACTGACTGCACCCAGCAAACATTTCATAAATAATGAAGTAATTGGGGGCATTTAGTGTTGTCTGATCGTGTCAGCAGTTGCATGTAACACACTCTACTTTCCAGCAAGCCAGGTAAATGTTACAGCAGTATGAGAAGGGAGGCAGTGTTGGTCTCCAGAGGAGAATGGTCTTTTTAAACAAACATATTTCACTCAGGCCACTCATTCCATCTTTTTTTTTTTTTTTTTTTTTTTTTTTTTTTGGGTTATGCCTGCCTTTGCACAAAGGATTGTTTGTTTTACTATTCATTTTCTTTTCAGCTCAGTGAGCAGATTCACTCCCTGGCACTACTGCTACTGTGATGCTGAATCACATGACGCTGCACATACATCTTCCCCCACGGAGTGCCACAACACGTCTCCTCTTGTTTTTAAATGTAGTACAGCCAGCACCTCTATTGGGTATCTCCAATGCTGCTGTTCTCAAGGACACAACAACCCCATTTCAGATTCCACACTGCCACCGCTTTTACTCAGACTCACTGATTTCTGGGCTTGTTGATTTAGGAATCTTGGACATTAATCATCTGGTGTAAATGACATTTTTGTTTATGCTGAATATTTCAGCAGGATCACAAAAAGAATGTTTTTATAACATTAAATATTCATAAAATCATGCTAAAATAGTTAAGGGGAAGTGAAATAGATGAAGATTTGAAAGCATAAATATTTAATATTTTAATAGCTTTTCATATGAATTTTTTTTTCATGAACCTAGTGCTGTTACCATACATCTGTTGTTTGAATAGGGAAACTATTATTCTTTTAAGTGTTTTCTATTATAAATGAAAATGTTTACTCTACTTAATAGCAATTTTGTTTTGCTTAGCTTATGAAAAAGAAAACATATTGAGGCCTGAGAACTGCCAGACCTGCTTATTTGAGTGATCTCCATTCGCCCCACTGCTGAAACACTCCTGTGTTGACTGCTTTTAGTGCAGGATTCCATTTATGATTACAGGATTGCAAGACAGCAATTAAAACTCCCAGAGTGTAATTTTTCTGCATAAATACCTTTCTCTAGAAAGTAAATAAATGATCATTTGAAGTGAGGTTGATTTTCAGCAATGATGAATCCATATGTTTCCCATTAAACCTGTCTTCCAAAAACTCATGACAGGAAGAAAAATCTTTATCAGTGACTAAAGAAACTCTTGTGAGACTTATGTGAGTTTTTCCTTTTTTTTTTTCTTTTAAATGTATCTCCCTTCTCTGTGTGAACCAGAAACTCTGCATGTAGCATGGGGTGGCAATGGTTATGTGTTTCCTAAGAAATTGTTTCATCAATCGAAGTGGTAGACTAAACATTTACTATGTTTCATTAATTGGGTTAAGGAAGTAGGGATATTTATGACAATTATTTGGGAAGCTGTGTAAAAAGACAGCCAGGCAAACCTCTATAATCCACTTATACCTCACAGAAGCCAAAGGGTTGAACAAGCCTATTAAACAAGCTATATACCTGTCTGTTTGGAGGAGCTGTTAAATCATGAATCTCTGCACAGTACCTGAGGCAAGTCTGTTAAGAAAGATGTTTTGTAGCAGATTTCTGTTCTATTAAGGAAGGACATAAAGTAGAATAATTTAAAATGTGTCAATAACTCAAGGCAAAAATGCTTAATGCAAGAAGCCATATCTTCTTGACTTGTAGTCAAGCATACCCAGTGGTAACTAGTAGGTAGAATGTTACTCGTGGAATCAAAAATCATTTTTTGGATAGATTATGTGGCAGGTTTTTAGCAAAAACATCCCACCATGGTTTGTTATTGTGGTGTCTCTCTGGAATCCAGATTTCAGCTTTAAAAATGGAAATAATAATTATTTTCTGTCAACTTTTCCTAGGAGAGAGGCTGAAAACTTGGCTCCTGTTTCAGCTGGTTGAATTGATAGAGTGAAGACATTTTCACATTTTGTGCGCCGGCCAGAGTAGGTGGTGACAGTAATTTAACATGGAGTTTCATGGATTCTGACAACTTGCTTCGTGCTCCCCCTCTCACTAAGGGCGTCAAAGTGCCATCAGCTCCATCTTCAGCCCCAAACCCTGCACAGCTGCCTGAGGAGGCTTGATGCATGCTAAGTTCTGTTTCTGGTGGCACATTGCCATGAATCTGTGAACAAACAACTTTAATTCGCCCAAGTTCTCCTCTTTCAGCTACATTGCATCCATGGCAGATGTTTCTCCAAAGCCATGCTGTTGAGCAGGACTATGCACTGCTCCTTCTTGGGACTGGCAGGTGTGCATCAGAGAGAGCATGCAATATAGGCCAGGCCTGGACAACACCTTCTGAACAGTAAACACAGACAGAGGAGGAAAAACATAGATCTATAATTCAACAGATAGGTTTTACTGATTTTCTCCAGGGGATGAAACCAGCTAGCCTGACTTTATGTTCCCCTTTTCAGAATCAATGTTTTCCATCTCCTGACTGTAACATGTCCCATGGCACTCTCTTCAGTTGTATTTGCTCTGTGTTCTTCCTGGTGCTTTTCATGGATGGTGCTTGAAAGAGGAGAGAAAAACAGGCCAAGGTACAGGTAAAAAAAGAGTGGGAAAAAAATGTAGGATGCCTACGCTAATGGTTATACTTGAATTGTCTAGAGACACAGAAGAAGCTTTAATTAAATGCTCTATATTTAGTAATTTCTTGGCAGTTATGATTGATTTACTATGTGTTACATCTGGTCATAATTTACTGCATTGCATTTGTACTACTGTTTTGTTTTTGTCACTTATGTGCTGCATATTAGTCATGAGTTCTTGTGGTTTGCAGTTTTTGAGTTACATTGTGCAAAACCCTCACTCTACAACTTGAAACCAGGTGTTTCAATATGAAAGCAAATCACTCCAAGATTTACACAAACCACTGGTTTAGCAACCCTTAGAGTCTGTCAAAATGTATTTGATTTAGAATTTTTTTCTAAAAATGACGGTGTCTCCCTGCAATGAACTTTCAGATAAGCATGTTTATAATTTGTAATATTGATAGTCTTGTAATTATGTATCATATCAATTAATTTTGTTTATGTTTTTTGATATACTTGCCCTGAATCCTATGCCAATAATTTCAACTCAAAACAAAATCAAAAGCCCTAACAATCTTAACTGTGTAATGTATTCACTTTGATCCTATATTTTAGTCTAGTGGAAGGGGGTTTCAGATGCATGCTAACTCACAGGGAAAAAGAAAAGTTCCGAGGATGATCATTACATTTAAAAAGAATATGAAGCACAGTGTGGTTGGGATGTAAGATATCTAAGATGTTAAGTGTCAGGACTTGTGTGTGAGAGATCAATGTACTTGTTTAGCTCAAAATGCTTGTAAATTATTACAGAGACCACTTAATAGAAAAATCATCTCAGCCACGGAAGCATTGAAGTGAGTATTCTGAACCATAATAAATTTCAGTATATTCATTGTGTCAAGCACACTGACAAGTTCACCAAATGCAAAGGAGGTGTTGCAAATATTTTTAATGTTCATCACATCAAAGTTATGAAAATGTTCATGATATCTCAGGAAGGAATTAGGTGATAGCTGGAAATTCAGAAAAATATTTTAATACTTTAATTATTGTGCATCTTTTTGGTGGTAATAGTGAATGTGAAATTTCTCCTTTTGCAGATGTGTGTTTATATGTTTGCATTTTCTGAACATCATTGGTGTATTTCAATCACAAGCAATATGCTTAACATTATGAACTATGCTTGATTTTCTGAGCTTCTGTGAAACTGAGTGGAATCTGATCTTGTTTGCATGAACTTAAAAATGATGTCAGTATTAAGCTGATTTCAGTGGAGTTTCCATTAATTTCTTTTGGGATCAAAATCCAGTTCCTGTTGGTAAAAGAGGACGTTTTGTTTGTCCATCTTATAAAATGGATATTTTCATTTTCTTTTGTTTGTTTTGGAGGTTTTTTTTTTTCTTCGCAGTTTGGTATTGTTATTTCTGAATCTTGTTTTTATTTCTTTCTCTTTCCTTTGAAACATGCCTTCCTCTTTATCTCACCAACCACAGGAAAGCAAAACACTTATTGGGCTACATCAAAAGCAATGTAGCCAGCAGGGAGGAGGGAATTCTGCCCCTCTACTGGTGAGACCCCACCTGGAACACTGCATCCAGCTGCGTCCCAGCACAGGAAGGACATGAACCTGTTGGAATGAGTCCAGAGAATGGACACCAAGATCAGAGGGATGAGCACCTTTCTTATGAGAAAAGGCTGAGAGAGTTGGGGCTATTCAGCCTGCGGAAAAGAGTCTGGGGAGACCTTATAGCATCCTTTAGCACATAAAGGGAGCCTACAAGAAAGTTGGAGAGGGGCTTTTTACAAGGGCATGTAGTAAAAGAATGAGGGGCAAAAGCTTTAAGCTGAAAGACTTAAGTAGGATATTAGGAAGAAGTTATTTCCTGTGAGAGTGATGATATGCTGAAACAGGATGCCCAAAGAACCTGTGGCTGTCCCATGCCTGTAAGTCTTCAAGGATGAACAGGGCATTGAACAACCTAGTCTAGCAGAATGGGTACCTCCCCACTGTTGGGGGTTGGAATAATGTGATCTTTAGGGTCCCTTCCAGCTCAAACCATTCTTTGACTCTATTATTTGGTCCTGCACTTTTGCAAGATGCAATATTCAGTGGTGGGACAGGCTTGAGGCCCTCCTACACAGCAAGTCTCCTTACTCCTGCTACATGCCACCAGTGCTCACCCTTGCTGCCTCACCTGTTGTTCTGAGTGACTATTCCTGTGACTTTGAACAGGCAGCTGATACAAACATTTTAAATACATGTTTTACTCATTTGTTTTTCAAAAGATAATTTCTTCAGTACAATTCTGGCTGGCACAGAGAGTGGGAGCCTGCTGTAGCAAGAGGGTGGTTGCAGAGCTAGTATTGCTAGCAGAGGCTGTTTTGTAAAAATAACCCTACTTTCTACTAAAATTTTATAAGAAGCAAGGTATGAATGGCTAACAGCTAAAAGATACCTTTTTTTTAAATTAAAAAAAGCCCACCAAGCTAATAGATATGGAACTTGGTATCAGATACCAAGGGATACCAGGGACATCAGGTAGGCCTAAAATAGGGTCATTTTTTAGCCATGTGTAGGACCCTGATGGTTAAGAAAAGGATGGTAGAGATATTGAGTCTCTGCTTCTGGGACTCAGGTGCTGACTCTGCTATAGAGAAAATGGTTAGCTTCTGACTGTTTGTATGGATTTCTGATGAATTTGGATACCTTGAGTGAGAGAAAAGGAAGTGAAAAAAAACCTTTCAAGTCTCAGGTATCTTAGATCCCCAGGATCCCATCTGGTGGATCTTAAGCCTACATTTTTGTGGTAGGGTGACTGTTTGGCTGCCAGATATCCAGCAAGTCCTTCTCCGCAGAACAGAGGGAGCAAACACAATGAAAAAGGCTGTGGGTTGAGGTAAGGGCAGGGAGTGATCCCTTGACAATTACCTCCACAGGCAAAAAAGACTCGGCCTGGGGAAACTAACATATTTTATTATGAATTAATAATGGAGAAAGATAGTGAGGGATAAGAAAACCTAAACCCACCCTACCTCCATCTACCCTTCTTCCCAGGCTCAATTTCACTCCTTATTGTTCTACTTACCCCAGCAGCACAGGGGAACGGAGAATGGGGATTTCAGCAGTTTTTTCCACTTCCTAAATATATTATCACAGAAGAACTACCAGTGTCATTGAGGGACTCAGCTTTGGCTAGCAGCAAGTCTGTCTTGGAACTGGCTCTGCTGGACCTGGGGGAAGCTTTTGGTGTCTTGCCATAGAAGATGCCTCTTCTGCCCCACCTCCCTCCCCTACCAAAACCTTGCTACATAAGTCCAAGACAATGAGATAAAGGAGTAAACGCATATTCTGTTATTTATTGTGTCCACTGCTTCAAGCAGTAAGGGTCAGGGCCTGCCCTTAAACACTAACAGAAAGAAAATACACAGCAACATACTAAAAAGAGAGAAAAATACTGTGGAGGTAAGAAGACTGGAGCTTTGAAGTGGGACCTCTGTTTTGTGTAGTTTGGAGGGTTTGGTTTGTTTTTTAAAGTAGGTGTAATCAAATTGAAGCCTACCAGAGAAATTGAAACAAATGGTATCAGTTTTGAACGACTTGGGAACTGTGATGTGTGGATTTGAATCTGTGAATCCTATTTTATGGAAAGCCATTTCGACAAAACTGCGTTCAGTATTATAGGTTATCCTTCTTTTCTAGTTAGAATATATCTTTCTCTATCAAAGTTATCAAAGACATCACTAAATTGCAACCATTTTTTGTATTGTCAGTGAAAATGCTTTGTGATCTCTTTTTTTTGATGAGTGAATGAGACACTTGGAAAATGCAGGATTACAAAGGTAAGCATTGGGAAATGTGCTTAGCTGGAAGGAAATGCCAAGAGCTGGGAAGAAAGGAAAGCACTGGGAAGAAATCTGTTGGCACTGAGGTATTTGGCTTTGCTACTTCTTCCAAAAACAACAGCAACTCAGGCATTGAATACTAGGTTGAAATCCAGTTTGTAGCTGTGAGAATCAAGGACAGTATAACATACTTACCGACTTTTTTTTTTATTCCTTCCTCTCAAAGGTTCTCTGTTTTTGAAAATATGCCAATCCAGATGTACAGCCTCTTGACCTAGCTGATTGCTTTTGTGAATCACTAGATAAGGGCTGGGAAAAGAGAATTAAAGTAAATTACAGCTAAATCCTGGTAATATAGACTGGAAATTGTTATCTTTTTTTAACTTTGTGAAGTTTGTCTAATGTAGGTCGCTTACAACAGTTCTACAAAGAAAACTCCAACTTCTTACAGTCCCCTCTTCTTTCAGAGGCTCTAGGTTCTCACTGAATTTGACTATTGTCAGGATAATAGCTGCTTGAGGTTTTACAACAGTCTTAGCTGCAAATGGAATGAATAAAATTAAAGAAAGCTCTTCCTGCTTATAACTCAATGATTCTCCAACTACTTCTTAGTTTTACCTTAAATTGCTGCACTGTCTTAATTTACTGTCAAGTATCTCTGAATTTTGGAAATTTAACAAGATTGCAGGAAACTTAAGTTCATGACTCTTTTTGGTAAAAGGTTTTGCAGCTACTTTGCTGAGATAGAGTTCCCTACATATTGACAATCACTTCTTTTTCTCCCTCCCATGCACAAATGGCAAGAGTTATATTTAGGTGTGCCAAAATAAACAGTAAAAAACCATGGGATATAGGCAGCTTTCATTTTTCCTTAATTGCAGGCTTATTCAAATGGTGTTGACTCAAGCTAAATTATTGGAGGATTTCCTTTTTATTTTGTTCCATATGTTATTTGGTGACATACCAAGTTTATCTCCATGAAGAAAAATGGGTTTCTGTGTTCGTCTTTAAACCATTTCAGCATTAGCTTTAAAATTGACAAATTACTTCTATATTGATATAGAGTCAAGGGTAGTATGTAATAGGGCACATGATTTATATTGATCTGATGAACTGTGGTATTTAATTTGCAAAATGTTAGTCTGGCCTTTTCAATGCAAATGTTTTCTAGGTGTGATCCAACTTTCCATATAAGTAAGGTTATTCTGTAGTGCCACAATCCAATTTCTATAATTTCCAAATGACTCTTTTAAAATATTTTAAAGTTATAAGTGAAAAAAGTTTGATTTCCCTTTTTTTTTTTTATCATCACATTTCATCCTTTCTATGAAATCACAGATCTAGTATTGGGAATAGATAAAATGCATTAAGGGAAGATCTTACACAAGCTTAAGAAGATCTTCAAATAAGCAAGAATTATAAACACAAATTCCCATGTCTTCCTGGAGCATTTATCTACATGGGCCTTCTGAGGTAAGACCAGTACATTCTATTTTCAACATAATTTTTAAGATAGAACATATCACAGTTTTATTTTAGACCACCACTAACATATGCAGAATTGTTTCAGCATTGCAGACTCATTTTTACCGCACTGGAATGATTCAGTGTTAATCATCTTTTTTAAAGGAGAAAGAAAAGCAAACATGGTGTTTCCCAAGAATAGGTGTAAATTAAATTACTGGACACAAACTCAGGATTACATTGGTAGGTAACAATCAGTTTATTTTCACCTGACACTTTCAAGTAATGTAATTTGATACTGTAAAACTGACCAGTCTTAACCAAGAAAGAAAATCAGCATTTGATCAGCAAACTTAGAGCAGATGTAGAAGGGAACTAAGTGTATTTCTTTTACTATACTTCATAAAGTAGCTGGATTCATCAGATATTTTCAGATTGTATCTGTACTGTATGTCTTATCTATATGCATATTTAAGATAAATCAGCAAATTTATTAACTTGTTAATCTAATCTAAAACCCTGTGGAGTAGACTTCTCTATTCCTATTCACAGTGCGAAGTGTATTTTCACACTTCTGGAGAATTATATTTTCTGTGCAGTCTTGTATTTTGGCAGGCTTTGTTTGAGATGAGGAGAAGCTTATGTGTATTATGCATGTTTATGTATATGTAGTGTTAAGTGAACAGTTATGAATACGTCTGTAGAAGTCACAGTGCACATGAAAGAAAGCAGGGCTGAACATAAGTCATGACCTTGCTGTTGACATACTTTATCCTCACTTTCTCTTCTTTCCTTCTTTGCTTTTTGCAAAGGAATGGGGTTTGGATCTGTACAATTACATGACAGCACTTGTTCCACGCTGCCCCTTTCAGGGGCATGAAGTCACTCTGCACATCTACTTCCACTCTCAGGTACTCAGGATCTCTCTGCAGTTCCTTCTATGGCCATGCTTTGAGCTGCTGGCTCTGCATGATGTGTTCACTCCTGCTCTTTTGTGTGCTTTGCGATATGGAAGGCTTGCCTCTCCACAGGTGTTCTCTCAGTGAGTGATAAAACACATTACTGCAATGATGCAATTCTTTGTAATTATGATGTAGCAAACAGCTGGTATTAGAAGAGTTTCAAAGGGCCATTCTTGGGGAAAAAAAAAGAAAAAAGCCATCTTACAAAAAGAAAAAAAGGAAAACACTAAAAAAATGCTAATGCTTGACTGTAAGCTTCTGCAAAATGCTAGAATTGCCCCCCAATGCCTCTTTGTGCTTCTGCAGCACGGGTGTAACTATGGTGACACTTTCTTTCTTAGTAATATTAGTCTAGTGCTCCCTAAACTCTGAGCAGAATATTAAATCAGATCTGATTAAATTGGGTTCCCTTGATAGAGCAGAAGATTGCTTAAACCTTTCTAATTTGTGACCTATGATTGTGCTCAGTTAAATGTGATATTAAGGTCAAGGTCTAACATAAAGTCACAGAGTACACCACAAATTCATTACTACATTTTAATTCATGTAGTGACACATCTAAGAACATGCTTCTTTACCTTTGACCCTCAGCTGTAAAGGAAATCCATCTGTTTTTACTAGGTTATGCAAACCCCTGGAGACTAGATTGCCAGGACTGTTAAGGATAAAGAAGGTCACGATAAGGAGACATCTGTATAAATACTCTGTCATTAATATTCTCCTTCATAATTAATGTTGGCAAAAAAAATAAGAACCATAATCAACAATGTCTCATGACAACTTTCAGAGCAGAGGACACACTGAGGGGTATTTATAATGTCCATTCCACTTTGGTGTCCTGCTTAGGTACAATTAAGTGGACCAAATAAGGCACCTAAATTTCCTCCACAGTTAATTGTGACAGGTACCGTCAAGGCAGTGATTCACCACCAGTTAGATGCTGAGGAGGCAATACAAAAACTATCTTTGTTCTGAAAAACAATGCATGTCAGCAAGATGGAATGGACTGTGAGCAGCAAGAGAAAAACTGAAGGAGAAAAGAAAGTACTAAATTATAGTGACAATTAGAAAGTATTTTATGATAAGAAGTCCTGTCCACATTCCTTTTATGTACACCACATTTATTTGGCTTATTCTCTATATGAGTATTTTCAGACGTTAAAAATGGACCGTTTATGCTTTCTTTGCAGTAGCTATTCAGCCAGTACAAATGTTATGTATTTGGTCATATCTTGTTCTTTAGCACTGTCAGCCGCCTGTCAATCTTCATATTTGCAAAAAAGAAAATACACCAGCCACCCCACTGTGCTGAATGTGACAGCATTGTAATGTCAGAGGACCAAGAGACAGGTGATGGTTTATGATAGAAATAAATCTTTTATGAGAGCAAACTTGGGAGAATTGCATGCTTTTGTAGGGGATATATTGCTGCACAGCTATCACTGACAATCTTCTCAAAAGCATCAGTTTCATAAGGCAAGGTTTTTATTGTGTCTAATCATGTATTGAGTCACTGGGGGGAGAAAGGAGAAGGTATATGCTCTTTGTATCTATATAATATGTAATATATATGTGTATATAGATATGTTCATGCCTTCATAGATATTTGAAAAGAATTAGACTCATTTAATGATCCTGAAACTGACTTGAACCTTTACAATACAATTCTGATTGCTACACAGCCAGCAAGAATGCATATTGCATTCTGAAACAGGACAAAGTGCTTTCTGGCAAAAGACTTTAATTTGAATGGAAGGACTTTGAGTTAAATTGTATTTCTCAATATACAGTGGTATATTGCATTTTTGGGGTTCTTTTAATATGTTGCCTGTAACTAGGTCACAGAATAATTTCAATTTTTTTTCTGAATAATTGTAAAAGAGTCATATCATCTCAGAAAGCCACACATCCTACACCCAGTTAAAATCATTTGAAGGGCTTTATTAAGAGATTTAATTTTCAGTTATGTTATTCCACAATAAAAATAATTTTTAAGAATCCGACAAAGCTCACAAACCTCTGATTTTTATTTGGGGAAAAAGCCTGGACATGTGTGAAAACTTCTGTTCCAGAAAGCCACAATGTCATAACAAACCTAGCAAATGGATTTGCAATTCTAGTCTCCCCTCAGCTGTTTATCCATATATTGTACAACACATTTGTCATTCATTTGCTAGCCTGACTGCACATGAAGTTATGATTACAAACCCCACCCAGTTTTGTTCTCTTTAAAATACGAATCATATAAGTTAAAATGAGTGCTCAAGGCAGTCAGTTCCATAAATGTACAGCCTTGATGAGAAAATAATAAAATTTCATTTTCATCTCCTCCGAAGTTTTATGCAATTGTATGCTACACTTTCCCCTTCTTCTTACACTGATGATATTTTTCCTGTTCCATATTCCAGTTGTGTATTTGACAACTGCTCTGTGCTATAGCTGGTTAGGCCTTTACCATGAATCCATGGCAGGGGTCACCACACAGTCATGCAACCCAAAGGGCAGACTATGGGTGGCAGTGCCTTTGTTAGCAGGGTAATCATCTGACAGGAAAATTGTTTAGCTTGATAGCTGCTACATGATACAGCAGGGGGTTTTGAGGTCCACATGCTGGAGCCTGGACGAAGAGCTGTGAAATGGAGGGGAAAATGCATGTATTAGTTTTACACTGGGAAAAAAAAGCCGAGTCTACCTCTTGCCTGAAGATCCGTGCCAAACATCCTCCAGAAATGCCTCACAATTCTGTCTAGCTGCATAAGGGCAGTGGTTAGGGTGCTTCAGTGAACCAAAATACATGACTTCCTTGCATGTGACATCTGTTTTAGTCTCATGGCCCTAACTTGAAGTGCAGGTAAAAAAAGAATACACTGATAGGCAGATACATGGGAAGGATCCCAGTCTAGCCTGGTCACAGTTGAACTTAGGGTCCAGTGAATTCCATCCACCAGTCCTGGAAAGTGAAACATATTATTTTGTACACTCTTTCACCAAATAATCCCCACTAGTAAAGCTATAGGCTCTGTAGGCTTCAGCCTGGGGGTGTTTCTTTTGTGAAGTGGCTGAGTTGTGTTTCCTGTCTATCACGTTTGAGCTAAGACCTCAAATTTTGGTTTTTTTGCACAACCACATGTTTTCAGAGATCTTCTTCTGCCTCATTTTTTAATAAAATGTATGATTATTAATTTAAAAAGTCAGAGGAAGGATCAGGAAGAAGAGGATTTCTCAACCCAAACAAATTCCCTCATTCACATTTTTTTACCACTCTGTTTATTTGCATGTGGTTTTTCACGCTTTTTTTAAAACCCTCTGAGTCCCATCTGGCAAGCAGCACAAAGTGTCTCTTCCCCAAACTCCCACTCTAGGAATGCTGCATGATACCAAAGCACAGGATGTGTTAATGTGAAGGCCAGAGCTAGCCTGCTCTGCTGCCAGTTCATCCCCTGCCAAGCCTTGCTTTCCACAGCACAGACATGGGCAGTGGACAAAAGTCAACAGACATAGCTCAGATCAGTAGTCAAAGGTTTGAGAGCTCTCCAAATGCTCATCCAAGTGACCAGGCATTTGAACAGATCCACAGTAGTGCTCATGAACCTACTCCAACAGCTCGCTGTAAGGTTTGTAGGCTTCAGAGCTTTCCCTTTCCACAATTTCCCCTTCTTCTTCTCTTTTGCTAGAGCTACTGCCTCCTTCTGTTTGTTCACCTGTGCAGCCTGGAGTGTCTGCCCCACTAGGGAGAGACTGACCTCTCCCTGCGTGGCTCGGCTGTGCTGTGGCAGAAGCACGGAGCTGGACTTCCCATTCTGTTGGCATTGGAGCTTCTTCCTACATCTTTGCAGGCTGTGTGAACTTGAACAACTAATACATTCCTCTGGCATCAAACAGTGCTGTCGCCTGTTGGTGGTTTCATACAAGCCTGAGAATTTGCTGTGAGATCCCATAAAGGGAATGGCTGAAGAAAAGATCTCCTTTTTTTCTAGGTTAATGGCTTGGCAGCTTTTTTTTTTCCATACAAAAGCCCCATCTAGCCTGTTGGACAGGCAGAAGGTCTGCCACTAGCAGGGTTTTAAACAGAATAATCTGAGCCATATTAATGGCTGTAAGATAAAGTCTGGATTACTACATCTAAGTCTGTGTAGTAATTTTTTTTCCACATTGAAACTGAAGTCTTTCTAAGTGACCACCCTTCATCTGAGTTGCTTCAGACTGAGCGACAGAAGAGGATAAATTAGGGAAACAGAGTTAAATTGCTGTTTAGTCACTGATTTATTGGTGAAAATAATCTATATTTCTCTCAGTATTTTAAGAAGTGAAGAAAATTACTGTGAATCTCACCACAGTTAAGAACAGGTTTAAAATAGCTGTTTGTAATTGATTTTATAAATATTTATGTCTATTTATATATTTATGTAGATATCAATTTTATCAAAAAGTGATATATGCTGATTACTCCTCTAGTTTATCCATTTTCCTTTCTAGAAATTCAACTGAAAAAGAGGCTCAGAACCAGAATCCAAAATCCTAAATGTAACTAGCTAATTGCAATTTCACAAGGAAAATGAAAGCCAAAACTATTTCACTGAAAAGTAGTACGTCTTGATTTTTATTATTAATTTTTTATGTGGTCATATGGAAACAAATTGGGCCGAAGTCTTTCAGCTATACATTCCAGAGAGTCTGCACATTTAGAAGCTATGATAATAGGACAGAAACATTTCTCTTGGTAGTAAAGCTGTAGCAAATGTGTTATTCAAAGGCTGGGAAATTGAATGAGCCTTTCTGGAGAATAATATATAGTACAATCTCAAAAAAATTTGTACAGACTAAAAAATGACTTAAAAATACAGTCTTATTAAGAAATACAGGTTCCTTGGATATACGTGTGTATAAAACTCTGTGAAACCTCTTGTAGAAAGTAATATTTACATTTTTTAACATTTTAATATTTTTATTATTTAAATATTTTTCTCTTTTCACTCAAGATTGTACTTTTGAAAAGACAATTTTGCCCTGAAAGGTGGTGGTGAAAATCTCTTTTTGGTCTTTCCTTTGGCCTTTAGTTCTTCCCCACTCCATGCTCCATCCCTCAGATTGCCTTACTAGTTTTTTTCTCCTCCTGAAAACTTCATCCCATCTCCAAGGGCTGTTTTCAGATGTCAGGGAACACTGGAGAACAAGGACAATCTGTCCAAATGACCTGTCCTTTAATTGTGCCCCTGCTCATACAAATTAGCACAGCTCTAGTGTCCCTAAAAATGAGTGAATTCTAATCATGTTAGAACACTGTCCTTTAAATCTACAGAATATATTAGTATGCAAATTATTATAAGCTTAGGGCAGCTGAGATTTACTTATTAGAAAAATCTGCCAGATTATTCACTTTTTCTCTCCTAAAATAAGCAACATGGATAGAAATCAATATAGCCTACAGACTAGATGGAAAACCATACCAGTCCATTTAACTGTGCTTTATATGTGAAGAATAAAATTTTTAGGAGGAAGGGACGATACGCAGCGTGTGTAAATAGATGCACTGGAAAAGTGAATTTTGTGTTAGTTAGAAATATGTGAAAACAAAAGGGAGGAGGGTACCATGAAAAGGAAAACATTTAAGTGATTAAGTCATCCATGTGGTTTCCTGTACCACTTTTTAATTCATCTCTCTTTATATTATTAGCAAAACCTATTGAAAATTAAATATTTCAGAGCACAATATGTTGTTGAATTATTTGAAAAGGAAGAGACATGGGGTATGAAGCAGGCCTGAGTGATTGAGGAATATGATGCTGAAGAGGCTGGATAAAGCACAAGGAAATGACAAAGCACAGAAAAGCTGTGAAAATTGAGGGTGTCCATTTTGAAGGAAAAATTTAGATATGTAAATTAAAAGTAGGGAGTGAAAAAGTTGGTTAGACTTGTAGGCAGGATAGGTATAGTCAGAAAGATAATGAAACCCTTACCATCTTTTTTGGGGGGTATCCTACATCCACCACTGGGCAACAAAAAAGGTCAAACTGAGAGAACAAGATGACAATTTTTTTCTATATATTGTAAAAGATTAAGGAATAGATTTAAGAATATTCATGTGGTCAATGAAATAAAAAATGAAGGGCAAAGTGTGAACTGAGAGCACAGGATGAAAATAAAGCACAGAATGCGTAATGCTGTTTATTTTTAGAGGCTTTGGAAGGTGTGTAAGTTTGAGTTGAGGAATGAGCATTCAAATGGAGGCTTACAGACGAAGAGAGAAAGACAGGGACTATTAAGAAAAAAGAGACTGCATAAGCCTTTGGCACCTTCTACAGCTATTAATAAACTATTAAGCCATTACTGATTTTCCCGAGCTTCACTGAGCTTTGGGTCAGATGGTCAGTGAAAAATGCAGAGAGTCAGACAAGAGTCCAAGGAATGGTCAGGAGAATGGCTGCTCTCCTTTATCAGGAAAGAGGAGGACCATGAAGACAGCAAGGTTGGTTGATGACTTGATCTTGGGGTTGAAATTATCATGAATGGGGTGGATGAGAGATGAAAATTAGGAGCTGTGAGTGGATCGGAGGACCTACAAAATCCTCCACGTACACCACTGGAGGAGACAGCACCATTATCTGCCTAGTAAAAAGAAGACAAAGCTGAATATAAAAGGTTCTGTACACAATAGCAAACATCAACCATTCTAAAAGCCAAAATTATGAAAAAGAAATGACTTCTGGGGGGGTTGACCTTCTCTTCCTACTTTCTACAGATGTCTCTGAAACAGGAAAATGGACTTTGCTGGTTTAGCATGTTGGACTGCCCACTTTTTCCATTTTTTTTCTCAACTTTCAAGTTTGAATTTCCCTGAATATTTTTCCCCCTTTATACAGATTGCCTTCAGCAGATTTCAAATGCTTTAACTTAAATATTTAAGTTAAAAAGCACTTGCAGTAGTTCTCACTTGTCACAATGGGGTTTATATATTTTCACACAATCCAAACTGCCTATGTAGATGAAAGCCAAGAGTGGATACAGAGCACTGGAATAGAACTTCACACCTCATCTACTTTTAAATGTTGTTTCCTTCACATGAGTAGAAAGTAAAGTACTTTGCCATTTCTGTCTTGAAAATCCACATGCTAAAGAACTAGGCTATCTACAGCACAAAGAAGAAATTCATTATACAGCGTGCTAGCTGCAAAAGAAGCTTTAATGGCCAAAAGTCACTGGTCTCCCAGATGCCTGGCAGTTATTGGTACCTACATCTTCAGAGATGTCAAAAACTTGGTTCATGCTTCCATAAAGCAAACATTGAATTTGTTAAAGTACTTTTACAGATGTAATAGCAATGAATGTCTGATCAAGCATAAAAACTAAGTGAAAATCCTTGTTTGTCATGTTTAAAACACTCAGGAAAATGAGAAAGACTGTGATTATTTCTGGTGAGGACCAAACAGGCTCTATCATCAGACATGAGAGATGGTCTTGAGGGTTCTCCAGCAGTCTATGTGGCCAGTGACTGGGAAAACTTCATCTGTAGCTGCTGTCATGGTCAAATTAAAGTGGAAAATTTTCATACTGGCCAATGTAATATCATGTATTGAGAAAAGAATGAAAAACATTTGTCAACTAACTAAAAAAGCTTTAAACAAAATCTCCATATGCATCTTTGAATGAATGATTTCAAAATCATGTGTATTAATTTCTCTTTAGAAATGGTATATCAAAGGTTTAGAGATAGCCATATATGTCTGTAAGGTGGGATACCGCTGTAAAAACTTGAAATTAAAGAGATTTTTATAATCTCTTGTAAAATTAACACATAAAGAATAGATTAAATACTGCATTTAGAGAACAATTTCATTCTCAGTACTGAGGATAAAGTGGGAATTCTTTTGGGGTTAATTTGTCATTTACAGTTTATCTACTTTTGTAGCTATGAAATTTTTGTCCATGCTCTTCAAGTTGATGTTTTCTTTTTAGAGTCTATTACTGAAATTGTATCTCTTTGACTACTGACAAATGGAAGTAATTGAGACTGAACAGGACAAACAATGTATTGTGGTCTATGCAGTTCCTGGATCTGTACAGTTATCACTAAAAATCAAGAATATCTAGCAACGTTAACATTATTAACATTAATGTTAGATGTTGAATATGTCCTGGCTACAGAATTTTACTCTGAGCATTCTTATGTTTTCCTTCTAATATTCCTAATGATGCTTTTGCCATGTATGCAAATGGCATCTTATGTGGTGTAGAACATTCAACTCGAATATCTTTTCTTCCACACTGAATCATGACTGCTTCTTCTCGGATCACTTCTAAAGCATACATTTATTTTTAATCATTTTATTTAAAAGTCGTGACAGTCCTCCCTATTGCTAGTTGTTCATTTCATTTGCTTTGCTCTGACGTGAGGCTTCAGAGATTATTCTTTGTCCTTGCATTCCTGAGACAGTGGAATTTGCCAGGGTCTGATAAACACGCATCTCATGAAAACACTAGGAAGGGAGAGCTGGGTCAGTAGGGTAATCCCAGCTGCCAGCACATTTAACATACCACAGAAAAGTAAGAGTCGACAGCAGTGGGATGGGAAGAGCAAAACAGACCTTCAGCTGATATTCCCCATCTCTCATCTGTACCTTTAATATTATATCAGGGAGTTGCTTGCACTTAGATATATTTCCTACAACTGTCTACACCTGACCCTGTGTCACAGATGATGTGATCTTGGCATTATTGTATCTCCTCTGAGAACTGCGGTATACTTTTGAGTGACTGAAGTGCTTTAGGATCTAATGCTACCTGAAGCTGGATGAGACTGGATTCAAACAGGGCTGTGTATGTACCCCCAGTGAGGGAAGAACTGGAGGTTTTCTATTAATGTGATATCTCCACTCCTACACAGCTTCTGAAAATTTCACATGCAGAAAACACATTGCACTTTGTCCATTTAAAAATTCAACTAAGAGACAAATTGTTTCCAACTAAAGAATAACAAAAATGAATGCCACCTGGCTGGGAGGAGGGACTGATATACCACAGGGCTGTGCTGCCATCCAAGAGACCTTAATATGCTGAGAGGAGGGGCCAACAGGGATCTTGTGAAGTTTAAAAAGGCTAAGAGCAAAGTCCTGCACCTAGAGAGAGAAACCCTAGGAACCCGTATATGTAGGGGGACACCCATCTGAAAAGCAGCTTTGCAGAAAATGGCCCAGGGAGTCCTGGTGGCCACCAAGTTGAACATGGGACAGCAGAGTGGACCTGTTGCAAAAGTGAAAGGTATCCTGGGATACATTCAGAAGAGCACTGCCAGCAGGTTGAAGGGGTGGTCCTGTTCCTCTGCTCAGCCCTGGTGAGGCGCACCTGGAGTGCTGTGTCCAGTTCTGGGCTTCTCAGTACAAGAGGGACATGGAGCTTCTGCAGAGAGCCAAGTGAAGGGCCACCAAGGAGATGAAAGGACAGAAGCATCTTTCCTAGTAGGAAAGGCTAGGAGTTCTGTGAATGTTCAACCTGAGAAGAGAAGGTTCAGGGGAATCTCATCAATGTATTTACATACTCGAAGGGAGGCTGCTGAGAGAACGGATCCAGTCTCTTTCCAGTGGTGCCCAGGGACAGAACCAGAGACAATGGGCACAAACTGAAACACAGAAGACTTCAGCTGAACATCAGTATTCGATCCTTGTGAAGATGACTGAGCATTGGCACAGGTTACCCAGGGAAGTGGGGAAGGTGAAGTGTTCATCCTTGGAGATATTCAACAGCTGTTTGGGAACAATCCTGAGCAACCAGCTGTATGTCACCCATTTGAGTACCAGAATTAGACTTCCAGAGGTCCCTTCCAAACTCAGAGTTTCTGTGATTCTGCAAGTCTGTGATTCTGTGATTCTATGAGTGTGAATCTTCTGCATTTATTCCAAAATCAGTGAATCAGAGAGATCTCAGTATAGTCATTGAACTGTTATGAGCAGAACTAGTTTCCTGTGTTCTCTGGGAGAAATCATATTCCTATAACTTTAGCACTAATCTTCACACAATATGTTAGAATGTCCAGGTGCTGTAGGATCACCTATGAAAAGTTTAACTGTGTGCACAATATGTGTTTTATCACCGTTATATTGCACTGTTTCCATAAGATTTTTTCACAGAATATAATAGTACATTTTTCTTGATACCTGCTACCTTTACTTCCTGCCATTCTAAAAATACTTTCTCTCATTCTCTCTTCATTTTTTTCACTTCATTTAAATTAGATTCACAAGGGTAGAGATATTTTTTGCTGCATTTACATTAGCAGAGGTAATATATAGTGTTTATTTTCTTTTTATTATTTTGAATACCTGTTCACATACCCCTTCATCCTAAAGCTAGTGTCAGTGGGATTGGGAAACAGCAAGATTTTTTGTGGTCTATCTTTCAAGTATTTAAAACTGTGCAGACTTAAGATATCCCTTTCTTGGCAATTAATAGACCTAAAGAGAGATTTCCTGGGTTATCCACTCTTCAGAGTCAGCTTCTTTGGACTCTTCATCTGCACTGGACAACGACTATAGGTTACAGTGTCATCTGTAAAATTAAAAGAATAATCTGTTATTGTTCCTCACTGGAACTTTGCAAAGCTTTCAGGATTTTGTAGGAAGGGAGAAGAACCTATTAGGTATCTTACTGGGCTCCTCTTCATAAAGGGACATTTCTTTGTGATCCTCAAATTTGCAAGTTTTCAGATATCCAGTGCAGTTCAGACTACTTCTCCCACATAGGACATACTTCTCCATCACAGATAATACATTAATGTATGCCCTAATTTCTTGTACACAAAGAACAAGGATGCAAGAAATTACAAACTTTGCACACAGCTACCATTACTTCATCATTAAGTAGAGTAGAATCAAAAATACTGGGCCATAACCATCTGTGTTCTCTCAGGGGAACGACCTGACAGGCCAAGCCTCCTCCCCTTCCCCTTCCTTTTCCCCTCCCCTTCCCCTTCCCCTTCCGTTGTGGAATATGTTTTGGAAAAATTCACAATAAATATTCTAAAGTTGTCCTCAAGGCACAGAGAGAAGAAAACTAAGGGTAAATTCATGTTTCAGTGGGAAGTGAATTCCCAATAGAGAGTAAAGGTTTCAAATGTCAGTGAGCCATCCTCCTGAATAACTGCTATGTTTATGAAGAAGGGATAGGGTGTAGACAGTGTCTTTCAGACCACCCATCACTTCTGCTTTTCCTCTGCTTCCTCAGCCTCAGCCAATGCTGTGCACACTGGACTCAGAGGAAGGAAGCAAAACCTGGGAGAGGAGGAAAACAGTTCTCCACATACAGCTTGCTTTGTTCTTCTAAGCACAAGGCAACAAATACCTGTTTAATCTTTTACATGTTTTCAAAGCATTACATTCAGGAAAGCTTTCATAAATAATACCTCCCCAATGAGTAATTATAAATGCTATTATACAAATGTGAGGAGCTAAATCGGTTTTCCAAGGTTACAGAGACAGCATGTTTCTCTAACGTGAGTGCTTTGCTCCAAATCTGATGGATACTTTATGTCCTATAGAGAAAACAGTAATGATATGTGATTTCGTGCAACAGACACTAAACAAACAAGACTTGGGTGCCATATTCTCTGCTCATGTAACTTCAGAGCAACTGTAGGAAAGAGCTGGTGAAACAAAGACACACACATCACATGCATTTTTGACTGAACAAAAATTCACAAAGGGTCTAACCAAACATTAGCACATTTGTGACTCTGTAACAATAGCTTTGGTTCCTGTTATATTTACTTTAGCAAAGACATGTCATTAAATTCTGCAATTTATTTCCTTAGGAAAAGTTTTGGCCTTTTTTTTTTTTTTTTTTTTTTTTGTTTGTTTGTTTTGTTTTGTTATGGTTTTTTATTTTGTTGGTCAGTTGGTTGGTTGGTTGGTTGGCTGGGTTTTCTGTTTTGTGGTGAGTTTGGTTTGGATTTTTTTCAATCAAACTAAAACATTTCTTTGTCATAAATCTCAAATAACTGAAATTTTTAACCGTTCCAAGTGCTCACTTTTGGGGTGAGACCAAACATGGAAAGTTGCCACCCTAGAAATGAGTGATCTGTTTTGAGTGTGTGAGTTTTACAGCCACACAAGTGCTCTGCTGTGTGTACATGCCTATATTTCAAAGCACCGTATGTTTTATATAATGATTCACAGCAATATCATCATGCCAACAAATGGCATATTTTGTGTATTTGTGTTCATTAAGTGGTAAGTCCAAGAGTGATTCAACTGTTGCTTCTAGCCTTGATTTTGTGCAGTACACATTGGAGAGTCAGAGTGACTCAGTGCTCCGGTTGCCTGTCTCTGCGTGCAAACACCAGTCAGCTTTGCTGCCTTTCGCTTACAGCACTTTTCAATAAGTGCTAAAGAATTGCTTTAGGAGCTGGGGAAAGCTGACAGATCCCCTGTGAGATTAACTGAACACACTTGGCAGAACAGAGAGGAGAAAGAAAATTTGCTCGTTCAAGGCATGCATGCTTTGGCTTGCTGCTGTCAGAAGAGAGGTTCAATAGATGTTAGCTGTTGAAATGGACAATTGTTTAAATAACTGCTTTTATATACTCAGTAAATTGTAAGTAAAGAGTAACCAGATTAAGTTCTGATCCATTTCTTTTTCAGGGCACTTAAACCCACCAATACACAACTCCCCTAAACTCCAAGAACTCCAAGACCAAAATTAAATATGTTGACATTTTTGCAGTGAGTTGTGAAAGGTAGGTGACAATTTAAATCCTTATGCCCCATATGTGAGAATTTAGACCTATAATTTTCTTCCTTACAGTCTGGCTATGTCTTAAAGTTGTATTCAGAAATATTCATTCCATTCTGGTGGTGTTATTCAGTCCTACTGTTGGTTTACTTGTCAAGGACAGGGATGCATAAAATAATAATAATGCTAACTAAAACATTGTGGATTGACATGCCAATCTTTCTCACAGGTACAGTTCTATCACCTTTTTAAAATCCGTCAGTAGATTCCTTGAATGTGTAAATGCATTGAAACAAACTTCAGCTAAAGAAGGATTTCTCTTGTGCATACATCTTAGTTTTCTGCTCCAACAATGGAAACAATTCTGTCTGAATTTATATCCATATGGAGTCAACATTTGAATTAGAATAATTTAAACCAATGAACTTATAAACAAACTTGAAAAAAAAAGTACTTTCTTTGCAGAAATTCTTCATTGAACACTATTGCTTGGAAGCTGTTACCCAGGATGCAGTAATATGAAAGGAAAACACTGAAAAGCTTGTAAAGAATGCTTATGATATTCATGTAATGTTTATTGTAACTCTCTGTCTCTTGCTCCTTGCCTTTCAAATACATACTTGCTAAAGAGGAGTCTCCTGGAGGAGACTGTGTACTCTTGGCACTTTCAACTACTAATTAGACATCCCTTCCTACTAGAGTCTAATTTATTAATTACATTAGTACTGAAATTTCCAGCAACTTTTCCATAGTTCTGAATGAAAGGATTAAAAGAGTTCATTGAGGTTGTTATTTCTCAAGCTTCAACACAAGTAAGATCTGTGTCTTCTTGTGAACTGGAAGCAGGCATCCAAAGGTGTTTGTCCATGGGCCCCAAGCAGACTCAGCAACCCCTTTTTTAAAAAGTAATTTTATGTAAGCTAAACCATAGGAATTCTTAAATAGCCAAGAATGATTTGACGTGCTGTAGCTGTTTGTTGATTCACGAGTCTGAGATTAGGCATATCACAGGCAGGTTGGTGGTGAGGCTGTACATTATGTTTATGATGTCTTTTGGGGGCATCATGGATGATTAGGAGGTATGATGTAGATGTGCAAAGGTTACGTGCAAGCAGTGACAAATCTGATCTGTTCTGCATGGTCATGGAACACAAAACAAATACATTTAAATTCCTCCATTTGCCTTTGTATAGTAGAGACCAAATGTAGCTCTATACAGGGAGGTAGAGTGAGCAAATCACTGTGCAAGGAGGCAGCTAATTGCTGAACCTGATTGCAACTGCTAATCAGAGTCACAGGGAAAAAAAGTGTTGGGAATTAATTAGGCAAGGACCTTCAAAACAGCAGCAGGAAGCCTCCAAGTGACCTTTATTTACAGTCAGTTAAACAGAAGTGTGACTAAAAATGCCAAGGAGCAAATCAGATTATTAATATTGATTGCTTAAAGAAAATGAATAATTTAGGAGCAGTTAGAATAAATATGCAGTGACAGAGATGAAAGAGCACAATGTACTGCGTTTCCAACATTCATCTATCATGCAGCAGTGCCCCTTCACACAGAAATGGAGAATTTCCACCATCACAAAACATAATTAGTTTCATGACCCAGCATGATTGCTGTATTGCTGCTACAAGAAGTGTTTCTTTATTATTATTTTCCCAGGGCAGCAAGATGTGGAGGGAGACACAGGTCTGCTCAGCTGTAGCTTTGCTCTTGGAAATTTTCACAGAGATCAAATTCAGGTACCATGGGATTAACTTTTAGTTCTTTGTCAAAAAATAGCAGAAATGCGGTATGTCATTTTTTCAGACATGCTGCCAGAGTGACCATTTTGAAGAAAGCTTAAAAGCATCTATAAAATCTCCTAGTCCTAAATTCCCTCTCCTGCTTCTCTACACTCTAGGGTTTTTTTCACAGTGATTTTGAGACTGATTATTTTTAATCTAACCTCCATTTTCCCTAGTTTTAGTCTTATGCCCTAATAAATTGGCCTAATAGATTGCAGACACATAGGAATAGATACTTTTTTTATTTCTGGTGGGGAGTTTTGCAGTGATTTTTTTTTCACTTGCAAATTTGAATAATAATAATGTCATAAAATATAATCATAAAGTTAAAATATTATTATAGTACTGAAAGTGCAAGACAACAATAAAATATCTGCATGTATATTCACCTAATCAGTCCCATTTTTCACAATCTTACCTGAAAAGGAAGCTGGGTAGCCCTACTCCTGTATCTCTTGTCCTATTTTTTTATGTCAGCTATTTCTCTCATCCTATCTTCTCCTTTTTTTTTTTTTAATGAAAGTAGACAAAGATATATTTAACCACGAGAAGCAGAGACCACACAAATATAAGACAAAATAGTTTCCCATCATTTTGCTCCTACTCTGTCCAGTGATTTTCAGAACTGTAATTGTGCAGAGAGAGATGATTGCATAAATTTTCTTTTTCCTTTGAGAAAAAAAAGAGTGCTACAGAAAAAGTTTTCAGAAGGTGGTGCTTAGATTAATTGAGCAATAATGATGACTGTATTTCCACCTTTACTGTTAATGATCTCAAAGGTGGTGGCACGCTGACTGTCATGGTGCCTTTGACTACACAGGGGAATTCTCTGTTGGCTGTGTTTTGCTGTATTATATTAATATAAATTAACATAAGGGTCTGATGACAATATCCTTCTGATGACTATGACTCAAACTTTCATGATCATATGTGCCCTGGTGCAGAGGCAATACATACATGGCACAGACAAAACAGGTCAGCACATGTTTTAGGTGTGTAATGCATCCATGGTACATAGATCCATGGGGCAAAATTGTACTTCAGGTAACGTTTTGGATGAATCATAGGGAAAACTGGGCATTTAGAGCACAATCCTGCTCCTTCCCCCTGACAACTGGCTGTCAAAGGCTGTCAAATGTGAACGAACAACGCAATCTCTGCAGAAAGGAAACCTGTTCTGGTTATTCATAAACTCCTATACCTTCAGTCCTGTGCAAGCACTGCTTTCTTAGGCGGGTTTGGCTTGTTAAACATGGAAAGTGTACCATGCAGTAAGGGAAGCAGGAGTACATTGAAATATGTGGTGTTAGGAGCCATAAATAT
The DNA here is from genome assembly GCF_041296385.1 of Aphelocoma coerulescens. Taxonomy (NCBI): domain Eukaryota; kingdom Metazoa; phylum Chordata; class Aves; order Passeriformes; family Corvidae; genus Aphelocoma; species Aphelocoma coerulescens. Next base: position 56,299,675 of record NW_027184085.1, read on the forward strand.
TTTAGTTTTCATTTTCCCTACCGCCACAAAAATAATTACTTACAGATGAAACAATGAGTTTGCGTCTCAGATAATTGTTTTTATTTCAGATGAGTTTTACTATTTACATTCAAGTGGCTGCTCTGGGTCCCCAAAAATTACAGAAACTGATTCATTTTCTTGCTTTGGATACTCTCCAGTGAAACTGAGTGATGATAGCAGCAGATTAATAATGCAAGTTAAGAAGCAAGGAGCAAGGAAGTCATGGTTTCAGTATGAATATAAATATATTCCAGCTTTGTAAGACCTTACTCGTGTGAGTTAGGCCCATTGATTTCAATGGAACTATTCAGATGAATGCCTACTCACATTTTGGACATTCATATGATAACAGACTATATCATGCTACATTCACAGCATGGTGGAAAAATGAAGTGCTGAAATCCAGCTCATCTATGTAGCTGTAATTAAGCCCCTTACCATTAACAAACCAGTATTGTTCTTTATTTTCCCGTGGACCATAGAAACATTCACAACATACAATGAAGAGACAAGAATAACACTAATGCATGAATAACATTAAATCTGGCATCAAGAGCTTGTCTTTGCATATGAAATAGGACTTGTTTAAATGCAAATGTTTTTATGAATGTTAGTGGGAAATTTTAGCTCATATGACAAAATGAACTTTAGTTCATATGTGAACTTCAGTTTATAAAGTGAACTATATCCTCATCTTAAGAACAGAATATATCTGGCAAAGGGATGCTATTGTAAAATGAGTTGCTTTAAGACATACATAGCCTGGCTTATATCCACCAGATTCATGCCATCTCTGTGACCCTCCTAGTTTCTTGATGTCCATCAGCCACAGAAAAATGTGAATAGAAAGAGAGCAGGATAAATGAGTTTCACTTTGGCATGCAAAGATGTTTGGTGACCTCCTGCTCATTCAAAACTATCTCATTATAAAATCCACCGTGAAGTTTGGAAAAAAAAAAAAATATTGACGGCTCCAGCTCAGGAATGGTGCAGGACAGGGATAGCAGGAACCCTGCTGCTCTGGACCGAGTGGCATTGGCAGTGTGGTGTGGGAAGCCAGGCATGGCCCTTGCCCACACAATGTGATACCTGGCTCCTTTTCAGTCAGCGCTGTTCATCTCTCACTTTCATGAATGCTGTAATTATACTGGTTTCCACTTAAAAGTCAGTGTTTGCCAAGACCTGTCACTGACCAGCTTCTGAAGCACCAGAGCTTTGCAGGAAACTACTTCAGTAACTGTGTGGTACCTGTTGACAAATGCTGGCTTTTAAATGGCACCCACAGTAAAGGAAGCCCTCAAAACCTTCTATAACTACCCAGTGGGAAGTAAACTATTTGTTTTTTCACATACCTTTCTGTACAGCCTTCCCCTGGTGTGTGAAATGTCTGTAACTTGAGAGAAGTTCAGGATCTTCTTGGGAAATGCAGACTCTGAAAGGTCCTTTTTCCTGAATTACATCACTATTCAGGTGATGTTCTCTATTTCTTCTCTGCTAACTCATTCCTGTATATTTTAAATCCATCTATTACAATTTACTATATATATATATATATATATATATATATATATATCTTCTATTCAAAGAAAATGACAGGAAGAAGACACAGGGATTTAATAAAGTACAACCTAAGAAGCTTAGTCACATTAGATATCAAATAATACATTTTTTTATGGAGGTGTGTTAAAATTATTACAGTATTTGACAGATGGGTTACTGATGGTTTATAGATGATGTGAGCACTGAATGAACTTCTATTTGCTCTCACATCATGCCAAGACTTTTCACCCTCCTTCCTAAAAGAGGTTCTTCTACTTTTCATTGTGCCACACAGTTATGTCAAATTATTAGGCATCCCTTGATAAAATTAATGCATATTTTTAAAAAAAGAAGTCTCAACAATGCAAATATACTTTTTTTTTTTGGTGCAAAAAAATAACACAAGCTCTTTCAACAGAAAAAATCCCTTTTTAACAGGCCAATGTGCTGCATTCGGTAATGGAGGGGGCAGAAGCAGACACTCGCTGAAGCAAGTGGCACAGGGAAACTTTTGCCTACTTCTTCTGTTCCTGTGCTTGCCTGTGGGAGTGTGTTAGCCATCCTTTAAATGCTGTAACAACACTCAGACTACTGCAATTGGAGGGGTGGAAAGTAGAAAAAAAGGAGGTAATGAGATGGGTGGGCTAAAAATTAAGTATTTATACATGAAAGGGCTGTTAGTTTCAAAATTATTCTTTCTCTCCATAGCTGTCCCTTCTTCACTGTTTAGTTAATCAAATTGTAAAAGTACTTAAGCAAATACCAAAATCCCATAATATTTGCAACATGTGTCTTGAAATGAAGCATGTGTTAAAGTGTTTTCTGAAACTGGAATAACAATAATGGAACTTGGGGAATGTCAGCATGATTCATAAAGGAATCTTACTTTAACGTGGTGTAAGGCTGTCACTGCTACAGCCCAGCCAGCTCTCTGCAAAGTTACCTTTCCTCTAAATTTACCTTGGAAGAAGCACTCAGCATTGAGTGTTAAAAATGCACTGGCAAATGTGGAAATGTCTGATTCCAGACACCCTGGTATGTGAGCATGCTAACGCTTGAGCAAAAACGTTGATTATTTCAAGGGAATTACTCCCTGGAATAATTTCTCATATCTGAATAGTATTTGAAAAATCCTATCATGTTTAGAATAATGGTCTAATCCTGAATAATTCTGGGAATCCTTCATCTCATGAAATTTGTGCTATCACACAACATGTAGTGGATCAGAGTCTTTGTGAGCCAGATAAATGGCAGAGAAGCAGAGCAGTACGTGCGCCAGTCTGTGCATAAGAGGCAGCCATAGCCCAGAAGACAATTTAATCTCATCCATTTTCCAAACCCAGCCTGTATTATTGCAACACTGACTGATGTCTCACTGTAATAAAGTATCATCCTTAGAATGGTACATGTTTCTGTTTTATCCCTTTGTTTGTACACAGATTAAAGCACGTTCCCCATTGACTGTAACCTATAATTGAATCAAGGATTCTGTCACTGTCACGGAGAGCAGGATTGGCGCTTGAGTGGTTTATGAGCATAAGCAGCACAATCTGAAGATTAAACTTTGATCTTCAGGCTGTGGCCATGAATTTTCTTTTGGTTACATATAGAAAGAAAAATAATAGAAAAAATCATGAATGGAAGAGCTTGAGAGGAAAAGATGTTAGCTAGCGATCAAAGACACTTTTGTTTGGTGTGAACTTTTGATACAAAACAGTTAGTTAAAAGAGTGGAAGATTTGTATTGGTCAAATTTTTCTTATATATATATATATATATATATATATATAAAAAAGTCTATTAAAACTCTTGGAGGGGAGATCATTGCATCCAAGTGGGTGAAGTAAGTTTCTTTCTCAGTCCTTTAAGCTTCTGAAGTCTCAGCACAATTTTGAATGAGGAAAAAATCATTTTCCTGCTCTTTACATGCAAGTCACAGTTTTCTTATGGGTTCCACAGTACCCATGGCCTCAAAGCACTACTGCACAGCTGCTGCTACATATGTTGCTGCTGAAAGCTAAAACTTGCTGAAATAATCATTCCCAATGTTTGAAGAGAACGTGTTTTAGGCACCGCTTGATGTATCTTGTTTCTTCAGGGAGCATGAAGTCACAGCACAAAACAGCAGTGACATCAAAAATTCAGGGTTGATGTGGGCTTTTGTTGTCCCTTCTCCCATCCCCAGCCTGGTCTCTGGCAGTGTGAAGGACTACAAAAAAACTGCTTGCATCATAAACCTTTATTTCAGGGTAAGTGATAGGATTGATGTTCGTACATAATTGTCCATGTTGGATATAAGAGCTGTAAATTTTTAATTTGTACATGAAAAAAGGACAATACAGGGAGCACAGTGTAAAATGTTAAAAGATAAAACAAAGGAAGAAGCAGTTTTACACTACTCCACTGTCAAAGGATAAGAGATGCATTAAATATAAGCTAGCAGGATCAATCATACATACAGGTAAGATCAAACAAACCATATAGTAACCCTGAGAGACAGATGTCCTTCCCAATTCTTTCACTCCATCAAGATAAATAGCTGCAGTTTGGTTACTCGACTGATGCAAATCAATAAAACTCTATTGAAATCTGCAGCAGTGTTGGGACTTTTTTCTCCATGAATCTGTTTCTCAAGTTTGGCCCAGTATAAAATATTCAATGAGAGTAGCTCAATATGTTTTAAATTTGTTGCTATGGTCCTTTTTCTCCCTTGAACTTCAATACTGGCAGCTATGACAGACAGTGAGAAATGTTCAGAGAAAGAAATGGAGCAAGGAACATATTGCTGTTCCAATGAGGAGAAAAAAGACAAAAGACCCTTAAAAGATTGGAGGAGTTGGGCTGAAAATTTTGGTTCTGACGCATCTGAAGCCTTAATTTGTCACAAAGCTAGGAGTGATACAAAAATGTTAGTCATGTGTCTGAACTGTAGCAGAAGTGGGAAATGCCTAGCTATGTTTGCAAATTAAACTCTTCGGATTTGATGGCTGACCACAACATTCAGAAACCAGCTTTAGTCAGGGAGGATGGAAAACTCCCAGCAGAGCATGGTGTTTCTAAGTCTGTGGTATTTTTACTGCCACTTGTCTTTGGAACTAAAGCTGGGAGGTGCAATCCACACCCATGCAAAGCCCATGCAAGGACTGTGCAACACACAAGGGCTGAAAGCATGGGGTCTGTGTGGTGCTGAGGCTGCATGATGCTCCAGTGCACAGAGATGAATTTAATCCTAGGAGAAAAGAGCTATACACTGTATAGCGAGTCTAGTCACAACATGCTATTGAGGAGGACAATAATAAGGACACAGCATCTGGTGGAAGGAGGGACACAATTACTCTTCTTTTTTTCTGTTTCAAAGACAGCCACTCTAATTCTCTTCTGACACCATTTTTAATTTCCAATGCTGTAATTTTAAGTTTTCAATGAGGCAAACCCAAGGTATGGCAATATAAATGGAGCCAGCTGTAATTCAGCTCAGTGTGAACTCTTGATTGTTTTTGAATATGTAATTGCAGCCATAGGGATGGTTAAATCAAATTGGAGTAGAAAGCCACCATCCAAATATAGTGCCTCCTTACACCAACAGAATCTGTACAGCAGAAAGGCTTTTCTATACAGGCTGATGCAGAGCACAGAAACCCTGCTCTGTGCATTTGATCCAGAGCTGGGAAAATGAGCTAACAAATGTTGCTCATGAATATTCATAGACATTTTCAAAGGAAGGAATTTATCCATGTTGACATCTCATTTATGTTTGCGTTCTGTGAAAGTGTAATCGTGAACAATCCAGTATGCACACAATTTAAAGTAAATTTTAAATTAAAACAATGGCATCTATTAAAAACTCAATTCTTTCATTGAAACTATGTTCATATCACCCTTCATGACATATTTAAAAATAAAAGGGACAGAGTGAAGATTCTGCACAAGTTATCTTACTGGGACTTCTGACACCTGCAAAATGATCTCATGAGAACAGTGACTTGGAAAGGGCAAAGATTTTGGCTTCTTTGTGGACATATTTCCACATTTACCTATAACTGTGCTATACCGACCAGATAATAGAGAGGTTTAGTTCCCTAAATCTCAGAAACAGTCCAGTTAAATTCCAGGTTATAGACCAGCATAAATGGTTTTATTTTATGTGGATTAAGAAATGTTTCTCTGCTGAAGGCTGTGAATTTGCAGTTTTGAGTGCAGTTGGCTTGTTCTTCATACAAACTTCCTCTGAAGATTTCCAGAATTTGGAAGAACCTTGGCCTGTACAAGTAACTCACACTTGACATTGCACCTAAATGCAGTGGAACCATCTTTGTGCCCTTTCCTTCCCAGACAACTCCCAGAGTTCTGAGAATTTTTAGTAAAGCCACAAATTTGGCTTTATACGGGAGTGTAAAATCAGCCCCTGCCTATCAGCAGCAGACTGAAAAAAGGTATTGTTGTGTATGTGGCTACCTACAGGTTGAACATAATCTCTGCAAAGATTTATTTGCCAGAAGCTTTACTTTAAATCCATACTCTCAAGACTATATTAATGTGGCTACTATATAAAGACATTTCTCTTCTGTGGCCTGCAGCTGGAATATGTACTGCAGTTTGTGCTTGCTGTCAGTCAAAGAAATGCTTTCAATTTTTCATAACAAGCTGTAAGTGTCTGCAAGTTTGAAAGAAAATAATAATAATTATTAAAAAAAGAGACAGAGAGAGAAGTTCTCTCAAGAAGCAGACTCCAATATATTCCAAGGTTAGTGCTGTATAATTAATGGCATTACCAAATGAAGCTGAAAGTGTAGAGTCTGCAAAAGGCTAATAACAAGGATTAGATATGCACTCTCTTTTTCATTCATGTTCTTACAGTTTCTTGTGAGCCTAATTGAAGTCAGGAGGGCTTTTCCACACGACATTTTCAAATGCAGCTCTGATAAGTGACAAACAGTGCATGTGCCCTATGGAAAAACCTCTTGCCATGTATTGCTAGGGAAAAAAAAATAAAAAAGAAAAAAAGAAAAAAGAAATCTTGCTCTACTCTTTTTTTATTAAAGTTGTGGTTGGATATGTTACATTAGAAAACTGGGAGAAGCATTTTCAGCTGGGACTGGTGTAGTGACTATATGCATTTTTTCTCTCTAGGATTACATTCAGTAAGATTTTATTAGTGGAAAAAGACACATATTGCCAAAAAAACCTGTTAAAGATTGGCTTCAAAGTCTGTAAAACAACGGAACATGGACAACTGCTGGGAAAGACTTCTAAATGAATCCTTCTGGCATTAGATTATTCTGTGATAAAAAAATTCACTTTAGCAAGTAGGTCAGAGTACAGCTGCAACCTGATGCAATGGAGGTTTTAAACACTATCAAAATGATTTTGGATTAATCACCTTCCTGCTGGCGGTAAAGGTTATTTATAGAACATACTTTAAAAAAAGAAAGAATCTGAATATCTCTAATCTCCCACTAACCTTCTACAGCAAATAGCAAAGCATTAGCTCTGTGTGCATTTCTGAATCCAGTTTTTAATTATAACTTTCCCATGTTTACATGAACTTTGGTTTGCTTTTCAAAAACCTCACAAACAATTCCTGCAGCTGACCTGTGTGTAGTGGTGAATTTCTCCATAAAGTGAGTATTGATGAGCTGAAAAGTTCAGTGAACAGGAAAATTCTGCTGCTTTTATTGCCAGTGTGACAGGTTACTTTATTACCATGCCTTTCACAGCAATTTAACAGTTACCCTGGTAACAGATTCAGTGAGGTAATGGGATCAGAGGCATTAGAGGAGAGGAAAGGCTAGCGACAAGAGAAAACCATCTGCTGGCTTATGTTCTCGGGGCTGTTTGCTCACTGCGAGCTCCTGACAATCATTGTACTTGGATGTAAATGAGGCAGGTTAAACCACAGGCCTGCCCTATTTAGCCGTACTCTGGTGATTTGTCTTTCTAATTCTATTGAAATAATAATCAGGATTTGTTTCTGATTAATTAACTAACCTTTTGGTAAAAAGATTAGATAACGAAATTGCTGCCTATTCAGAGGTAATGAGATTTTTATTACTCTGTCAAAGGGAAAGAAAAAAAACGTGCATTTATGTGTCACCAGCCACCATGTCAAGGGAGAAAAATAAAGATTTAAATCTTTATGTCAGACATTTATTTCCTCCACAGAGAAGTGCATATTGTATTCTATGGGTGCACATAATAGTGTTTAAAACTTTTCAGAAGAGCTTTTAAAACACCAAATAAAATACTAAATATATTTAAACCATTATGTATTTGTTATTAATTTGTTTCAAAAGAATTCTCCTTATGGAAATGAAACATTTGATGATTCAGAAATCCACCTGTACTATATGGGCATATTTCTATAAGTGCAAAAATGTGAAGAAAGCAGTAAATTTCAGTGTGAGTGCTACAGAGTGACATATGTAAGTAGACTGCTATTATATCTTGCCTGATAGAGTAGTTAAAGTAGAAAATGCTTTCACACATAGAAGATTTACTTGGGTGTTTTAAACACCATGCAGGATACTGGAAGCTTTTACAATTAAATAAGAAATATTAACGAATCACGGCTTTTAGAGTCTCCTCACGAAAGGCTCCTTGAGAAGATGCAGCTGCCTCCCTCAGTGAGTGACCCAGACCTACAGAAGGTGCCTGCCAGACCCCAGGGGCCGGGCTGCAGACCGAGCAGCGCCTGCCCACCAGCACCTTGTGCCTTGCCATGCTTACCCCGGCAAGGCAAAGGACATAAAACGCCTGAAAACTTGCTCCTGGGACCACGAAGCCAGTACAGCTGTGAAACATGTTAACCATGCATGGGCAGCACAGCTGTGGGGCCATCGGCCATGTGCTGCATCAGCGGTGTACAGGCGAGCTCCTGGTACACCTGATAGAAAGGCAATGAACGGGCAGCATTTGCTGTGCCAGGTCGGGTGCTGTGGCTTACCCACTGCAAGAAGAGCTTTGTGCTCTGCTGACTGTCAAGACAGCAATCATGATTTGTTAATTAATAGATCTCTACAAACAATTGTGATGAGAGCATTTTCTGTCATTCGTACAAAGCAAGAGGAAATATAGGGCACAACAGAGCATTTTGTTGTGGTGGAGTTAATGAATGCACTCTCAGATTTGAGGTGACACTTACATTGGTGGCTTTTGGTGTGCTTCATTACTTTTACTTTTACATGTTAACATGAAAAGCTCTCCTATGCTGAAAGTCCCTGCTTCTCCCCAGCGGTGTATATAGCTGAAAGCCAGCCAGAAGAGCGACCCAGTTAGAGGAAATGTCTTTGGTAAAGAGATCTGATCCTGAGCATGTTCCTCCCCTGTTCCCCTAGGGGAACCTCATAGTTTCCAGTTGCTGATTACTGAGTATGGCCAGCATTTCTCCCTTTCTGTCCGGGCTTTCCAGTGTTACAGCCCTGACAAAAGATGCTTTCTTCTACCAACGGGAAATTGTAACCCCTCTCCCTGTCCTTCAAAAATCCTGACTGCAGGTTTTTGACCCCTGATAGCCAAAATCGCTTGAAAGGCAAGCAAGCCTTTTGGCTCAGTAGCAGTTGTAAAGCTTTGCTCTTCATCTCTTTTTCCCCTCCACCCATGCAAAATTTAGATTTAACATTAGTAATTACTATTAAAATTAGCAAAATATTATTAAAGTATCTGAGCTAAGGAGAATAACTGTAGTTTTCCTTTTTCCAGACAATGACATCTACAGCTCTACATTTTCATGAAATGTCTATACTTAACAAAAACATTACTTCATTTTCATGGTATTTCTTTTGTGCCTAGGAGCAACCCTGTAATTGTTCACTTCAATTACAACATTACTATTTTATACTGAAACCCATTTTATCTGCATGCCAGCTTTTTATTTGTTTTACCAACTATATCTATTTCCATTACTGCAAGGCTGATGGTTTGTCTCAAGAGGAAATCAAATCCATTAATTCAGAAATTTCAAGCACGGCTGCCTCTGCCATAAGCAGCATTTCTTATGCTAATAGCAAATGTGCTGAGACTGAAAAGAACTGACACAGCTCTGTTTTTTATCATAACTTAAGCATTTATGTAAAAAGGCAAATCCAATAGTACTAGGAAACTATAAGTGTTATTATATATAATTCACTTTACTGAGAACTGCATACAGACTGGTTTGTGCAACTGTGTCTTAAATCATGCTGTTTGTGGTTTTAACTTGCTTGACATTTGGGGTCTGCTTTTGATCTTGGGTACCTCAATGAAAATCTGCCATTGTTCATCTGGCAACAATACAATTATTTCAGATTTACCACAGGGAAACAGAGATCAGGATATGTTCAGCTTGCTTATTGTATTTCATCTCACAATCACAGTCTACTAAACTAGCTTTGAACTCTCTGTATTTACAGAAAATGCATCGTAGAAGTAGGACATCTTCTTTTCCCAGCTACAAAAAATAGCCATTTCAAAGCTAATTTAGGTATTTCCAGGAAGCTGTATCCTTCTAACACCATACAGAAATAAATGCATCACCCACTTCCCACTGCCTCCTCATTTAATGCACTTAGTCCTGTTGTATCACATGGGCTGTGTTCAATTAGATAGCTTAACAAGATAAACTCTGACTTTGACCCAGAAAAAGCAAACCAGATTGCTGCTGAATTCTACGTAAGCTTTTCCAGGCTTTGTGACCTGTTTATGTCAACGAAAAATGCAAGAGATCCTTATCATGAAGGCCAAATTGGTTACTGAGGGTTTGGGTTTTTCTTAATATATGTGTGCACAGACAGAATATACAAGAAAACTGTGCCATTCTTGCCCTTCATTTTTCCAGCAAAACCCTTTAGTGCTGTAAATCAGATTTCATTGGGAGATCTTACACACTGGCTGCTGATAAGCTGTTGAGAAGTAGACAGGGCTTTTAGGAATTGCTGAACCATGAAGCTGACCTGCTTAGTGTTTTGTTGTAGGCTATTAAATCCAGGATTGGTGTTTTAAGATGATTCTGCTTTCTTCTTCCCTTGGCCTGGTTAAGCAACTCTACCCCCACCTCATTATTTAGCTGATTAAAATAAAAACCAAAATGAGAAACCTGCTGTTTGAAAATCCTTCCTTCACCCATCAAATTAATGAGAGTGACTTACGCTGACGTAGTTTATGGCCTTAGCAATTTGACACTAATTTTGCAACTGAGAAAAGATTTACTAACTGTACACACCACTCAGCTTTGGTGGCAGTGGAATGACATTCTTTTCTCCAAAAACAAGCTCTACGTTTTTGTAAACATGTGTTATTTGGTTGCCTCATTGTAAATGGATCCCAGTTGGATAATATGGCTTCTTCCCACTAGCATATTGACAATTATGCACCAAAAGACCAAGGAAAAAGATTATATTTCAGCTAGAGTGCTTTCATTTCCAGATATTTTCAAGTGTTGTAAATATGTTTTGCACTGTACCTGTTACTGCCTAGTTAGAAACCTGCTGGTTCTTTGCACATCTCTTTCATACTGAGAGAGAAATTAAATGTACCCTTTTATTTTTTTCTCTGTTTGACGAGTGTTAACAAGTGCAGCGTTAGAGAAAACCCAGCCAAATACAGCTCTGTAGCTGTTGCTACTAAATAAAGCAAAAGCCACCTGGTGACAAAGTTCACTGGGGCATCATTTCTTTGTGTGGCTGAAAGAAAGAGAAGAAGAGAGAAAAAAAACCTCACATACTCATGGAAGTAAATCTCATTGAATCACACTCAGGAGACAAAAACGTGAAGTGTATGTTTTATATGTATGTGTATATATACATACATGCATGTATATATATGTACATGTAGATATATGGATCCATATAGACAAGTGGACGTATCTCCCAGATTCCGTTCAGTGTGAATTATGGCATTCAGATTGAGGAAGGGGAAGAAAAGTATTTAAAACTAGATATCGCTCTGCTACAAAATGCAATTTTTTTGAAAGCTGACATGTTTTTATCACAAGTACTTTTTTTATCCCCATTTTATTTGGACTTCTGATGTAAGTTCAATTGCCGTTGGGGCTGTTTTCACATGATCACCCTGTTTATTTTGGGATTTTTACAATGACTTAGGAAATCTGAGCTCTTATTATAATGGTCTTATTTAAAGAAGCTGCCTGGTTTTAGTTTTCTCATAGTCAAGAAAAATGTGAGAAACAAAAGAATCACAAAACAATAGGGGCCATCGCATTAGAATGAAAAAAGAGTTAATTTGTATATCATATATGCACATACTTATGCTTTTCAGGAATTAAATTTAATTGCTGTGCAACCTTTCTCCCTGTCTGTTCATCTATTGTTCTTTTTGTAATTGCTCATTTATTACTTTTAACACAGACAAAGAATCAAATCGAAAATTCAGCTTCAGTATCCTGGCTACATCCTTAACATTTGTTCTCTTTATAATTTCAAAAGCTGTCCATGAGACTGCTAGTATTTCCCACATTATTTGCTGCCCATATTTAGGGCAGCAAAGTTTGTTTTCCTCCATGTATTTTATAGGCTCACATTTCACTATAAGCCTTATGTGTGTATTCAAGCTTGAGATGATGAACAGGCTTTTAGGGCAGTCAGATCACAAGGTTAAAGGTTTGTTGTTTGGGATTTTTAAATGGCAGTCCCACAACTGCTGCTCAATTTGCTGCAGTGTCCTGTCTGCAAAATAGCGAAATAAAAGCTCTATTAGAAAATAACATTATGTCCTGCTGTGGGACTACTTCCACCCCGCCTGGAAAAAGGAACATAGTAGCTTATTACTGAGAAATCATGTGAGGCTACTGCAGGGAAATCTAGATTATTTCCACAGTAATTACTTACTTCTAGTACCATAGCTGTAAATATTTGCGCTATACCACCTAAACTGCATGCCTTTAGAACAGCAACAGTTTCTTCTAATGATTCTTTCCAGTTTAGATACTGTGTTCCTCCATTAATCACCTGTCTTCTCATCAACACTTGCTGATTCAGAAATGACCTGTTTAATTAGAAATGCATTTTTATATAATTTAAATCAGAAAAAGAATAATGAGATTTCTTGACACTTTTTCAGACATATTCGACAAAAGAGAGAGCTTATTTGCACTCAAGGATCCCCCTTAAGTGTCCCACATTTCCTCTACAGTGTGCCACACTCAGAGTGTGATTCAGCTCAGGATTTTAGACATTAAAAGATGCCCTGCACTGGGCATCCAGTTATTGGAAAAAGACAAATATTTCCAAGTGGAGGTTTACTCCCTGTATTTTTCCTCCTTGGTTTGAGATGGGGCAAGATTAGCTAGCCTACAGGAGGCAGATAAATTCTGTTTGGGAGTGAATCCCACTCTGTGTGAGCCATGTGGCTCAAGCAGCTTTCGGGGGGGCCTGGGTGTGATCATTAGCATAGGATGACCTGAACTAATGCCTTTGTGGTGCTCCTATCTTAATTTAAATTGTTCATTTCCCCTTACTGCGGCCTTTGGAACTCTTAAAATATCTTTTTCTAGTCTAAATACAACTTCTGGTAAGTAGTGCATGAGAATATCAGTTTGCTCGGTTGGTCAGCAATGGCCAGTCATCTGTAAAGCCATTTACATGATATCTGAGAGGTCTGTTCTCAAATCATTGCACAAATAGAATTCCCATTGACAGTAACACAAGTTATGAACAGGCATGAAAGAAAAGAAACTCCCTAATTAGAGATAATGAAACACCAATCTGTTAGAGTTCTGAAAGGTAGTGGCACCTATATTTACTTTGATATAAAATGAACACAAAAGTAAAAGTAACTTAGAGCTTGAAGTTCTATGCAGCCCTACATGCAGTCCCTTCAGGAAGATGTGCTGATTTTACTATCCTGCTGCCAGTATCTGCTTTGCAGACATTCACGTTGCAAGATGAATTGGAAAAAAATATATATGGACTTGAATATGTCTTCTTTGTTTAACACAAAAGCACATGAAAGAAGAAAAGCCAGAGAACTTATGTCAGTACGCAGGGAGTTCCTGATGGTTTACTGCCATCCAGATACTGCTTAATACCAAATTCATTCATGCCTTTCATAAACACATCAAGATTGCTCTAATTGTTTTTATTTATTGTTTTTTGATGATTGCTTTTATCCCAGATATTTGTGAGTGCTCCTTTGTAGATATATTTCTGTAAGGTCACCATGAACTTACACCAACCTCTGGTCCAGTTAGGCCAACTTATTTCTATTTTAGCTTAAAGAAGACTTTTTCCTCAGTGTTTGATATACATTATATTTAGTGTATTTACAGAATAAAGCCTTCATTTCTTAGGTTGAGGAAACCAATTGTTTTTAGCAGTCTCATGTTAGATAGACTGTCTTTTATATATTGTCCTCCAAGAAAATATTATTTTCAAGGCCATCCTGGAAGACCATATTAATTTTGTCCAAACTTATCTTGTGGGAATGTGAGTTCTGAATTATTTTCCAGATAACGTTTCACCATCGATTTGCTGATTAATATTTCCTTTAAAGCAATATGTTCTGAAATACACTAGGTTTTAATTGGTTTTGTTTCATAAACAATTTGCATTAGTAGCTTGTAGTCATTATGTTTTAAATAAATACTTACATCTCTTCTTCATATGCTTGAACCTGATGAGCCCACAGCATGTCACAGAAATTCTTGTTACCTTCAAGTGCATGACCTTGACCTCTGTATCCTTTTTCTTTGGATAATCAGTCCTCAGAGTAAGGCAGATTGTTAATGAACCTACTGTGAAATGATAAATGTTTCCTATTTAATCCTCTTTGAGAAATATGCTACAGTTTGGAATATATTGCTTGGAATATTACACCAATATTATTAACATAACTATCAAATGAAACCAGTCTAAAGCCCAGGTTATCTTCTTTTGACCAAAGGGCTGTGCTCAAGCAACCTGTGGATGTTTCCATTTATTCAGTACCTTGGTATTCTTTCAGTTCTTGCCTCTCTTTGGACTTTATTGAATATGTTTACAAACTGTTAAGAAATACCAGTATGTTTGAAATTAATAGATATTCTGCAAAATGCTTGTTTGGGAAATAGGTGGCTCACTAAGTCTTAACTGGAACTATTAATGTTTGAATTGATTATTTCAGTATTTAAAACCAGAACAGTTGCCTATGTTGTTAAGTTCCTTTGCTATATTAAATTCTTAGCAGCGTGTTCTGCTAACAACTTATCACTACTCATTTGAAAATTCTCTTCATAAATATTCAACAATAGCTGCTTATGCTATTCTGTTTCCGCACATGTGACTACAGGACATTTCTTCTGTTTTACTAAAATGCCTGTGAAAAGCACAAAATCAATCTCTTAGAAACAATCAAGGGAGATTTTCATTGCAGATTTTCTATCAATAGTTGGAATTATTTTAACAGTATTAATCTCACTACTTTACATTGACAGGAATATAGTAATAATAAGTTTATATCTATAGAAAGCTTTGGCTTTGTTTCACCTTGGAAAGGTTGCGAAAACACAAGTTTTTCTTCTAAATCAAAGTGGTCTATCTTGGCAAACATAAATTCTTGATCCTGACAGGAAAAGAAAGTGTGACAGGCTGATGGCTAGGCACTTTTTACAGGGGCCATGTGAGAGGACATGACTTTGTTTTTTAATTCAGAGCCCATCCCATTACTAACCTTGGATTGGTGAGACTTTCTAGGAAAGTTTCTAAGGTAGCATGGTGCTTGTTTTATACCCTTGTTCACATACCTTATTTCTGTGGATCATGTGGGCAGTTTTAACTGGAAATAAAGAATATTATATTGAGGGACTTGTGTTTAGGAGATGCTGGAAAGACCCTAAATGCTGACCTCAGAACAAGCTGAGTAATAAATAATGCAGTTGGACTTCAGGATCCAGTTGGAGACAGAAGACATGATTTTTTTTTCAGACTTCCATGACAGATTGTTTGGCACTGGCAGAACTGTATAATCACAGTGTTACTAGACTTCATGGTAGTTTTCTAAAGAAAATACATTTGTTTTAACTGTCTTTTGACAATATGTTTAGTATTGCTGCTCAAAACATATGCCTTTCTTTATCTGCTGTATAATGTATTGGTGAACACACATGACTATGTATATCCACCAGTAATATAATTTCTGTATCTGGAGTGGACAGTGCTTTCTAACTATGTCAGCCTTTTTTCTCTACCATTAAACATAAAATGTTTTTTTCAAATAATTCTTTTTTTTAATGAGAAAACCCTGCTTTCCAGAAAAAGCACTTCTCAAACCATTAAATAATTAAATTCCTTGGACTGTCAGGTAGTGTTTGCTTAGTTGCTCCGAATGAGGAACTGAACAAAATTTTCATAGTCAAATCTAGAAGCCATTCCTATCTAGGCAACCTTAACAAGTTCTTGACATATGCCCAATTCCCTTACCAGTGGAGAAAGAGTGTTTAAAGAAGGATAGATCATCTGAAAGAGGAGGAAATATCCAAGCAACCACAGGGAAGAAATAAGTAGTAAATTGCTGCCTATTTCACTTGTTTTGGTTGTATCACATATTTTTTTTTATCTCTTTAGATGGTGCAACTATGTTAATTTATCCATTGTTTATTAATTTGGAAAATCTGTCAATTTTATTCCCTTACTGTCCAAGGGACTCCAATGAAGTCAGACGTGGTTAAATCTGCATTAATTGCAATTTCTGAGTACTGTCAATATTCAGCAACTAGTTAAATAGTTTGAAATTTTGAGAACTTAGATTGACCCACCTTTTCCCCTTTATTCCACAGAAGCCAGACCTATACTATCATTTCTAGTCCTTTCAACTTTACAAGCTAATGTATTTCTGAGATTTCACCAGCCTTGGTCCTACTAATTGCTCTGAGGAAACTGTGTTTGTTCCATGCTGTTCATGACACTTTTAATGCTATGTGAGATTAACACTTCTTAGCCTTTGCAAGATTTGTTTTTGTACCTCTCTACTTTACTGAAGTGTGACACTGTTGAAGGGAAAGCCCTGACAGAGACTTTTTACAGCTGTTGTGGTCTTCTGTAGTCAGGCCTTGTGGGAAACCTTCTCCTTTTTTATACTTTTTTTTTCTTTCTGCCTTGATTAGTTTATACTACAGCTATCTCCTGGGTTTTAGAAATTAAGTTTAAGAAAACCAAGTTGTATATTTGCATTTATAGCCTTCATCGCAACAGATATGTCCAGTCTGTAAATTTATAAATAATATGGAATAAATTAAAATGCTGATTTCCATAAAAAATGAACTGAAGGAAATAGTTCTTGATGTTGGATGCTTTCTAGCAAGTTATGCTTTATGTTTCTTACAGTGCACTGTGTGAGGTCCAGCCCAGCAAAGTTAGTGGAGCATCATAGCAATGCTTGTCCTTTCTTAAAACCCGGCACAATCTTACATTGGTCATAAACTATTTAAACAGTGCCATGACAGAGCAAAACACCTCAACTCACCTTTTGCCTGGGAGTATAAAAAGATAAGCAAAAGCCAGAGTATCAGTGTGCAGCAATTGATGTTGGCTGAAGATTTCTCCAGGCTGTGGTAATTGCTTGCTGTTTTCTTGGCTGCAGACCAGCTGATGCTCCTTCCAGGCCCCTGTACTGAGGGCAAGCACTGATGTACATTTTATCACTGTTTGTTATGCTGTTCAGGCCAGTAGAATGATCCCAGAAGAAATTCCCCTTTATGAACTTTTTCTCCCTGGCTTCTGTACCAGCTAATCTCAGTAATATTCTTTTTTCTACAAAGCACTTGTCTGCAAGAAAATTTAAAAGCAAAACAAGCAAGTACATTGAGGACATCTTCTCAACACTATTTTGTGAGTGTTCAGAAAGCCCAAAGTTTTGTGTGACTCCAATTACCAGGGATCAAATCTGCCTATGACCAGGTTAGAGCCTGTGAGCAGGTGTGAGCAGGATTAGACAGTGCAGTGCTATAAAATCTTGCAACTCTGTTATGTTTAGCCCCACATGCCCACATGAGCCATGTCTCAGCTCCTATAAGCCAATAACTTGCTTGTTCCTCCTTTGAAGTGAGACATTTGCCTCTCTGCTCCAAGACACAAAATCCAGCAGTACTGGCTTGAGGGGCCTGCCACTGGATATTAGAAATTCAGTCTTTCCAGCAGCAGCCCTCCAAGAAATTATCAGAAACCTGCCTTAGTCTTTACTGCAGCCATAACATTTTGGATTCTTGATACTTCCAATCATTTCTAAATACAATTTCCAGGCAGCATTAAACACAAGCAAATTTAATTTGTTTGTAATTAAGAAATGCCTGCTGTTTTATGGGGACACAGGTAAATGTGCATATCCAGGTGCTCATCATCAATGGGAGTGCAAGGAAAAGCATGCCTTAGTGCCTCGTTTGGTAATGACAATATCACTGGTGCTCACAGGAACCAGCTATCTATGCAGGTCACTGAGGAGGTGATAATTCTGATACACATAGCCCTGCAATCCTTTCCTTTTCCTGTTTTTTTATGTGTTCATTTCTGCAATCTTTTTAAATTCTTTTTTCTTTTTCTTCTTTTTGACCTCAACTTGCATAGCAGGGGTTTAATATGACTAAACTATTCAGCTAACAATCTTTCACTCTGAAACATGTTTTACCTTTTTTTCTCTGATTTCTGATCAAGCCAATGTAGCCAGGATGTTCTGTAAGGAGAATCCACCATTTGCTCTTTGCATCATTCCCCTGGGTGCTCCCTATTGGACTTTTTCATCAACAAGGAGCAGTCATATTTATTTCTCTTTAATGGACAATCCCTGGTCCACAACTGCTGGAAGTACAGACTAATGTATTTTGGCACACTCTGAGAAATACAGGCTCTAAGCATTTTTGTCTCGCTGTTTTAGGACTAGCCATGCTGGAGGTCTGTACTCTCTCTCCAGCTGTGAGGGAAGTGAACGTGCATAACCTTTCTTTACTACAGGTCAGCAATGAGCGTGCCATTCTCAGTCCTCTTCATTCATTCAAGAAAGGTTAGTGCAAATTAGGAAGAAAGGACTGAAATTTTGATTTAGAAAATATTTATTGTAAAGATTGTATGCAAGTGAAAATAACACTGCATATAGGGAAATGCTAAGAATGTTTCACTGTTTTAACATCAAACTACCACATGTTTATGATCCTTGAGGAGCATTTGAAGATTTATGGAAGATAAGCTGATAAACTGTTGAGATGATGGCATTTGAAGATTTATGGAAGAAAAGAATTCTGTAAAAATCATTCGTAAATTGGTTAGAAGTGATGGGGAAAAGATCCTACAAAAAAGTTTGTTTTAGATGAATTTCAGCTATTTATGCTTCTAATACACTGCATTCTGTGACTCTGTTTGGAAAGACCAGAAAAATATGTTCTCTTTATTTCCTGAATATTGCATATTACAGATAGATTATGCTTGTTCTGAAGTGAAATAATTTCTCATTACAGACATAATTAGAAATAATGTAGAAAATAAAGATGTGCATAAGCACACATTTAAAACATTTTTACTGATAGATCTTTTATTTGAAAGATCTATAACATCATATTTTATCTGTGTATATATATACCACCATATTTTATCTGTGTATATACATACCACTAGACTAAAAGTTGAGGGATTTTTAGCTTCATTATAGATAATGCTTGATAAGGTACTTGTCAAAAATATATGTAAGGTCTTTTCATATTTTCTACTGACTCTCTGCTGATTCTCCACTGTGAATCAGTTTGACATATATAACTTCTAATAATTATGTTATGCTGCAGCTGTGAAGTGAGTATCATAACCTTTTAGTGAAGCTGGCCCAGTTTCACATTTTGTCCAGGAGGTAAGTAGCAGGTCAAAAAGTGGCATACCACAGATGTCTGAAAGAAGTTGTTCTATACAGAAAATTTGTAGCTGCTAAATGCATAATCTGTGCTGTAGAGTCAGCTATTGCTCTTTATAGGCTTGTGAGACTCACTGATAATTCTATCTTGCAAAATTTTGTATTTGATTTTTGTGAAAATCTAGCTGATAAATTTTGCCAGATTCCAGCTTATTTCTGGTGATTCACTCTGGGTGAATTTCTGGTGAATTTCCTACAGGTCTGTATGCTTCTCACTAAACAACCCGCACTTCCAATTGGGAAATGATGAATTTTGTAGCAGAAATCAGTACAGAAAATCAGAATGAGTGTTTTGCAACATCTAACATGCAGGCCCAACTCACACTGCATCGTGAAGATTCATTGGGGAAAGGCTGAAGGTGGGGGAGAGAAATTGGTGTAAAATATTGGAAGCATTAGTAGAAATTGCAAAAGTACTATCTTGCCATACCAAGAAATTTAATATATTGGTAAAAGCTAAAGTGGGGCAATGGCAGAATAGTACCTGTATTTTAAACAAGTGGCAAAGGTGGCATGTGGAAGGAGCAGAGAGTGTTCTTTCTAATGCAGAAGATTTTATTCAGTGCTGTGTAAAGCCTTAAAAAGGTTTTTGTAGAAAAGCAGAACCAAGGGCATGAAAGCAAGTGAAAATAATAAAATACAGTGCAGTTTTACCAGAGGTAGATTGTGAGAGACTAGTTTAATTTTTTTTTTTTTAATTTAAGATAACTGATTTCTTTGACAAGGTTAATACAGTGCACCTAATCTATCTTATGCAAAGTGTTTCCTAGAGTGTCCTATAGTAAATCAGCACATAAGATGGAGATGATGGCTATTAAGATGGCTATTATGATGAGGGAAGAAACTGAAAAAGAAACTGCAACAGTGGGTACTTAGGTGTGAATTATCTTCCTGGTGGCTTGGCATTTTCTTTAAAATATTCTTAATATTCTGCTTTGTAAGGTTAGTTCAGACTAAATACACGTGGGTGAAATAGACAGATGATGCATCCTGGCTGTCACATTACTGGCAGCAAAATAAAGGAATTTAGCATCTATAAAAGGGACAGGACTGGGAGTATAGGAGTTGGGGGCAGTGAATAAGAAATCTTGTTTGCACGATGGTGTCCTCTCCAAATACTGTGGTGCTGTCCAGAGGATGGATAATGACCACAGGTCTGTCCAGAGGATATTCCAGAGAAGGACAACAAGGTTGTATAAGGGGCTAGAGCACAAGTCCTATGAGGAGCAGTTGAGGGAGCTGGAATTGTTTGGCCTGGAGAAAATGAGGCTCAGGGGGGACCTTATCACTCTCTACAACTCCCTGAAAGGAGGGTGTAGCCAGGTGAGGGTTAATCTCTTCTTCCAGGCAACCAGCACCAGAATGAGAGGAAATGGCCCCAGGTTGCCCTGGAGAAGGTTTAGATTGGATATTAAGAAAATTTTCTCACTAAAAGGGTTGTAACGCATTGGTACAGACAGCCCAGCAAAGTGATGGTGTCACCTGGAAATGTTCAAAAAACATGTACATAAGGCACTTGAGGACCTGGTTTAAAGGTGAACATGTTGGTTGTATGTGGTTGACAGCTGCACTTGATGATCCAAAAAGTCTTTTCCAGCCTTAATGATTTTATGATTCCATCATTCCCCTTCCCTTGCTCAGTTGTCCCTTCAACTGTGGAGCACCTCACAACACATTTGTGTCCCCCTCCTAAACCCAGAAAGAGGAGTTAAGTGAAAAGGGTTTCTGTCTACTTACTCTTGAATGAACTGCACTCACACCAAAAAAACACCAAAATCCTAAGTTTAAACCCACTCATATGTGAAAGCAATATTTCTTCATATATGAAAAACAATATTTTACTGATGTTTCTCATACCCAGATTTACAGGAGTATTGGCCATGCCTTCTTTCTTGGCCCCACTGTTGGGGTGGACCTGGCACTAGGTTGCATCTTCCTTGCTCAGGCAGCAAGGGACCAGCACTTTTACCAGGCTCTCTGCCCTACCTCTCATGCAGAATGAGATTCTGCATTCTGAACATTCAAATGTTCAACTTAGAAAGCAAAAAACTGGCTGCAAATTTCAGGGTGAAAAGTGCAGGCATGTGGTAACTAAGTGCTACCACATTTACTGAAGTGCTACCACTATTACTGATGAAAATATCATTTGAGAAGTATACGATGACCTTGTAGACAAGAAATAGAAAAAGGATCAAAAGTTCAGAGCATAAAATGCAAACTCATGTACTTGAGCACTAATAAGAAGATTTTTCAATGAAGTCCTGATCAATTACAGTGATGATGAACTATAAGCATACTGGTCATGGGGTGACTGAGAGTTGTTGTGTTCATTCAGTTGTGAAAAAAAATTAATGCAGGTGGTAAGGTGGGTAATGTGTTAGAAACAGACACAGCTACATACCACTACTAGTCTGCAAAATAAATTCTCTTTGTTCTATTGTTGGTGGTTCTGATCACTTATATGCAAATGATTTAAACAGAAACACAAAGGTCTAAACTCTTAGGAGAGGTTTGGGTCTGCTGAGGATAGGAAAATAAAAATATGTTGTTATACCTAACCTACGAAACTAGAAAGTGGAGGTGGGGAAACGTATGCATTCTGTATTTTTTGAAAGATCCAACTGTTTCAATGAAAAGATAGCTGAAGCGTAAGGTAAACAGTTATGTATTTGCCATAACTCTCTTTAAGCTAGAAATGACAATATTGCTAACCGTCTGGTGGTTACTTTCCTTTCCCACAGGAAATTTTAACCACAATAGTTTAAAGACAGACTTTGAAACTTGCATGGAAATGAGTCTATTCCACAAAAACAATGATCTTTCAGTTGTCTTGTGGTAGAGCTTAAAAATCACATTCTTTACCTAAGTGCCTAAAACCACTTTAGTTGCTCTATGTCATTGATATAATATGATGGACATATGTAACACAGAAAATACTCAGATTTTCCATGTTGTAACTGGAGGTCCCAAGGGTACTAGAGGGCAGTTAAATTCCTCTGAGAACATTTTGGCACTTATTTTCCACTAGGTGGACTGGTTTGCTGGTATCCCTAAAGAATTTTGAAATAGAGCTTCACATATTATTGTCTTTTAGATGTATTTATAGATATTTTTCTTGTTCTCAGTGGCAGCACAAAAGAAAAAAAAAGGAATTTTTTCCTTATAATTTTCTCTTTTTGTACCTCTCTCCTCGCTACCTAGGTGGCATTTGCCAATACAAAGCTTTTTTTTTTTCAGGAGGATAGGTTTTTGCTCTTTTGCATCACAAATTGATCTTGGTCCGAGACAGTGTGTTCATTTTTTGAAGGGCGTTAGGAATCACTCAGGGTTCAAGCAAGACTTCAAGACAAGAATCTTTTCTCATTAGAACTGGCTTGGACTTTCAGGATTTCTCCAGCTGTCTTTGAAACACAATACTTCACCTACTTTCTGTATTACATGGGAATTTTATCTGGTGGTCTCTTGGTTATTCTGTGGAAATTCTAGGAAAATGCTATATTCACATTTCCCGCACCAGACGCTCTGGCCATTCTTGGTGCTGCTCTCTTATAGGTTTTTTTTTGTTTTTACCGATGACTTAAATGGTGTGTTAAGCAAAACCTTTGCATGTGGGGAGCAAGCAAGTTGTACACACTTAGGGCACTTCAGGAAAGTGGCTGCAGACCCCTGGGCTCAATGCCTATGTGATTCCAGCTGCCCAAATTATTTCATAAGGCACATCCAGCACTATATTTCCATGACCTGCACCTGGTTGCACCCTAGAAAAGTGAAGTCAATGCAAAACTCAACAAAATTGCTTGACAAAAGGCAGTTTTCCACATGAAATAGAGACTGAAATTAAATCAGATTCATATTCTTTGTGATCCAAATCCAAATTCCTCATGACTTTTATTACTTGGTAGTAGTATCCAATGGTGGCTTTTATTTGTTGAGATTTTTAGTGATGGAAAACAACTGCACAGCATTCAAATCAGTCCCTATTCATGAATGCATGCCATTGATGAGTATAGCTTGCCATTTACAGGGTCTAGATGTCCATCTTTCTGCATGATGCTCTCAGCACTGACATCAAAGTGTTCTCTTCTTTTCTTTGACCTCGTTGGCAGATGTCTGTATCTGTGTCTTATGATCACATAGACTCTGCTACTCCTTGTCAGTGTCAGTCTCTTGGTTTCATAAAATGTTTCATTCATTGAAACCTGCCTGATGTCAATATGCTAGGGAAATTTGTCAGAAGCATGTATAATGCATTCAAAGCCTGAGCCCAGAAAGGTTTAAGCCTGGGAAATTTGTGGAGGAAAAGATATGACAGTGTACTGAAACTTCTGAGACCTTGATTTATTAAAGTCTTCTGCCCCTTTACATTATTTATGCCCAGTTTTCCACATCCAGGGACTGTGAAGTGCAAATGCAATGTTCTTTCCTGTCCCTCTGTTCCTGTCTTAGTGCCTGGTTTGGAAACAGAAAGGGTTGTCTCCCACATTTGAGGCAGCTGTTTCCTTCATACCTGTTCCATGATAGAAGCACATTTGATGGTAGCTACATAAATAGTCTGGTCATATCTGAGATGCAGTAGTCTAAACCACAGCATCATGACTCATTGATATAATGCTTCATTTGGATGACATGAATGCAGTTTCTGAACAAAAACTAAAATTCACAACATCTTTAATGACAGATGTAGTTACACATTTCATCATAAGTGCAGATCTGTATTTAGAGCCCTATGTTCCATCATAATATATTTTGGATTCACTTTCATAGTAATAGAAAATGAAATATATCACTGTGACCAGCTCCAAGCTGAGCCTAAAACTGATACAGTTTAGTTTTTTAAGTAGAGTTGGAGGTCTCACCCTAATGTTGAAAGCACTAACACTGGATGATTTGTAACTGAAAAATAGCATCACCAAATATGACAGATAAAAAAGCTGGGTTTATGTAAGGTCAGTTGGGAAAAAATTGAAGGAGAAATTTTATTATATTGGGGTTTGTTTTCTAAATTTGTCAAAGCACCAAAGGCAGGAAATTTATAAATGCACAACACTTATTTACATACCAATAATCTGGATTTTTTACACTGGAAAGCATACTTGGAGATTTGTTTATTTCTGAAAATAAACTTCTTATGATTCTAGTTTGCCAACAGTGTAAGAAATTATACTGGAATATTTTTATTCACCTTTCTGTACGTCTGCTTAGAGAAGAATTGAAAAGGCTCATAAAACAATAGAATATGGCAAATTATCTTTTGTGCAGTTCTCATTCAATCAGAAAATGAACAGGCTCTATTAGTCAGTAGAATTCACTCCATCCCTTTTCATACCATCATATGCATGATGTGGTTTTGAAATATTTCTGATATCAGGTGAAGTAGAATTAGGTGTTCCTAATTAGGAACACCTCCCAAGAAGCTGCACCCTGTTAAACTCAGTAAAGATAATTTTGGCTAAAGTATTGTGCTAAAAATTTGCATGTTGATCCCAAGATCATGTCATAGATGCCACATTATGACCTCTGAACGTTTTGATAGTGATGGGACATGACACATTCTTAACGCCAATGTAATAACATATTTTGCCATTTTCACTGTCTTTTTGGATGCTATCAAGGAATTCACTTCAAATTTTTTTTTCCATGAGGATCATGGTATTATCTGTTCTATAACTTAGTACACAGTCTACATTTTTAAGGCTGCTCTGTGCCACAAATAAAAATAATTTATATATAATAAAATGGCTACTCCTTATTTTTAATAATAATCCACTTAATAATGGGTAAAGAAAATTATGGGCATGGAGGCTAGAAGTATGATGCCAGGTAAAGAAAGCATTTTATTGATATCTCATCTATTATACTGAGTTCTCTCAATGACAGAAAAAAGTAATGCAAGAAATTATGATGATTCCTTATGCAGCACAAAAGAAACAGTTTAATTTTGACTAGCAACAATGTCACTAGAAAACAAGCAAAACATTAATGAACAATGACTTTTTCAAACATGCCAGACTGGGAAAAAATGTGGTTTTGACTCTGCTTGCAAATATAAAGAGTCATGGAAAAATCTGTAGCTTTCAGTGTGACCCAGCCTAATGCTTCTGATTTATAACACTATTGTTGGAGCCTTAAACTCATTCTTTTATATATTAAAGTGATTTCTGCCATTTGCAAAAGCCTGGTATGTTCACAGAAACTGATCACAGAAAGCAACCATAAGCCCATTCCAATATGAGTTTCTTAGACCCATTCATTTGCTGAGTAGGTTTGGAAGATTTCCTAATTACTACTTAGTGTTTTGCAATAGTCATTAAAACCTCCTACTACATATGTAGAGTGCATGACTGGACAAAGATATAAAGTGAATGTGTATATATATACTTGTTCCACCTACCCTTCTATATGACAGTTGATGTCTGTCAACCTTTTTTTTACCTTTGCAACAATTTTAGCTTCCTTTGCTCTCTTTCTTTGTAAGCATACACTTATAATGATATCTATCATTGGTCTTTTTAGGTTGTTTTATTGAGACCTCAGAATACTATTCATTAGTATTATTTAGATATATTTGGCAGCTTGCAGAGATCTAGAGCTGTTTTTTTAAAGCACTTGTGTTAGCATATACAAGCATGAGCCAAAGACTCACTTGGATAACTGGGAAATGCCAGAGAAGCAAGAATAAAACAGAACTAAAAGGAGAACTAAAACTAAAAAAATTCATCTGCAACAAAATTAATCTCAGACTCAGACATACACCAATTTTTGTCAACATGTGCTATCTTATTTCATGTTATAGATCTAGGGCGGATTTTTTTGTTACTGTAATGTTTTGGAAGATCCCCTACGTGTTAGAAGAGGTATGTAGGATGTAGAGGTGACTATTAATTGAGAAGATAAGTGGAAAACTCCTGCTACATTATGTCTAAGTTTTCAATAGACTTCAACCTATAAATTTATCAAGGGCTAGGGTATTTATTCAGCAGGGGAAGAAGTGCAATATAGGAGAAGGGGAATGTTACAGAGGAAGGTTATTTGGTTGGGTTTATTTAAACTCAAATCTGAAGCGTTATATGCCTCTTCTTTCCCCATTTAGAAAATAGTACTATGATCAGGGTTGAGGGTTAAAATATAGTAATGATTTTACAACCTGTGTATGGGTACACATCAATCCCAGCATAAACTGGAGCACTACAAGTCTGAAAATTTCACCAAGGATCAAAGACACATCCTGGATATCAAAGCAGTTGCATTCTCATGAACAGCTGCCTTCTCTTACACAGCTCCATCTATGTGAATCCCAATACATCACTGTTTAACCCCAGTGAAGGTCTCCTGCTTTCCAGCTTTTCTGGATACTGCCCTTTCTATGGAGGTCAGGAAATAGAAATTTACGGGTATCTGTAAGACAGTACACCAGCACATTAATGAAGCAGACTCACTGTGTAGCGGGTTCAGTTTGTAACCGGGCAGAAACACCAATTTAGAGTGTAGTGGTTTGGTCCAAAATACTCATTACTTACTTATTTACCTTCTGTGAGATAAGAATTAGGAGAAAGCAAAGCAGGCACAAAACTTAAAAGAATATAAAGAAGTTTATTAACAGACCTAAAAGAAAGGAAAAAAAAATCTGACCACATCTTCAGAACACTTCTCCTCCCCCCACCTTTCTCCCTTCTCCCACTGACACTGTAAAAAGACAACCCTTGAGATTTTCAGTCAGTTTACCACCTCTATAATAACCTTTTTCAGTTCACTTAGGGAGAGGAGTCTCTCTTGCTCATGCTATGGAGACATCTCCACAAGAAGTTCTCTCATGGCTCAGTATCACAATGAGACAGCCGCCTGGGTTGGTTCTCTGCTCACATGTGAGAGTCCCTTCCCTCAACTTACAGCTTTTCCCACCACTGCTTTCGAGGGTCCAATCTTGAGCTACTGGGGTACCATTTTAAGGTTGAGCTGTTCAGAAACAAAGGTTCTCTTCACCCATCTCTGGGAGCATCTTCATCTCTAGGAATAGAGGCCCTCCCCCTTCCCTGAGAGCAACAAGGGTCCTCATCATCTTCATCTCTAGGACTGTCTCTGGGAGCATCTCTAGGAACAGAGGTCTTTCTCCTTCCGATTTGGAGCAAGAGTCCTCATCACTTCCATCTCTCCCTGTTCAAACTTCTCATCAAATTACAGCTGCTTCAGCATTTGCCTATTTCAGCACAGGTACTTTGCTCACAGTATGAACGCTCCACCCCCCATGCTTTCATGAAATTACAATGGGTACTCTGATAGAGCATAGTCTATCACTACCATGGCTTTACAACAGAATTTCAGCTTCTAAGCGTCTCCTCTTTCTCCTCCCTCAGGGTTTCAGCTCTTCTTTCTCTACTTAATGTCTACAGGCTTCATCCGTTCTGGAGGAAACTTACAGCACTAAAAGGGTTAATCTCACCTGGGCCTTGCAGCTGGAATTTGCTTATCGCTGTTGCTCACATGATCTTTGCTGGGCAGCAGGGCAGCTTCAGCTGAATCTTCGGCTGCACTGGAGGCAGGGGCGGGTGCAGAGCCGGGCTGTGCCGCCTGCACGTAGCAGGACTGTGGGCGGGCTGCAGGTGGAACACGGCCACACGGATCCAGGATGGCTGTGTCCCAGCCCGGCCCCTCTGGGCCCCGTATGGGTCCCCCCAGTTACCTGTCCCAAGGCCGGAAGCAAGAGAGAGCTTTCCTGGGGTTTGTCCATTCTTAAATGTGGACCACAGAGGCAGTCAAAATTTTTAAGTGGCTTAAAAAATTGTCAATATTCAAACTAGCCAGTTTATAGGTTCTGTTAGGTCATAGAGGAAGCTGTAAGCACCTCTTTGCAAGAAAATCACTCCCGGAGCTACGCTAACCCATGACACACTGCTTTAAATTTTAGTATAATGAGTGAACAGAGTTATGCTAATCTACACAAGTTGTGCTTCTAGAGCTAGACTTTGAATAAGTATTCTGGCAAGAATAAGAAAGAGATGACTATTTTTCCTAAGACATACACACACACTTCCCTTTTAATTCAGCAAGAGTACCATGAGAGCTACAGAATACAGGATTTCACCTTTAACACATGTAAGCACATGTATGCACAATCAAGTTTATTTGTCCTCACCTTGAAATTTCCACAGCTTTGTAAGCACTGTAATAGTTACAGTTCAAGAGAGGGAAGAGCAGTAAAAAAATACTGCTTCATTAACTTTCTTCTAAGGTCTAATCCTGAGATTTACAAGTGTGTTTCCTAGTAAAAGGTAAAACACAGGAAAGTAGCTCTTTTTCTGAAAACATAGGAAAATAGCTCTTGTGAGAGTTGTGGCAGTGGTTCTGACATGAAAAAAATTTGATCAAGTTTTCCTTGTTTTTAAACATATGTTGCTTTTGTACACTAAAATACAAAGACTGTTTAAGTATATTAGCCATTAAGAAATTCTTCACCATTTGATAAAAGAAAAAGAAAAAGAAAAAAAAGAAAAAGAAAAAGAAAAAGAAAAAGAAAAAGAAAAAGAAAAAGAAAAAGAAAAAGAAAAAGAAAAAGAAAAAAAGAAAAAGAAAAAGAAAAAAGAAATAAGAAAAATAAAAAAGCATCATTGCTTTTGGAAAAAAATATGCATAATAGACATTTTATGTGGATTATTTGTATCATTAAGGAAAACTTTTATGCACTTTTCAATGAGCAACCATAAAGCAAGAATGAAACTTGATGGTGAAAGAGCATTTGCTTAGCAGTAGTGCAGGTGTACATTCACAGAGAAATAGTGTACATGATGACATAGACAGAAGCATTTGAAGTCCATCTAAATGTCATACAAAATGTTCGAAAACAGATTTTTTGTGATGGCTGAAAGAAAATTTTACACTGCTTTGAGATTTGTAATGTACTTTGGTTCCTTTTTTCCTTCATATTAAGCTCAGTTACTCCCTGGAAAGAATTGATATAGGTGTTGAGGGCTTCTCTACATTTTTCAGCCAACATTCAGTATTCAAGATATGACATGAATGGACCACCTCTCCAGTATTATGAATGGTAATTTAATCTATATCTTAAATCCACCATGAGCCCAGAAGCAAAGGTTGCCAATTATCTTGAACTGTACCAAACTATAAATAATTCTGTTATAGAGATTACCTTTTCAGCGATTTCATTTCTATTTCACAAACCACTTTTATTGAATCAGCTGCTTTGACATCCTTGTCTCTTAACTAGAGAGGAACAAATTTGATGGATGGACCACCTAGTGGATAAGCAATTAGCGGGGTGGTGGCCCTCAAAGAGTTGCAGTCAATGGCTCGATGCCCAGCTGGAGACCAGTGATGAGCAGTGTTCCTCAGGGGTTGGTATTGGGACATCTTTGTTAGCAACAGGGACAGTGGGACTCAGTGCACCCTCAGCAAGTCTGCCAATGACACAAATTTTATGGCACTGTCAACATGCTGTAGGGAAGGGATGCTGGACAGGTTCACAGACCAGTGTAATCCTCACGAAATCACAGGTGCAAGGACCTGCATCTGGATCAGGGTAATCCCAAGTACAAGTTCAGGCTGGGCTGAAGATAGATCAAGAGCAACTCTGCCACAAATGAGTTGTGGGTGTTGGTGGATGAGAAGTTTCCACTTGGCCCAGCAATGTATGCTGGCAGTCCAGAAAAACATTTGTATCCTGGGCTGCAGCAAAAGAATTGTGGCTAGTGGGATGAGAGAGGGGATTTTCCCCCTCTATGTCACACCTACCGGGAGTGTTACCCCAGCTCTGGGGCTCCCCACATGAGAAGGACATGGACCTGTTGGAACAAGTCCAGAGGAGAGCCATGAAGATGATTGCAAGGCTGAAACACTTCTTCTCTTGAATACAGGCTGAGAAAATTTGGTTTGCTCAGCAACAAGAAGAGAGGGCTCCAGGGAGAACTTATAGCACCTTCCAGTACCTAAATGGGGCTTAAAAGCAAGATGGAGGGGGATTTCTTATGAGGGCAAGCAGTAATAGGACAAGGTGTGATGGCATTGAACTGAAAGAGGGTAGTTTTAGATTATATATATATGAAAGGAATTCTTCACTGCAAAGGTGGTGAGGCACTGGAACAGTTTCCCCAGAGAAGTTGTGGATGCCCCATCCCTGGAAAGGTTGGATGTGGCCTTGAGCAGCCTGGTCTAGTAGGTGTCCCTGCACATGGCAGGGGGGTTGGTTAAGGTCTATTCCAACCCAAACCATTCTGTGGTCCTATGATTCTCTAAAAATGGAAAAAACCCTATACATATGGAACAAAATACCAGTACTTGATTGAAAAAAATAGTTCAGCTATACTGCAGAATACCTATCTTTTGAAGAGAGCAGACAGCTAAACCATATATTCTTGTAAATCCCAGTGACAGACAGGCATGTGAAAGGGATAAAACATTCTGATTTTAAATAGTCTTAATCAGTTTTGTATTTCAGTTTTGTATACTTGGATTAAGGCAATCTCATTTCTCGGACATGTTTTACTTACTCTCCAGCTAGTACAGCAGTAAACCTGCAGTCCCTACTATTCTAAATAATTTGAGAGTGATATACTTACGTAGATGATGAACTTTTTTCAAAAGGTTTTGCAGTAGATTCAAACCAAATGTTATGAATTTCCAGCTGTTGTTTGGGGTTGTATGAATTGTAAATTTTTAAGGATGAAAAATATTTTAAAATTTCTTCTCTGTGTAGACAATGGTCTCCAGTAAAGGAATTCACTCTTTCTTGTTAAGTTGGTTATATTCACTCCTGCAAAACATATTTATACACTTCATAAATATACAGATTAATTTTATACCTCTTAGTTGGTCAGGTAAAGAGTTGTAAGAGTTTACCTTTAAAAATTTAATCTGCTTGTACTTAACTATCATCAGGCAAATATCTGCCACACTGTTAAATGAAACTATGGTAGCCACCACAGTATGGAGGAAAGCGTCATCACATAAATATTTCAAATATTGAAGTGGTGTATCTTGCTCTTTCAACTGTGGAACACTACTTTTTTTTAGGACACCAGATGGAAATGTTATAATTCAAGCCACATTTTACAAGAATTTCTTGCAATGCTTCCATTGTCAGAAGGCAAGCAGAGCCTATCTGTAATCATAGGTCCTCAGAAGTGCAACTTTAGTAAAATCCACAGAAACAAGAGAAATGGATCTTGTACCCAAGCAGCACAAACAAGCAAGATCAAAGCTATGTCAAGTTAATTGAAATAACAAGACTTAATTGTAAAACTCAGCTGTGCATCACCTTGTAGTTCACACTTTTTATCAGAGATTTTCAAAACAAATACCTGAATCCGTACCTTGGCCACTCAAGACCAAGTCTTTGCACTAAGCTTAGATATAATCCTCTTTTTACAGAGGTACAAGACATTGTCCTCTGACAGACATGGCTGTACCTTACTTTGTCATAGGTTAGCAAGCATAGTCCCAGAAGGGATGTCCTTGCTAAGGGGTGCTTACAGTTTCCCCTGGGACCTGATAGAACCTATCAGCTGGCCAGTTTGAACATGGACAATTCTTTAAGCCACTTAAAGTTGTGACCGCCTCTGTGATCCACACTTAAGAATAGACAAACTCCCCCCCAAGCTCTCTCTCGTTTCCGGCGCTGGGACAGGTGGCTGCAGGCCCCGTGCGGGGGACAGCGGGCCCGGCCAGGCCCTGCTTGGGCCAGGCTGGGCCGGGCCACGGCCAGCCTGGAGCCATGGGCCTGTTCCAGCCATGGAACCCCCCCCCACTGCCTTGCTGTGGGCGGCCAGAGCGGCTCGGAACCCCCCCCCTCCACTGCGGCCGAGATTCAGCAAAGCGGCACCTCTGTCCGGCAGAGGTCAGGGGACCAACAGTGATAAGCCACATTCCAGCTGCAAGGCCGAGGTGAGATTAACCCTTTTATTGCTGTGAAGAGCTGAAAACCTGAGGGAAGAGAGAGAGGAGATGCTCAAAGCTGAAAGTCTGTTGTGAAGCTATGATATATCAGAGTATCCTGTTGTAATTTCATGAAGATATGGGGGGTGGAGTGTTCAACTCGTAAGCAGAAGCACCTGCGCTGAGATAGGCAAATGCTGACGCAGCTGTAATTTCATGAGAAGTTTGGACAGAGAGAGATGAACCAGATGAACCAGATGAGGACTTTTGCTCCAAAGAGGAAAGGAGAAAAACCTCAATTCCTAGAGATGCTTCCAGAGATAGTCTTAAAGATGAAGATGACCCTTTGCTCCCAGGGAAGGAGAAGGGCCTCTGTTTTTTTGTTTCTGAACAGCTCAACCTTAAAATTGTACCCCAGAAAACTTTCAAGAGTGGACCCTCGAAAGCAGTTGCGGGAAAAGCTGCAAGTCGGGGGGAAGGGACTCACATCGTAAGCAGAGAGACTCCTCTTCCTAAATGGACTGAACAATATTTGGAAGTGGGTGGCTGTCTCGGTGTGATACTGTTTTCATAGCATGAGCAAAAAGAGACTTCTCTTTCTAAATGGACTGAACAAGGTTATTATGGAAGTGGTAAACAGACTGAACATCTTAAGGGTTGTCTTTACACTGTCAGTGGGAGAAGGGAGGAAGGTGGGGGGAGGAGGAGAGTTCTGAAGGTGGTATAATTTTTTTTCTTTTCTTCTTTTAGGTCTGTTAATAAACT
The DNA here is from genome assembly GCF_041296385.1 of Aphelocoma coerulescens. NCBI lineage: Eukaryota > Metazoa > Chordata > Aves > Passeriformes > Corvidae > Aphelocoma > Aphelocoma coerulescens. Next base: position 56,332,734 of record NW_027184085.1, read on the forward strand.
TCTTTATATTCATTCAAGTTGGTGCCTGCTTTGCATTTCTCCTAATTCTTATCTCACAGAAGATAAACAGTAATGAGTATTTTAGACCAAAACCACTACACTAAATTGGTGTTTCCGCCCGGTTACAAACCCAACCCGCGACAATGTTGTTCAACACACACTGAACAAATGTAAATAATATGATCATAGCTAAGACAACTTTACTTAAATTCATGTGAGCAAATAACTAATGAAGTGTTCTGTTTTACTAAAAAGAGTTTTTACTATTTTTAAGGAGTAGCATTGCTCAATGAATCTTTATTTTTTTCTTTTAACAATTTCTCCTCCATTAAAGACTGTTAAGCCACAGAAACTGGATCAGTAGCCTAGCAGACTCAGTAACAGTAAATGAAGTGCTGTAAGCTTACATCAGACTAATTAGTCTGAGGGATAAAATACGGGGAAAAACTTTTCAGGTTTCTTTGTGAAAGGCAGTTTGCTTAATTAAGCCAACCACTAATTGTTAAATATTTTTCAGGCATTAACAGAGCTGTGCTGACGGTAATTAAATTTTGATTTTAGTGGTATTTGCAGGGATTAAGTCACAATCTGCTGAGGCGCTGAGGTTAGTTAATATTCACTTCACTGCCACAGCTGTCCTCCATTACATTACAAAGGACAGGAAAAGAGACAGCAGAATAGGGTGAAGTAATGAGAAAGCTATTCATTCATTTGAACTGGCTCCACACTGTACAGTCTTGTACAAATGGATCTGATCTGCATGACACACAACTAGGAATTAAATCCGATTTAATTTGATACAATAAAGGACAGCCTAAGCTCTAAATGTATTTTTATTTTTATACATAAGCACTATGCACTGTATCAAAAAATATAATCGTGATTATCATATGTTTCCATTCAAGTGGTATTTCTTTACTTATTAGCTCTACAGGAGTCCTCAAGGAGCGTAAACCAATTCCTGCTGAACCCTTATTTCTTCTAGGTGCAAGGGAATGAATCCTTCAAATTTCTGGATTGTGAATTTTTGTTCCTGGTAGAATATTTACTGGGAAAATCAATGTTTTGCTTTCTTTTTCATGTGGTTACATGAGGGTGCCATGCCTTTGCAATAGATAAACAGGGCTTGAGCCTTGTCAGAGCTACAACAGGGTCTTGGTGGCTTTTCTACACCAATAGTGTTTCACTCACCATGATGTCCTTCTGTAAAGGTTTTGTTGTCCTTTGTCCTGTGTTTGGATTCAAATTACTTCATCTTTCCAAAAAATGTTGAAGTCAGCAACTGTGCAGACCTGTGCAAAATAGTTCCTCTCCATCTCATGGAGTGCCTCATATGCTCTTCATTGTATTTAATCCTTCCTCCTTGCGCAGCCTCAGAACCCTCCACTACTGTTGGTGCTCTCAACCTGGCCTTAAAATTTCCCGTATGAGCCAAGAGGAGTAAGATCTAAACTCTCTCCCCCTACAAATGTGCCAGACAGACCCTAATTTTCTGATTGGGCACTGACTAATCTCCCTTCTTTCCTTGTGGATGTGGAGAGTTGTCCTGGAGAGATTTTGCACTGCTGGGGTATGGAACAGCTGTAAGTATGACCTCATTTCCTTCTGGAAGGGTGAGACTATACCAGACACCATTAATTTAATTTAATTTTATTTTATTTTCAAACACCGTCTTCTTAAAAGTTGCACCTAGCCTACTTCTTGACATTTACTCATCAGCCTGTTTCAGACTGAGTATCTGGTTAAACTCTTAAAATGTAAATATGAAGAATGAATGTATATGTTCCCCTTTACCACAATGTCTACCATAAATTTCATTATATCAATTCAAGGTTTCTAAGGGAGGCTTTTTTTTTTTCATTTTTGAGAGAACATTGTCCCAGAAAAATGTAAACTGAGTCATTCCCAAAAATTCTTACCAGCTCTTCAGTAATCTTCCAAACATAATTTCTGAATCATAACAGACTGAGACAGGTTTTTTTTGCTCTTTCCTGTAGTCCTAATGAGACTTAATTTCTCCATCAGCTAAGATGGTTTATGCCTGAATTCAGGAGAAAGTACTGTGTTTATACCATACAAACACATTGTATTAGGACTAGATGTCATCAGCAATCCTTTTTGTGTGCATTATCACACATCTCGTGTTTCAGCGAAGTAGCTGAGAAATCACTGGTGTGAATAAATTTATGGATGCAGATAATTTTTGCAGAATCAAGACAGGAGACTGGATAGTGGAAGTCACAAAATCAGTAATATTGCCACGCTTTCAAAACAAATGGAAAGCTACCGAGTGCCTTTTTCAAACAAATATTTCTGCTAATTATAGGAAGAAGCACAGGAACATTTCCAAAAAATCTTGAGACAGGAATGGAGTTATGTTTAGTTATATTATATTCCAAAGTTTTCTCAAGTACTAAGGTCTGTCTTTAAATAGGATCTTTTCAATAGCTATCTAACAAGTCATATTGAAGAAAAACGAATATTAGAGAATATAATTCATACCAGAACTATATAACATAGGTAAATGAACAATAAAAATGATAAATTGGGCCATAGAAAAGATTACAGAAATAATGCTTTCACATATTGGGCATTCATTAAATTGACTTTCCAGGGTAATTACTTTAACATTTCTACCTCTGATTCAGCACAGGCTTTTGGATCATTAAAACAGATAGTAAATATTACAGGGTTTCAGAACCTATTCTTGCAGACCTCTTTCCTGGAAACTCAAGAACCGTGTCAAAGCCTTTGCTGAAGGCTGAGTCTCTTCTATAAGTCCAGAATTCAGACTGAAAACTGAATTCACCAACAACATTTTTCTTTGTCAAACCCTGCTCTTTCTATGAAGACTAATAAATCCACTGTTTTGTGTAGACTGAAATAACTTAAAATAGTATACTAAAATTAGTAATGAATTAACATAGCCTGATTCATACTTATTCTGTCATTAGTATGTATTATGATAAGACCTAAAGGAAGGATGCATTAAAACAGGTCATTCTAAAGACACAGAGAATTTTTAGCAATTCTGCAGTGGGTAGATATGGCATTTGATATTAAATGTATCTGGTTAATAATTTTTGTTAAGAATTTTCTCTGGAGAATGTTGAAGTTCCTAGTACTTCCCCTATTGCTACAGTTCCATCTTCTTTAATGCTTCTGCCATCTTTCATTGACCAGTAAAACTTAGAGTCATGTTCTTTAAGGACTTTAGAGATTTACAGATGCAAATTGAGTTCATGAAAGCATTCTTTCAATTTTTAGTATCTGGCAGTCTGAAAAACAAGAGAATTCATGTAGTCTTAAAATTGTATTTTTTATTTATTTCTCACTTAGATTTATATATAAATATATATATAAACTATACCTCTCCTGTGCTAAGGTAGCTTTACTTTTCACCAAACCTAAGGAATAACACATACCACACCAAGGCATGCCTTATGGGGAGTTTTCAGTTGGATTTACCTGTCTAGCAAGCAGGATATTCAGGAAAAATTTGGCTAAGGACCTGAAATTTAGAATTATTCTCTATAAACCAGTGAAGCAATGCACATTGCACTTTCCTTATCAATGAAGTTTTTTAAAACTTCTTAAACTAAAGATACTGACACTGATTTGGCAGTGTAATGCTTCCTCCCAAAAAGATATATTTCAACACAGTACTTCTTATTATGGGGTGCCATTGCGTTGTAAGGTGACAAATACAGGCCAAGACACCAGAGCCCAAAGTGCCAAGTCAGATTGCAACAGCTCTGTTCTGGAGAACAGAATGGATGTCTTGCAAATGGACGATTGTTCTAACTACTAATCTGATCTTAAAAATTTAACAGGGATACACTGGGAAAAAAACTGCTGCTTCTTACTAAGGCTCTGAGCCATGAATGTGTTCAAATCATGCATGTTTTGAAAAAAGAGAGACCTGATGAAGTCCAAAGGATAGTTGGAAGGTCTAAAGCTGAGCGATATTTAGCTTTTTCCAATTTAAGACTTCAAGAACCGGTTATACCACCAAAGAACATATTTATATGGACATATAGAGGAAGTGGGTAATAGAACCAAAGCTTTTCAGTACCATGAAATGTATAATTCTCTTCTCATAACTGTGTTACACTCTTACATAAATCACCCAGTCCCTTAGATTAGTAGATTAGCATAATCTAAACATATTCCCACTCAGATCCCTGATCATAAATAAGAAGTTGGGGATATTAATATATGTCTGTAGGGTCAAGTAATCCCTTTTCCATCACTTTAATTAGCAAATTATTCTCTTATTGTTTTACTTTTAGAATTGCTTTCTTTTTTCTCATCTTAATTTCATTAAATCAAATATATATCCTATCAAAAGATTTCCAGTATAGCACAACATTTTTAACGTTTTTATCCATAGCCTAATCTTTTCCTCTCTTCTCTTATACGCTATGTAATTCTGAGTTTTTAGGTGGATCCTCTCTTCTACATTTTCTTGCATCTGAAAGGATATTTTCAGACTAACGTGTGAGAGTCATGTAGGATAAAAGAGTGGTTTACTACAACTTTATATAAAGGGCTCAAGCTAGGATATTTTAAGAAGTTGTAATTCCTCAGTAGAAACTCTTAGTGAAACCTCAGACAGATCACATAAATACAGTAAGTGAACAAATGCAAGAATGTTTTCAGCAACAAAGGCAAGGAAATAACGGTGTGCTGATATCACTTTGTATGTGAGGAGGCCATTTAATGTTGTCTGAATATAGAACATAAGATGCCTCCCTGCTATTCTGTGTTGCTTCCAAGGATATTTCTATCATTGGCAGTGCCAGGTTCAGCACTTGCCTAGTCCCTTTTTACTACCTAAAAATGCTCTTGCTCATCACATACCCTACAAAATGCACAGCTGAGAAAGTACTGTTGAAAATGATGCGACAAGAGGATGTGGTGGACATGGAAAGTGGAGTACTGCTTTTATTGCTAACAGATTAGGGGAAATGCCGATAAGATTACAGGCTTAGTGTAGGTAAAAAATGAAAAAAAAAGAATAGTCTATAAGTGAGCAATTATTTTTCATTATGTCTCTTCTATTATTAACACTTCAGCTGATATTCTTTTCATGACATATCTCTTTGTATATATTAAAGGACAGCATTTACAACGTAGTCTGCAACGGAATATTCCATTTCATAGTGCAATAGTTGTAGCAGGAAAGTAATTTAATTCCAAAATCTGCATATACAAAGTAATGGCAGCTATATATATTCAGATCATGGATGTTTGCAAGATTTTAGTATAGGGTAAGCAGCCCTTTGTCAGAAGTCCTGTGTTTTTCAATGTGGAATGGTCTCTGCTCACTCAGCTCATGTATTGCTACAACACTAGTCACCAAACCTTCCACTCTGAACAAAAAATATGTGAAGCCAGGTTTTACACAATGCTTTCACTGCCTTAGTCCCATCATTTCAGCTTGCTCTAAGTCAGAGGGAGCTACTGAGAGAGTAACATATTACTGTATCCCTTTTTCCTGATGTGGGGGTCTATTTCACTTTCAGCTATTTCACCTTTCCTCACACCCTTTTCTTATGTGTCTACTAGGAAAAATATATCAATCTGCCTTCAACTTCAGTGGCTGCTAAAATACAGTTGGGTTTGTAAAATTAGTCTGAAAAAATAATTTGACCTAAACCAAGAGCTATTCCCCAAGTTGTCACAAGGAGGTTGGATATAATTATGCTGTATTTTATAACAGATTTCCATGTAAAGAAAGAAAAAAAAGGAAATTATCTAAAGTATTTACTTTTGTCTGTGAAATGCATGCAGGTATTTTCATAACAAACATATTACCCTTGGCTGTTCCTCCATGCAACGTAAATGGTTTATTTGGCCAAAACCAACATGAGTTATGCAGAGGAGAATGTATATCATAACACAGATTTCATCTCCTCTCATGTGTGTACTGATGATGAATTAAATAGTCAACAACTTAAAGTATTTTCTTTATTTTGATCAGAAGTGTAGAATTCAGTATTCCAATCTCGTACATCCAAGCACTGTGTAGGTCCCTAATGAGGCTGCTTTGCTAACAAGAATTCTATAAAAATCAGAGGAGAGACATGTCTCTAGAGTGTCAGAATGAGATCTGCTGTGACCAGCTTAATCTCTCAAGTTCCTTAACTGAAGAAGACAGATTCTCTGTCAGGGAGTTTACAGTATGTCCAGCATTTTTTCTCTGAGTAGAGAGGGAATTAGGGACTTTCTTTAAGGGCACTGAATGGATTCCATAAGTCTTACATGGTATCAGACTCTCTGCATGTTTTTATAGCATAACTGAAATAGGCAGATAGGGTTTAATTTTTATGCTCTTCTTCTAGAAAGAATAAAATTTGAAAAAGATGAGATATTGCCATCAACAGAGAAACTTGTTTACATCCCACCCCTTCTTACTCTCTCACAGCTATGCAACCACCCCACTTTTGTTTACTTTTGTCCTTGGTTGCAGTATATTCTACTACCATCCTCATGAGCTGTTGAAACTAGGTGGGGCAGTATTTCCTTGCCTCCTCCCTCTGGACTATCTTCTGTTAATGAGCCCATCAATGCCCTGCCACATGGCTCATCAGCCCATTGTGAGGTGCTCCACCCAGAAGGAGGAACCAAGCATTTCATCCTGGATATAATCTGAGATTCTGAACACCACAGACACCCTTTCCACTGGATTCCCAGAGGACAGGAGCTACACAGCCACCACTGGACCTTCTGAGGAAGAGCAGACCCTTCTACAGGACCACCGCTTCGACAGAACCACATCCACCACTTCAGGACTGCAGCCACCATCTTATTGGACTGCTACTGCCACCCTGACTAACAGTGTCAGGTTGTATCCTGACTCTGTCAGTTTAAACCAGTGTTTTCTGCCTCTATTTATTTTTTTTAAATTTTCCCCATTAAATTGTTGTTTTGACTTGGTGCCTCCCACTGGTTTGTTTTCAAGCTAGTACAACTTTTTGTGACTCATTTGTCGTGCTAAGAAGTTGAAGCAACTCCTGGCTTTTGGGCACAAAAGTAGTGTTCTCTGATAAGGTTTTAGATGAGCAAAGTTGCAAGCATGTGAATCACTGAAGAGTAGAGGGACACACCCTCTGAGTCTGGAATAATTATAAGAGCAACATTAGAATGTAATTAGATTTTTCCATAATTAAACCTTAAAAGCTGCTATTAATTGTGTTGCTCCAGCAACAACAATCTAATGAAAGAGGAGAAAACTGCCAAGCACAATCACAGTTTGCACAAAAAAAAAGCAAAGTAGAAGAATAGTCAAATTTACATCTGCAGAAATGATTCTCAACTAGTGTAGTGCAGAACACTACTGTGTTGCTCAGAAGCCCATTGCCACCAAGATGTGGCCATTTACCCTATTTTAAATATTAATTAAGAATCTCAGAAAATTATGTACTGGAGCACAACACAGATTTTCTTGTTTAAAATACTGTAAAGGGAGAAAAATGTGATGACAGGCTACTGAATGTGCTTAGTGCAGCATGCTCTCTCTCTCCAAAGTGTAGCATGAGTAATGCAAGGTTACTGCAGTAAGTACACATTTCTTATTGGATATCAGGGAATATAGGTGTGTAAAATCCATGTAATTTGATAGCACATACATCACCACTGCCCTAGAGAGTACTGAATCATAAGGATCATAAGGCTACATATTTAGCTCAGTAAAAGAATATTTCTCATCTTTTTTCTCAGAAAATTCTATGGAAATTAGTGGGGGATGGGAGTGAAAGCTTATAAATCAAGTATTAAAACAACAGGCAAACCACAGAGTTGCTACAGAGACACAAGGTATATCCTTTCCTTTTATTTTATGACATTTTATTTTAAGTGCCCCTCTACCCCCAATATTTTTAGTAGCAGTGTTAAATTACAGTAGCACTCTTAGGGAAATACATGTGAGATTCACATGAATACCAAGTACATTCATTATGATCAGTGCTGAATTCCAAATGAGAATAGCTCCACTTTTTTTTTTTTTTTCTTCTCTGTGTTAACCTTCAAGGCAAGTCAACACATTTCAAACATCCCAGCCTGATTTTAATTTGGAAAACAGTCTTAAATATACCACTGCCAAGTCAGATCGAATCAAAGCCGTGAGGAATGAAGGCAGGGAGGAGGAGGGGAGGCAGGGCTGCCACAGCAAGGAAACACTGTGTGAGAAAGAGAGGTGAAAATGAGAGCTAACATCAGCTCCCCCGGGGTCTGCTGTAATCAGCAGACAAATGGTCTATACTCATGGCATGTATTCATTCTGCAGCAATGGGCTGCCAACAAGAGCCTTCCTGTGTCTGTTTGGAAATAAAGTACTAGTCTTCCTCTATTCAGATGCTTTGAAACTAAAAAGAACTGCTGACAAACACTGCTTTGGGCATTTGACACTGCTTTTTGATCTAGTTAGACAGTGTAAAATGAACAAATTAGGAATCTACTACAAAAGAATCTCAGTCTTAGCTTGCTAAAATGTCAGGGTTTAAAAACTGGGTTTTTGTCTTTTTTTTTCCCCCTCCTGCTCTCAATTGTTTAAAATCAGGAAAGTACCTTGCCATTTTCTCATCCTAGCAAAAGGATGCTTTCTTCTGTTTCTGAATCGTCATTTTTCAGCTGTATGTCTGTGCATGAAAAGAACATTAATATCACACATAACAAATATATTTACATATTCACCATCTAGATGCATTTTTAATTTGTGTAGATCCTGTCTTTAGATATGTGTTTTGGATTTTGAAACGTGAAAATTTTCTTTCAAAATATTTTAAAGGAATTTTCACATTCCTAGGAGGATTCTAATGTTAATTAAATTAACTTCTTTTTTTAGTACAACAACAAAAAAAAACCTTTAAGTCAGTGAAATGTGCATAAACACAGCTTTACAATGACTCTGGAGCAGCACAAGTGTTCTTTTTTTTAAAGTACCTTATTTTTTAAATGTACTTTTATCCTGACATACTGTGTATTGGACACTAATGAGTTCCTCTGTGGAGTGAAGTCATCTAGCATGCTTTTAAGTACCATATGTGTACATATGCAAAAGTCAAAAAACCTTTGAAATCATATCTCATTTGATAGTGAGAAAAATTAGGTAGGCTGTTAACATAGAGCTAAAAGCAGACATCATACAATGGTCCCCAAGACTCATAATGAAATTATACATTTTTTTTAATTCAATGATTCAGATGGATTCATTGATGGAATAGTAAGCCATTTCTGAGATCACTAATACTCTAATATATAATTGCAGGATAGCAGCTACTTATCCATTGCATTCAGCTGTTCTGCCATGCTCCCAAGTTTAATTATCAATCTGCCTTAGAAAATACATTTTCCCCTCTTTTTCTGAAACAGCAAAATCAAATTTCAGTCACAGTTTGCATTATAATACCTTATCATAAATCCACAGTTCAGGATGAATGATTATAGTCATAGGTACCTACTGATGGAAAACATTTACAATGTGCAACTGTTCCGCGATATTCCAGCCCTGGTGGAAGAGAATGTGCAAGTGTAGAAGTCCATCACAATTTCCTGATCTGGCTGTAATACAGAGACAGACAGAAAACAGGCTGCTTTTTGCCTGTGAGTATCCCACTTCTAAGCTGCCTTAAAATCTCATAACAATGTAGTCACAAAGGCACAAGAACTTTGCAAAAATGTTCCAAGCAAAGGGTCAGTGGAGCCAGTGAATAAAAACTGTGTGAATTTAATGAATGAGATCCCGGCTGTGTCCCACCTGCTCGTTCTTTTGGATGATCAAGCCTGTGCTCACACATATGAACAACAGAAAGGAACTTGTTCTAGGTGTGTTTTTTTTTAATGTGGTGCATATGTATGAACAATGCAGAGGAAGGGCAGAGCATGGATTGTAGATCAAAGGAAAACATTTTTGCTTTCCTATTTTTTAGTGAATGCTGCTCTTTCAGTAGGTGGTGGATTGGCAGTTTCTGCTTAGCAGTGTTTCTGCTTAGCAAGAGAAGAGGCACAAAGGACACAGCGGAAACAGAAGATTCCTTTGCCAGAGTTTTCTGCCCCAGATGGGAAGGACTGTGTTTACAGCTGCCCTGGCAGGCAGCCCCTTCAACTCAATATTTCTTTGCCTTGTCCAGCTGTGGAGTAGAGTACTAATTGCTGAGATAGAATACAGCTTCTGAGGTCTTTCTCTTTCCTCTGTACATTAGCAAGTTGAGATAGAGATGAGAGAGAAAGAGAAAGAGAGAGAGAAATAGACAGACATACACAGAGTGGCTGTGTTAATATTACTACCTGCAGATAGACCCTAGAAGATAATATACTAGGAATGCACAACCTACTGTTAATATCAGGAGTAATTAATAATTAAAATGTTTCACTTTTTATTATTGATTGCCTCTATTTTTTGCTCTCTCTAGGAGACCCAAAATATGCTGCCATAGACAATAGTCTATAGAGCAGAGATGGCACATTCTGTATCTATGGGTTTCCTTCATCAAATATTAACACTTTTTTGAAACACAAATGCAATGGATTTTTGTGTGGATCTCCTGTGAAAGTTATTGTTGTTAAGACTTTTTTCTTCTTAAGGTATATTTTACTCTTCAACTTATTTTGCAAATCTGAGATACAGTATTTGTTCTACTAATTATGTCACAAAAGTAAACAAATGTTTCATATATTTTCTAAGAATAACACAAATCAGATATAAGAACTGTTATCAGAGAATGATGATGATGACTTCCAAATCATCAGTAAGTAGCTAATACACTGATGTTAAGGATTATGATGATTATCTGCTGCACCCTTCCATGCTTAGGTCACAAACATTGTGGCAATGACCAGAAGAAGGTGAAGTCAGGCTGCAGTTTGTTCAGTAGCACATCCAGAATATTCATATTCAGGAGTGTGCAACACAATCTGAAGGCAAGACATCAGAAGGTCATGTTCCCTTTATTTGAAGGAGACTGTTTCAGTAATGTTTGAGGAGGTAAGGAAATTCATTGTCTCAAGCTCATCTAGAAATTTTCTGCAGGTCATGGAGCACCACACCGTAGCCATTCCTTCTTTGCACCTTTGTTTTCTTGAGATGTCAGTCAGGCATCTTCAATGCCTTTACTGATGATTAGAATGATTTCTTGATTTGCACCATGTATTGTGAATAGTACTGTCTGAATACAGCTGTTACTGTGGGAGAGAGCATGAACTGAGATGGCCACACCACCCTTTTGGTCTCCTGTCTTTTTGCAGTTACCCAAATAGAGAAATTCCTTTAAATCTCAGCAGAGAAGGCCTGTTATCAAAATTATATCAGTCTCCATGACATAAAATCTAAGTGGTAAACCACAGTAAAGAGCTATCTCTGCTAGAAGAATCCCTGAGAGAAATGGCCAGTGAATTGAAACTTGCAGATGACTTTGGCTACAGTTTCTTCCTTGTAAATTGTCCTGCTTGCTTCATTTATTCTGAATGCATCTCCAGGGCAGTGGAGAACAAACTGATAAACAGGCCTGTGAATGCTAGGAGTGCAGAAGGATTGACATTTTAAAGGTAAAGACTGAGACTTTTCATCCAGGAAATGCAAGATCTGCTATATAGATACTGATATAACTTCTGACAGATAGTGATGAGTGATATGTAATGTCATTCAAGATGAGAGGCAACAACTTAGTTAAAAGCACTGAATGTGAACCATGAGGCTGGACTCAGCTGCCTTCCAACTCGTGTTCTAGAAAAATTATCTACTGAAATGCCAGGGACTGCATTGAATAACCTTCAAATTTCAGGACAAGGAATTTGTGATCAGGTCCTTATGAGGCATGTTTTAAATTCAGAATTACTGCTGAAACAGTTGCTCAAGCAATTGTTTGCCGACCAAGATCAGTTGCCAAACATTATAGTCCCTGAATTCCTCCAAGCTCCTATGAACCAGATCCTGCAAATGCACAGTGCAGGTGGCACAGCTCCTCTGTCAGGTGAAGATAGTTTGTAAGTGTCTGCACAGGTCACATTTGTATACGTGTATGTCCAGGATCACCACTAGACAGTGCTGAGCTTCGCAGTGGTTAAAGGCAGGCTCCAGGGGACCATGTCCCCTTGTGGTGTAACTTTTACTGATAGGTTTAATAACTTTCTTTTGCAGGTTGGCATCCAGCTTGTGAGATGCCAGAACAGCTGCTGAATTACCTTTCTGTTACTACCAGAAGCAGTTAAGCTGCAAAAAGATTTGGGTTCAAATCAGCCTCCAAATTTTCAAAAATATAAAGCTTGCTTAATTTCCATGACAAAAATGTCACATTGAAAGAAGGTGAGAATAACTTAATTCCTTGGTACTTCCATTCCAGCCAAATCCCACGGTGCAGAGGCAAAGAAAGTTGCAACAATACAGAAAGTGAATTTAACTAATGCAAGAAAGAAATATTGCATGTTAGTTCAACTGTATATTGAAGAAAAGATTCCAGTTATTTTTCATTTTATACCACACCTTTTTGCCCAGTCCCAGTGATTATATAATCATATACATTTTCTCTGGCTTTGTACAAAAAATAAGTCAAAATAAATTACAAGCAGTTGAAGCTGTAAGTCTCAGGGTTTTGTGAAGCATATGGGGGGTTGCTTCATCTTGTGCATCCAATAATGCTTGGATTTTTGCCCTTTTTGGGTATTTGAATTCTTTGGATTCCTTTATTCTCCATTAAACTTCATTCAACTCTGTGTTACTGTGGTACTTTTACCAAGGTGTGAGCCAAAGATCTGGAAAGATCTAGCTGTTATCAATATGAACATTAATAATTTAAAGAACACATAGTTTACTCAGTTCATGGAGTGTTTTCTTAACCTTTGACACCAGTGTTTAACATGGAGAATTTAATGAGAGCTTCCAAAAGGAGAACTGTCCACCTGTAAATGTCTTTGGTTTTAATATATATATGTATAAGTACACTAACACTTAAATAGTAAATAGTACTTTAAATCATTAACCACAGCATGTTTAAGTTAGAATTTTTTTTATGTTAATATTAGTTATTGTGTAATATTTTCCATGTTTCTGTGGCTGCTTCCCAAACATTTGTGTTAAGAACAATAAATATCTCTGATGCATGAACATTAAATGCTTATACTGTTCTTTTATAGAAATTCTTCAATTTATTATTTTTTCTATTTCCATGAAATCTTCTATGAAAGAACAACAGTCCCAAAAATCTTGTAGGAAGAAACAGATTTTGCATACACATTTTTAGCATTTTTTTTCCTTATAAAACCATACTACTACTACTACTGATAATAATAATAATTAAAAGGAAATATTGTTATTTATTCAAGACATTAAAAAGATTTTCCCTTGGGAAACCCGTGGTTGTTGTCTACAAGACTGCTCTGATATTTTCATTTATTAATAGAGAATAAGACATAAGCAACCGAAAGAAGAAAGCTGTTTTTTAGATGGAAGAATATTTTCAGGTGTTCTGCTTTCTTGCTTTAATTCTTTTTTGCTTACTTGATTGATTTTCTTTTGCTTTCTCTATTTATTGCTGTTACTGTTCTTATTTTCTTTTTTTTTTTTTCCTTTAATACACCACTGAGCCAAGCTTAGAGAGCAACTGGCATCATCAAGGTTTTTCAGCCTCATTTTGTGAGCCTTCCCTACCTCCACTCTTGACACTGATCAGTGCATCAAATGTTTGGTTGTAGAACAGCCACAATGGGTTGAATTGTGAGCAGTCATGGGGATCTCTGGAAGGCAAAATTAATTCTACATGAGTCACCCTCTCTGTCCCATTCTCCCTGCCTTTTAGCTGCATCAGATTGATTCACTGTAAGAGTAATTTAAAAATACATTTGATAAAATAGCACATTTTTTGCAACATTTCCTGTTAGTCATCCGATGAGATCATATCATAGAAATTTTATAACACAGATAATTATCTCTTTTTTTAAGCAAACACACACTTCAGCATGTAGGGTAGGCCCTTTAAATGGGCTGCTCTTCAGAGGCTCCAGTTTTAGAACCAGATGTTTCTGTGCAAATATAAACAGTAGCATGGAACACGTGCTTTTCCTATCATATCCAGTAAGTTATTAAAATTCACAGCTGTATTGGTTTGGCTCGGCCTGGTTTTTGGTAGCAGGGGGGCCACAGAGGGGGCTCCCGTGAAAAGCTGCTGGAAGCTTCCACCATGTCCAGCAGAGCCAGTGGCTGATGGCTCTGAAGATGGACATGCTGCTGGCCAAAACTGGACCTGTGAGAGAGACAGGTAATGCCTCTGTGATGACATATTTAAGAAGAAAATCAAAACAAAGCTCACACAGACTTTTTCTTCTAGTCAAAGAGGAGGAGGTGAGAACACGTGAGGGAGAACAATGCAGAACACCAGGGTCAGTGGAGAAGGAGGGGCAGGAGGTGCTCCAGGAGCCGGAGCCGAGGTTCCTCTGCAGGCCGTGGTGCAGACCATGGGGAAGCCGCTGTGCCCCTGCAGCCCATGGATCCACGGGGGATGCCGAGATCCACCCGCAGCCCCTGGGGGAGGTGCCCGTGCCGGAGCGGGTGGATGCCTGGAGGGGGCTGTGATCCCGCGGGAGACCCGGTGGAGACAGAGGGCCCTGCTTCCAGGCGGGAGCAGCCTGTCCTTGGAGGGCTGCACCCCGTGGAAAGAGAGAGCCCCGGTGCAGCAGTTCGGGAGGGCCGTGTGCCCGTGGGAGGGGCTCACGCTGCAGCAGGGGCGGTGGGGCTGCTGCTCCTGAGAGCGGGCCCACGCCAGGGAAGTTCAGGAGAACTGTCTCCCGGGGCAGGGACCCACGGCCTCACAGGGGAAGACTCCTGTCCCGGAGCAGCGGAAGGAAATCTCGGTGATGGACTGACCAAGCCCCCATGCCCTGTCTCCCTGTGATATTGGTGGGAAGGAGGGAGGGGCTAGGGGAGGCGAAGGTGTTCTAAGGACTTATTTTACTTCTCATTATCCTTCGCTGGTTCTGTTAATAATAAATTCACTCTACAACCTTAAGTTGAGCTTGTTTTGCTCTTGAAGTGTTTTTCTCCCTGTCCTTAACTAATGAACTCTTAATTCGTTTTTTTTCTTTTCCTCTCCTCTGCCCAGCTGTGGCAGGGGAGGGTAAGCGAGCAACTCTCACGGGTGCCTGGTGTTGGGCCAGTGTCAAACCATGACAACAGCTAAGTGACCAGAGATAAAATATATATACATATTTTTAGCAAAGGTAAACAATCATTTAAATATCAGAGTCAGACTTGGTGATGGGAGGATATTCTGCATGTGTTATAATTATCCACATATGTAAAAGGAGTTACATGTATGAGGGTTTCGAAGAATAAGAGGCTTCAGATTGATCCTGTGCTACAACAATAAACAGTTTTGTATTTCAGCCAGTGAGCTGGAACCCTGGAACGCCAGTCAGCCAGCTTAAGCATTAAGTGCTCTTAAGACTGGCAACTAATGAACAACAGTAGTTGATTTTGCACTATACAGAATCCTACATGTGAAAAAATACACTTTGCATGCATGGTTTGTTTTGCATGGGTACTGACAAAAAAAAAAAAAAGAAAAAGTAGATTAAGAATTTTGAGAAACAAACTAGTGAACCACCAATGCTATTGTTTTAAAGAAGTATGAGTAAGTTCCACCCAGGTCAGGTGAAGAGGACTAATTCATAGGAATATGGCTTTCTTATTTCATAGACCTGAGATTTCCTTATTTAGTGTATTAGAAGGCTTTGCTAGTTAAAGCCTGCTGAAATGGGATTAAACTGAGGTACGACAGCATTTTTAGATTTGTAGCTCTTATGGGCAATGGGCAAATAGTGTTGTTTAGGAGAAAAGGGGATCAGGACTAGGAATCATCCAGATCATCTGACACCATGAGAGTGGGGATTATATAAATATGGAAAAAAGCCTTATTTGAGAAGGACCCCCAATAGAAAGGCAACCCCACTACTTAATGCATGCATTTTTGTATACACGTAGATTTCCATTATTAGATGAAAAGAAATTTAAACAAGTCAGAAATTACCCATCATTTCACAGAAATTATTGTCAACATGAGCACAGACTTTTTAAAGCTGCTTGTAAAGAATGCAGGAATTGAACTACTACACTTGTAGTGAGGAATATTATTGGAAAAGGTCATTAAATTTAAAAAATTACAGATTTTATATTCAAAGAAGAGACAGCCCTACAGGAGATAGCAAAACCAATACCTCCTTCGCAGTCCCATCAATTTCGAATGATTAAATAATATTTTTGTTTTTTTTTTTTTCCAAGTCAGGATGTCTTAATTTCCAGACAATCAGAACAGGAAGACAAGATAACATTCCTCCTTTCTCAGAAAGTTTCCTTAATGACAACTTGACTATACAGTTACATAAATCCTTTATTCTCTTTTTCATGCATAATCTTCATGAATACAGTAAAGATGAATAGCTTTGGAAAACAACTTCTTCATATTTTCTACACAAGAGAAATAGTTGGTTGGCACTTTTAATGGAGCTTGAGTACTTCTCCCCTCTGACTTGGGGTGACTGGTCTGTGGGTGAGATATTCAGTCTTTTCAGCTAAGACTGAACCAAAAGATTGTCAACTGAGATCTGATGGTCAGCTGAGATGGTGCTTGTCACCCTTGCCTCAAAGGAAACTATCTGAAGTTACCAACTCATTTTAGAGGAGCACAAACTCATCCTCAGATGGCAGTGATTGTTGGTCCACTGCTGACTTCAGTTTGAATAACATCAGTGACCCAGAGTGAAATGCTCCACAAATCCAGCAATTCACCAAGTCATCCAGGACTTCAGGGAAAGTGCAGAGGTGAAAGGAATCTCGAAAAAGTGCCTAAAATTTACAAAGGACTTACCAGGGGTGCATAAAGCTTTATTCTCTCATACACCTGTAAAGTACACTACTCCAGATTTGATAAGTGAGATCTATAGGTACAAAAGAGTAGAATGCAGTTACAAGTACGAGTATTACAAATAGATATAGATTGCGGCAAAATATTTTTTAATTCTATATTTCATGAGGCAAAGTATTTATTAATAGAAGTGCCATCTAGTTGAAGGATTTTAAATATTGAAATCCTAAACTTTTCACGTAAACAAAAGATGAAATTTCCAAAAATAACTGCATAATTAGTTCACCATAATGTGTGAACTTCTTTCCTTTTAGCACTGACATTTTTCATTCATATGCATACCTCATATGTGTGTGTGTGTATACATGCACACATGCATGCATATGGATGTGCCACTGGAAATAAAGTTATCAGGGAGTTTACCTACTTTGGGAATAATAATGAGTTATTGTCATTCAGTTATACTTAGTGTGCGTTTTTACCATTATGATGAACTATTTATTCCTTCTTTTATTGACTGACTATAATTATTATCTATTCCCTCTTAGATACTCCTTTTTATCTTTCTTTTATAGAAATTAGGTTTTTTTGTTTGTTTCTTACTTTTCTGGACTCTCCATCATTGTTACTCTTTGTCTAAAGTGTTAGCAAGGGGATTTTTTTTTTTACCTCATTATATCTAACCCCAGCATTTCCTAGTCTCTTCAAAAAGCTTTTCTGAGTTTTGTTTAGGGAGCAAAGACTAGTTAAGAAATTTAGACTTTGAAGTCTGATCTTATTTTTAATTCCTGCTTTGGTTTTTGAGGGTAGGGGATGGCAGTGTTGTGGTTTTTTGTTTGTTTTTAATTTATGGTACTGAACTGACTTATGTGAAGGTGATTTTTCTGCCAATTAGTGTCTTTCTCAGATTTGTAGATTTTTCCTCTCTATTGAAAATGAAGCCTTCCAATTTTTGGATTAAAAATCCCTGGGCTAGACTGCTAAGATAATTGCCATGTTAATCAAAGTTGCCAGGCACTGTGAAAATACAGATGTATTTCAGTTTTAGAGGAAGAAAATTAGTAAATTAATCCAAAAGATATATAGAGAATGATGCCTTTCATTGGCCATTAAGGTCTAAAAGCTTTAATTTCCACGTTTTCAACATAATCTTCAGTAGCAGCCTCTAAAACATGCAATTCTTAGTGTATGTCTGAGGTAACAAAGAAAATAAAAAATTCACTTGGTATTTATACTAGTTAAAGTTAACTACTGACCTCTCTACCAACTCTATAGACTACTATTAACCTTGTCTGCAGGAGGGTGGTGATTTTAAGAGTTATGACTCTTAATGACCTTTGAATGCACCAGCAGTCTCAGATCACTTACTCCCCAGTGTACCACATGACTCAGACTTTTCTAGATGGGAAAATGATAAGAAGACAAGGAAGATAGCAGGTCAATCTTGAGGCAGCCTCAAGAAAATTGCTGCAAAATGAATCGTGCAGGTCCGCAGTGCTTTACCTAGCATTTTTCTGTTGAAATTTATCAAGTCAAAACTTGTTGACATGAAAGTGAATGAAATGATTGTGCAGTATGCTTTAAGAAGCCAGCTTAAAGGCTTTGTCCATCATCTCAGCTATAAATAAATGAGACAATCCAGGAAATATTTTGCATACTGGTGCTATCCATAACATTTTACACAGGTTTGTCACATGCTTAAATCCCATCATTATTTTCAATAGTTTGTTAGTAAAAGAAATAAAAAATCTGGTCCTCGAAATTTGCCAACAGTTTATTTCGCACTTATTATCAATTAAATCAAACTGTTATTAGTAATATTTCTTCACCTGTCTATGCAGACCCATATTTACTTGTCTGTATAATGAACTAATCAGTTTTACACAGATGATATACCTATAATGTGGGAGCATACACTCAAATGAGCACAGCATTGTTGTTAGGAAATGTCCTCTCTTAGTCCATATCTCTGAACGAGTGGAAAAAGAAAAGATAAATAGCTTGGCCTGCAGTCGTCCAGCACACAAAATCTTTCCTAAGTGCTGGGAGCCCCAGTTGCACCCTGTCTCTTGTGCAGGTAAGATATGTTTAGGAATAGTGAGATTAAACAACATGCATTTCGAACCGCTGTTTTGTTTTCTGTGTTGGCCTCTTTCAGAGTTTAGTGTTCCAAATTTCATGTCTCTGATAGCTAGAAACTTTCTATTTATTGCAATGAATCTCACGTTTATTGTAGTACTGCTTCATGGCTCCTAGTGCTGTAATTATGAGAACCACACTAGCGCTGTATGGCTCAAAGTAGAACCACTGGAGAAGAGCAGTAACATCCTGCTCTGAACATTTTCCTTAGGGCTGGAGGAACAGATGTGTTTCACCTGCTTTTCCTGCCATCTCACGCTACTGCTCACTGTCTTTGTGGGAAGCGAGGAAACCTCTGACCAGGAGGAGACATGCAGAGCACCCCCCTCGCCGTATGGGTTATGCTGGTCTCACTGGTCATGGCAGAGGCAGGGAAGTCTGGACAGTGGCTGTAGGGAGGTCTGCACTGTAGAGTACAAAGGCTGGTGGGATAACTCATGCTTTACTTCACCTAACACACAGCATGAATAAGCTGGCCTTGAACAACAGGGGCATAAACTAGACTGCACTGCTGACATGAGGATTCACACTGCTCCTGGTTAACCAAGGCAGGACATAAGCAGTCGCTTAGAACCTAGTTCAGTAGATTCATAGTAGAGAGAAACTGATAGGGAGGTAGGCATTAATAAATTTAACATTATTTCTGATTAGTGTGATTTGCTAAAAAAGGAGAACTACTAAGTAGTTTATGAGCTTTTATTCAAATTGTTACATAAATGGTTTGACACATTGCAGTCCATATATTTCATATGAGAAAAATGGCTGGAATTTCAGTGGTGTAGCCAAGACAATTATAGAAAAACTCCACTCCTGAAAACTTGTTCTAAATGTTTTATCACACCCTAGGTACTAATATATGACAAAATCCTTCTGCTCTTAGTGCTGTCGCATTTGTGTGAGATGAAGGTTGTTGTCTCACCCACACAGACGATAGGATGACACTTTAATTGGAAAGTGACATTGTTGGGAACATTTATGAATAATTTAGTATGTCCTCCCCACTCATCTTTTTATATGTTCTTCAAGTCATTATTTTATTTATTATTTATTAAGAACTGACACTGTGCTGATAGCTGTAAAGAGTAAAGAAGAACAAAAAGTCCCTGCCCTTGTGGATCTTATGCAGCAAGAAACATAGAAAGCTCTTTTCCATCCAGCTCATAAGATAGTAAACACATTCTGGCTG
This sequence comes from Aphelocoma coerulescens, assembly GCF_041296385.1. Lineage (NCBI taxonomy): Eukaryota > Metazoa > Chordata > Aves > Passeriformes > Corvidae > Aphelocoma > Aphelocoma coerulescens. The sequence continues at coordinate 56,352,912 of NW_027184085.1, forward strand.
TGTTCCAGAATTCTTCCTCTGTTGGAGCTTTCCTTTGCTGACAACTACAACAATAAAATTAATAGTAAAAATATCTCAATATTAATGTACTGTTAAGCTTGACTGGCTTTAAGGTTCTTACCCTCTGAGGTCTTCACCTCCTGCTCTAGTTTTCTTTTCCCAGCAGAAATACACAAATGTTCTTGTTGGATAGAACTTACCAGTATTGATATCAGAGCGTGTCAACAGAAGCAATTCTGTCTTTCTTTACAGGGAGTTGAAACTTGCTAACCTTTTGCAGAACAAACAGTGTGGTTTGCTTACTTTTCTCTCTCTCTTCTTTCTTTCTCTTTTGATCTTCTTTAGCACCTGCATATCAATTTACCTATGACAGATTGGATTAAAAGGCTTTACCTTTAGCTTTGGCCGCAGAACTCTGGCACTGCAGAACCATGTCCTCTTTTCAGGTCTGTAAGGCAAGCGCACAAAGAACCCACATGGATTCTTTGGCTGGTTTTTCCATTCAGTTTCTTCCTGATGCAGGACTGACTTGTTGATATTCATTAATCTAGATACAACTCTTATGTTGTTATATACTTAACTTTAACGTTACCAGTATTAAGTTGTAGGACATGAAGCATATGGCCAACTTTTGTTGTCAAAAAATTTTAAAAGTCCTGATTAGAATAATTTGTTTAAGTAATTGCCTGCAGTCTAATATAAGGGTTTTAATTCCTTTATAATTTTCAACTGAAAGACTTATCTATATTTTACCTTCTAGTATGGCTGCTTTTTAACTGTGTGATTTTTAGCAGTTCACATTCAGAAATTTTCTAATTATTCACAGAGCATATTGAACATGTAATTGGGTATACCTTGGTGTAACAGGTGCACTTCCCTAGAAAACATTTATTTTTAGAGAAGCTGATGCCTAAGGAGTATTCCACTACAGCTGCCTTCATGTGTTATGTATCTATGCTGTGTTTCTGACCAGGGGGCCTTTTTACCTTCTGAAAATCAGCCTCTTCTAGGATATCACAGCATCCTCTACAGTGATTTATGATGCAGTGTATATGGACTGAATGATATTTTAAGCTGAGTCACTGAACCATCCAGATAAGACTTAGTTTAGAGGAGGAGGTATACCTGAGGGAGGCGGAACAATGAATAGAAGACTACTTGAGAAATTATTTTCTTCTATTTTCTTTTATGAATAGAGAGAAAACTATTTTTACCCTTTTCACACCAAATCTTAACAGCACAACCGTTAACATTGTGGTCTCTGTGTCAGGAGAGGTTCAGGTTGGACATCAGGAAGAATTTTGTCACTGAAAGGTTTGTCAGGCATTGGAATAGGCTGCCCGGGAAAGTAGTGGAATCATCATCCCTTGAAGTGTTCCAGAAAAACTGGACATGGCACTCGGTGCTATGGTTTAGTTGACATGGTAGTGTTTGGTCAGAGGTTGGACTCAATGCGGTTTGGAGGTTTTTCCAGCCCTAATGATTCTATGGTTCTATGATGTAAGGGCAAGCTAAATTGAAAATGCAATTTTTACAGAAAAAAATACTAAGTTCTTCAACAGCAACAAACTGGTGATGAAAAATGAGAGGCAACTGCTGGAACGGGGAAAATTTAGAGAGTCCAGTGCAGTAAGCAGTCTCAGTGCAATGTGAACAAGATGAATGTGCATGAAGCCTAATTACCTGAGAGTGAAAGGTCATCAAAATCAATTTGCAGCATGATGTACAAAGGTCATTATCAGACTGAAATTTTCTATACCCATTGAAAATGCAATAAAATATGAAGTGGATGCCTCCATAACTACGATTAGTAAAGAAAAATGTCATTGAACCGTCTGCTTAAAATTTTGTGCTACCTTAGTTTTATTCAAAATGTTGCAAGTAATGAGAGGTGGTTTTTGGACGAGAATATTGCTGAAAGGATCCATTCATTTTCAGGATCTATAATGCTGACAGAATTGAAAGCACCTCTCTAAAATTACAGTCCTTCAAATCAATAGTGTAATATTTGTAATTTGTCTCTTTTTTTATTATGGACCACTTCATTATTATTTTTATTTTCAGTTTATGGCATGAAATATACTAGAATCCATCTTTTTCTTATCTGTGGTTAAATTGCTTAATCTGGGGTGCAGATTGTCTGTTTTATTTTGTCTGTTTGGTTGTAACATTTCAGTGGCAAAACAACCCTTGTGCAAGCAAACACTGATCTGTATAGCCGGCAGAGAAGGCATTACAGTACCAACACCTAAACCTAAATACATACTGAGAAATTTATTTATTCTGGTCCTGAAGGTATATATAATCTATACAATAGCAGTAAAAATGAGCTGCAGGATGGCTGCCAGAAGGTTTTCCTTATGAAGCTTTTTGTCTGTTAGGACATGAGAGGTAAGCAGTCTATACAGGGAACTGTCATTCAACAGGAGCAAGATATTAGTCTGAGCATGATCACTTAAAAGTCAAATTAAGTTCTGAAAACTGTGCATTAATTCCCTTTTGTGTTTGCTTCCCTCTTTTTCTGGCACAAGGACTCTTCTTCCTTAATCCCCTATGAAAAAAAGACACTTGAAGTAGACGAAGGACTGTGGTGGATATGAGGTGAAGAGTGGCTGCTGAGTACTAATTAGATACACTCATACAGAGAAAAATTTCTTCAGCTTTCCCACTTTTTCTGCATTGTGTTTTCAACTAGAAGTTCACATCAAAGGGAAGAAAATTAATTTCCTGCACACAGAGGTACCAAACCTGCAAATGTTGCTTTAGCATGGACCCTGCTCGTGCAGGCTGCACAGTGGCTTCTTGCAGGACCCACTGCAAGATCAAGGTCACAACGTGCTCACAGCCCCTCCTCTCTTCGGGAGCTTTGTAGATATAATCTCTGATGTCCTGAATATGTGTATTCTGTATCACCTAGAAAAGGGGTAAAAATAGGTACTGAGAAGCCTGTTTCTTTCCCACATAATATACAGCCTCTGACAGCATAATGTTATTCAATATTAATACCTTAATAACTGCTGTCAGCACACTTCAAACCATAAACAAAAGAAGCTCTTACTGCCTGTATTTTCTTCTTTCTTTCTTTACTCCTATGGTGTTTCACTAAATGGTTTGTTACGCCTTTTCAACACTCAGTTCAAAACTTAATACCCTAATAAAAATGCTGCTGTCATTTCATTAACATCTTTCTTATTTTTCTAAAAATTAGAAGGATTAAATTGAGCCTTATGTTCTTTCAAAGATATGTTTTTGAATGAGATGGCCACCACAGGATATTTCCCTTTGTGGCAGTCATGGAAATCTTCCGGACAAGGAAATGAGATTCAACATTGCTAATGGGAAGATAAAAATATTCAGTATTTATTTTGCAATTTGCTAATAATGAAGCAGACTGAGGGAATGATTGGTTGAATGCACTTGGAATAATAATAAAGGGCAGGGCAGATGCTGAAAGATATTTTCATGTTTCTTCTTCTAATTGATGTTTGTTTCTCATGTCCTTTGTGTGCATTTCCTGAATTAGTGTAGCATTCTCCGAGGGTAAATCAACCTAATTTTCCTCTCCTGACAGCTGCATCCTTGATGGTACTCAAAAAATAGTTCCAGACTTGAAACTTGGCAGTGAAGAGGCTGCACTGGACTTAACTGGTTCTAGATATCAGGCAGAGGTTGAGTGCTCTGCCTCTACACCCAGAGCCATCTGCAGTGGGCTGCAGTTCTGGGTCACACAAAATCTGCAGGCCCTGTGCCACACCTAGCTTTAGGCTGTTGAGACCTTGCTGCATTCTGTGCCGGTTTGGCCAAATTTGGACACCTTCTCATAAAAAAACCTGCATTTTACACCAAAGCTCACACACCTGTAGATGGCTTGGAGTACTGGGTGCCTGGCAGCAAACTCTGCTTATTTTAAGGGTCTGCTTTGAACAGGCAGTGGCGAAACCACTGTGGAAGATTGGCTTAGGGTCTCGGTGACAAACAGCCAGCCAGATGAGAGGAAAATGGCTTAGTGAAATCAGTGGGAGCAAATGGGACGTGATCTCACCCCCACTGATGCCTTGAAAAGTAAGTCTTCATGTTGATCAAATAATATTAGAAAACAATTTTAAAAGACAATTTCACTTCAGTTATTAACAAAATGATATTGTAACTCATGAGTGTTAAGTAGCTCAGTTACAGGTGCAGAAGTAAACAATGGCCTAATTTGGCCTAACTCCACCACTAGATTAAGTCTGCTCTCTACAACTAACCCCTGCAGTAGCTCCTAGTGTACACATCTGTGTCCTGGTGATTGATCAGTACCCACCTCCTGTAGAGACACGTTTTGCAAGGGTCCTCGGAAAAAGCTGATCTGTCAGTTGGCTAACTAGACCTTTTCCTTCCAAGGCAGGCTTCACAGACGTAGTTTGGGTGAAACAGGCTGATTACTTGCTTGTCTGAAGGGCAATTCCCCATGAGATAATTTCTATATTGACAGTGTGCTTGGGCTTCACTTGATCCCAAAGTACAGTTCCAAAAAGCACTTGGGAGAGGGGAATGACGGGGAGGGGGGAAAGGAGTATGTGCAGTTCTATGTTCTTCCCTCCTCCTGTGTCTTGACATCTATTGAGGACTTTGGCTCCAGGGAAATAATGTTCTACATTCAAGCATTATATTATGTGTTTTATGAATAAAACATGAATTTGGTTAGCCCAGAAGAAACATACTGTTTAGGAGAATTTATTTTTCCTTACCCACCTCAAATCCATGGTATTTTCTCCAGGATTTACAGTCCTGATAGCCGTCAACCTGCAGAGAATTTGGTCTTGCTCACATTTCACAGCTATATTTCTCTTCATGCTCTAATCATGCAAATATGCTCTAAGTAAATAAATATTGCTTCAGGCAAAATTATGATCTCAAGAGGATGTGCTTAACTTTTAAAGTGGAGTTGAAAAGTGATCCCAGGTATCTCATAAAGCCAAAATGAAATCAGGAAGACCTCCATGATGGCAGGTCTGCAGACAAGCCACAAGATCAATAAGTTTATTTGATGGGCAGATGTAGCCTTCAATGCTACATAAAAAACTGAAGGCTTTAAATTACATTAATGAGACTATCTGAGTGTGGAACTCACTATTGAGTAATTCATTCACTGTAGATTCTGATTGTTTTTACCAGCATCTGCCTCACTTTAAGGCAAAATCATTGAGGTGCTAAGGCATTTTTGGGAGACATTAATAGCTAATCTCTGACCTGTGCAGAGTTTACATTGCCACGATGGACAGGCATCACAGGGAAAAAATTAAAGACCAAAAGGCATCACTAATGTGCTATTCACCTTACATGAAATGCTAGCAGTCCCTTAAAAATACATGCCTGGAGCACAGAGTTTGCACAGTGAAACATTTAACAGCAGGAAATGCAGATGGTCAGCTTTATGGAAATGACAGTGGCCAGTGCTTGGTCAACTTTAATTTGCCACCACTGGGCATGAACATAACAATTCAGTGGTTAATGACAAGATTAAATGCAATTTCTCATGAATATAACACAGTATCCTAACATTTAACCCCCATGAGATAGCCTGGACATCCTAACATCCCTTTTCCCCCTCTTGTTGCCAGTATTAAAAATTTCCCTCACTCCACAGAAAATAAATTATGAGTCTAATGAAACTGCTTTTAACCAGCATTTGTAAGTACTGTGTCTCTTATCTGGTGACTAGAAGCTCTAGGGTTTTTTTGCCTCTGAAACAAAGTTTGCATTCTGCATAGATTCAATCAGGTTTACAACTAGTTCTGACAAGAACAAAGCATTCTGTAAACATTATCTCAATATTTTATTTTCCTGTTTGAAAAGAAGTAAGGGTTGCTGGTGTCCTTGCAGTAGAAGGACTTACATGAAGGCTAATTTAACTGGCTCATTGCCTTTCAACTGAGGTCACCATGTTACTTCCTGTATCCTGTTTTCTGGTCCATTTCAAGCCTCATATCAATTGTTGACATGGAGTTTGTTGATGAACGTGCCCTAAGAGGACCATAAACCAATTTGTGGAGCAAATTAGAAGGTTATGAAAGCGATGACATACCCAGTGATTTTCCACTCTCTATCTTGTGTATGCATCTTAATTTCCAGATAGCTGCATCACAAAATGAAAAGAGTTAATAGCCTTCTTGTTCTTTGTGTTCCCCTTCCCCCTTCTGTTAGGTTTCAGTGGACTATTTCAATAAAAGGAAAATGGAACACTATTCACTAGAAAACAGTTATTCAGGTACGATAATTTGTACTTTATGTCATATTATAATGGTGAGTGTAAATTTTCCTTTGAACCATGTTTTATTAACATTTTTTTTCCACAGAGTTACATCAAAAGACTCTATAAATAAGTGATGTGCTCAGCCTGCCAGCTCTTACATGCATACCAATTACCTCTATTGGTTTCAGGACACGTAGTCAGTATTTTAAACAACCCAGATAATATTGCAAACTGAAATATTCAACATCTCCATCTTGGTATGCTGTCACCATGCAGAGAATGATTATAATTGGTAATCAGTTTCACTGCTGGTAAGTTGAGTGGCATGATGCATTTTATATCCATGCCTATGTCAAACTCAATTAACATTCTAACATGGTATATTTCAGACAGAGAGCTAATCTGAGGGAACAACACAATTATTTTTTTGATGTTCAAAATTCTCAGTTTTGTGAAGAGAAGAAATTGAAGCACAAATACATTTATTAATACTGTAGCATTTTCTATTTTTAATTCCTAAAGGAAGAGGATACAAAATAGATCTTCCATCCCAAATTCCTGCTTTTAGTGGGGCATGCCAATGACATGAGAAACTGCAGAAATAAAAAATGATCAGGATTTTTCTTTTTCATTACACACTGCTGTGTGAAGGTATGACATTCATTATGATACAGTGAACTGAAAAAGGCTTAATTCTTAAGGAAAAGATATTGATCTATCAAGGCTGATTTTTATTGTTTTTTTTAATAGTCACAAGCATCACAGTGCTTTTTCTAATTCCACATAAACAAATGCTTAAACAAAATCAAAAAGAAAAGGCTTATATATGTAACCTCTTTAAAAGAAATTAGGAGGTTGAAGAGGGCAGATAAAAGATGCGACATTGTGGAACTCGCCATCACTGAAAAATCTTGTCCCCACTCCCACACTTCTCTTACAGGCTATGCATTTTCCTATCACTCATAACATCAGTTTGTAATAATGTAGTGGGCTTTATAGCACAGAATGGAACAGATAAAACACCTGAAATATCTTTTAATAACAAAAAGCCCCAACTCTGGTTGCTAGATACTACACAACTGTGTAGAGTAGTCCTGTTCCACCCATGTTTAGTTTGTTGTATTATCAGACAGGTAGTCACAACTTGCTGATCCTGACTGTCACTGGCCTGACAAAAGCGGCATCATTTTGCTGAGATATCTTCTCCTAATGGGTTCTTGTATATGCAGTATACTGGAACACATGAAAATATAACCTCTCTGTTGAAACAAAGAGTGATAATTCTGAAGTTCAAAAGATAAGCAAAAATTTGGTAGCATCAACTTTGATTCTTTTGAGAGAGAATCAGAACTCACTTGGTGGCAGCTGAGATTGGCTGAAGTTAAAATAAATGCAATCATATTTTTCTTGAAGTATTTGAACCTAGACTTGAGTCTGAAAAACTGGCTTGGAAATCCTGAAGGAGCAAGGCTATCTGACAGTTCTAGCATAGTTAAATCTTTCTGAGGGATTTTGGTCTTCAGAACATGAAGAAATTGTCGATGAAGTAACTGACCTCAGCTTTAAGTTGTGTGAGCAGGACCATGCAAAATAGACTGCAGGAGAATCCTTCTTGAGCAGAATCCTGAAAATTTGACCATTGCTACCTTTTGATCCTCCAGAACGGAGAAGTGCAACAGAGCATATTCTAATGAAACCTGACCAAAGACTGACATGACTGGTTTGTGTGCCACAAAGTCTGGTCCACTCTGAATTTTTGTGAACTGCAAGTAGAAATATCAAAAGAATATTTTATTTCTGGAAGAAGTAGAGGCATGCTTTGCCTTTTCACGAAAGATGGATCAGGATGTCAAAAACTCATATCTTTACATCTCAAGAGAAAGACAGGTATTCTTTTCATTGCTCTCTCTCCCTTCCTCTACAATCACAACTTCAAGGTTATGCTCTTTTATTTAGTTCTGCTAATACCTGTAGGCTGGTGCAGACCTTTTCTGAACAGGGTATAGACTGTAATCTTTATGATGATGTACTGTTGTCTCTCCTGTTCTTAACCATTGAAGCCTAGATAAAGTCTTCATATTACCTGATGAAATAATCAGAATAATTCTGTACTTATTGGAAGCTGTTCTGAGAAGTTATTGATATAAAGATGATTCATCATTTTCTGGGTACCAACCGTGTCTCTGGTTTGGACATATTGATTTTCCTTACACCATTTGCTATGATGATTCCTTGGGGAGTATCAGCATTTGGTAACAGGACAGAAAGCAGGTATATATAAGTCAATTTCTCTCTTTACCTCAATAGAAAATTTCAACATGTTATTAATTATTTTTGACATTTAAATGAAATGTCCCATTAATATTAACATTTTAGGATTGCTAGGAATAAGCTTTCTACCCTTTTCTTTATTCAAAATATACTTTACATGAGCAGTCTGGCTATAAGCCATGGGGAATAATGTTTGCACTATATCATTGCAAAGAGTTTTTCTCAATGTTAACTTAGCTGTTCCTGGGAGGGGCAAATAAACCTGATGTCACATCTGACCACTCTATTTCCCTGAAAAGCAATATATTCAATATGGCAACAGCCCTTCTTTAGGCAGTGCCATTTACACAGACCATGTTTCTGTTTATCCCAAGACTAACTTGCAACAGCACTGCACAGTATTTTGGCTACAGGGCTGATTAATGTAACACATTCATAGCAGGACTCCAGGCAGTGCAGTTTCAATCCTTGACACTGGCTAACATGTACAGTATATTTACTCAGTGGCAGAATTGTCTGTGTTTTGAATATTGTCACAGATTAGGTTCACTTTAACAATTTGAGGATTTTTTTATAATTTATCAACTCCAGAGAATGTCTGAACACTTTTTCTCTCTCTTGATAATGGTCATCATCTCAGTAGGAGCAGAAAGGGTGAAATGTCCATTGTTCTGCAATAGACTTCTATGGTTGCTGTGGACTAAAGTGTATTCATGTGACATATTTGCTTTAGTACAGTGAGCTGAATCCAGTGTACTGTGTGAAGACTATCTGATTCTGTCAGTAGCCTTATTAAAAGGCATGGTTGGAGAATAAATATATGAAATGAGATCCTGGCGTCTGACAATTATTATTGCTATAATGTTAATTAGGAAAATACTAAAATCATGACAACCTATATCATATCTGCTGCACTAATGTCTGGACAATTTTTATTATTTAAAACATCCATTGCTGCATTTTAAGTTGCAGATGTGTCTACATTCAGTGATGGCTGGGAATAATAATATGGAAGATTTTGCCATTACCAGGAATCCCTTTCTTGAAGCCATTTCCCCTCTTCCTTATTTGTCTTCAGTCATCCAAATGGGACAGTTAATATTTAATTCTCATTTATTTCATAATTTCTTTTCTAAATTATATGTTACATATATTATATATATTATCATATAATGACTTACGGTAACAAAAGAGATTAAAAGAAAATTTAGGAATGCAGCACTGATTGTAAAATAACTATGGTGCCAAAACATTTCTGCCCATAAATTAAACTTCCTTCTTTCTTAAAAAACAGCCTTTGACATCAGTGGCCTCATCTATCAGACTCATCTTTCATTTCCTTTTTGCTTTTATCATAGTCTGGACTCACGGAATATATAGGAAATAATAGTTCACATTAAAACAATGGCAGAGAAGGCATCCATGGTACTTTCATGACTCATTATTTCTGTGACTTTTTCAGATTTTCAGAATCACGAGAACTGGCCTATTTGAGTATCCTTGTATCTGCATTTCAAAAAGACATGACACAGACCTGACCTCCTTTCCAAGTAGACTATGCATATACTTATGTAGTAGGCTTTTCTGGTAAAATATTTGTAGAAGGCTAATTTCAGTCTGGAAAGCTTTGTGAGAATGATTATACTATACATACATTTCAAAAGATATTTTCTCACAAATAATCAACAAAAAATAGAAATAATATCATACTATTTCTGAGATCAATCTTAGTAACATAATTCTCAATTCACATTTAGAAACTGAGATCAAACACTCATAAATAAGTGACTTGTGATTAATTCAGGGGGTAGATGATTTTTTACAAATTTTTGTGAGATTTAGCTGACAATATATCTGGCATGTAATGCTTTCTTCACAGAAATTTCCTAAGTGGTGCCAGATGTTCTTCCACACTAATTGTTATAGCTTCTTGTACCTGCACTCTTCAATTTCTACAATTTTCCCTCCAATAGTTGTCATCCAGTACTTCCCACCAGCTCTGTTTTATTGTGCCTCTTCTTTACAGACCTTCATCTTCTGTCACATGCCAAACCCAGCTCCATGTTTCCTTCAGCTTCACCTCTGTGTCACACAAGTGCTCTGAATTTCTCTTGCTTTTTAAATGACTTCATAACACCCACTCCTTAAATGACATCTACAAGCAATTATCAGGTCAGTTATGGGACATTAACATCTAGTGATGGACAATGTAGCTATTTTTTAAAATTATCATGTAGTTCTGTACAGAAATAAATGTAGAGCATACAAAAACTACAATTTTCATGTGCTTTATTTAATGACTTCATTTCTTCTTATTCATGATATAGTTATTCCTTTTTTTTTTTTGGTTGATGATAGTTTCTCATCTATTTCTCCATCTTTGGAACCTAGCTATATCTGCAGCTTATGAGATAAAAAACTCAATAAATATTAAAACAATGTTCAAACCATGAGCTACTTTAGCAACTTTATACACATCATGTCAAAATAAAGATGTAAAGACAGATACCCTGACAAAAGACAGCTTGGGGCTATGGCAGTCTCTCCAGAGCAGTTTCCACAAGACTTCCAAGAAACAGTGAGAGACATGATTAATGGCAGATAGAAACTTGATAGCATTTGTTGGGGCTGGTTTCATTTTGCAAATGAGGGGCATCCCTGCCTTCTCCCATGGAGATCGACAGCCACCCTCCCTGTACTGACCTGTGCTTATGTCAGGGTTCCCCATGGGTGTACTCATTTCAAAATATTTGTGTGAGATGAGGAAACACAAGGTTTTATTTACTTTCCTAGAAAGTTGTGTTGTGTGTAGGGACCTCAGCTGGGAAGGCCCTCAGCCACTGTTACAAAATCACCCAGGAAACAGGAGATACTTGGAAAACAGAGAACAAGGCTCTGTTGAGGGAGTTTTCCTGGTATGGGTCAGAATGGGCTCCTCAAGGATTGTACTTCTTGGAGAGACAAGGTTTAAGTGGTGGGGATTACAGCAGTGCAGGATGTGGGAGATGGCTGGGGACCCATGGCAAGTATATGGAGCCACCCCTGACACTGACAGAAGCAGCGCAGGAAAGAACGTCCACGCTGGTCCATGACTGTCAGCTGGAGAAACACAGGCAGATCCTGCAAAGCTGTGTTTGAGAAAGGCCCCAGCTGCCAGGGCTGAAGATGCACTCTGGGGAGGACACAGGTGCCAAAGGGAGACAGGAGCCCCTGACAGACAGCCGCCATGGGACACATGCCAAGGCAGGGACACCCCCAAGGCACCATGGCCATGGGGAGCCTGTACAAGGCCAGGAAAATCCCTGAAGGATTGTGGCCAGGGAAGATCCTGTAACCTGTGAAAACAGGGGGACATGAGCATGGGAACAGGGGAGGACAGGTCCACAACTAAGTGTTTGTGTTTGTATTTGTGTGTCAATACTTGCACCTGTTTTTTCCTCAGTTTTACCTGAACCTGGTCAGCAGTTAGACAGTAGGCTAGGAGAGCTTGCCTGATTAAAGATGCTGCTTGTGCCAGAGCTGAGAGCAGTGGCAATGGAGGCATCTGCCAGGTACAGTCAGCTCCTACCAGCAGCCAGGCAGCAGCACACAACATGCTTCCAGCACTGCCTCCACCTTCTCTCCCAACAATCCTGTGCCCTCTGCACTGCGCTGGTGCCACGGCTCACGTGTCACAGGAATAAGTGCCTGAGACAGCAGCATGCAAGACTGAAGCTTACTTTAATGTTTTCTTCTTCCATAACTTTCAGGCCTTTCAGCTTCTGCAAGCTTCAGATGTCTTTTTTTCCAGTGGAAATTTCAAAGTAAGGGCTGGGTGGAGGAGGGGAAAAAAAACAGCCTAAAGACAGACATTGACATGTAACATGACAACATACAGGAGATGGTCCAGAGCCACAGGATACATTACTTCTAGCCTCACATGAAAATTGGATGTATTCATTTTGTCAGTTTAAAAATACAAAGTTGTGTAAACATATCCATTAACAAACAGCACAATCTTGGACAAAGCGTCTGGGGGTGTTCAAAGCTGGTTCCCTAATAGAGTGTCATATATGTGAGCAGATAAATAAGGGCTGCAGAAGTTTTGGGTAGAAACTTCACAGAAGTATGACTGCCAAGAGTGCAGAGGGAATACAGCTGGCTTTGTAGGATGGCTGTGGCATTCTCGGACTGCGAAGCCTTGCTGAGCCCTGTGAAGGCAATGAAATCAACCCACTAAATAGTTAATGTCCTGTCACATACCTCTGCTTACACCTGTCAGATACTCCCAGATGTTTATATTGCCCATCCATGATGGTCAGCCTGGGACCCGGTGGTGTAGACAAGCACACTGTTAGGAGACAGATCAAGTAATTCCTCGCTGAAGACAGATCAAGTAATGTCTTTTAGACAACAACAGCACAGGATGTGCAGGACTGCAGTCTAACTATAAAAACAATTTAATTTGCTATTCTCAAACAGTTCTCTGTAGTCCTTCTTCCTCTCTCTTCATAAATACAGTGTATTTTTCAAACACCAAGCTTAACACTGTTGTAAGGGAAAGACTGATTACACCGACTGTAGCTAAACAGAAAATCTGGAGTTGCTGAAGGCTGCAAGAGCTAAACTCACACTTAATAAATTGAGCCCAACCTACCCTTGCCACAAACACACTATCAGCCATGCTAAATGGAAACACATATTTTTAAGGCAGGGAAATTAATTAAAATTATATGCTATGTTTATAAGCGTCCTGATGTCCTTCCAGATTTGTGCTGAAATACTCCTAACAACAGAGCTGGTCTCTTCCCTACTCTCTGAAGCTAAAAAGCTTCTGCACTGTTTATGTTCAAGTAGGGTTTTTGAATATAATGGGAAAACTGCAATGGTAAACATACTATATAGCACAATTAAAACCTGTATTTAGTTATTTTTAAGTTGCAGATATTAGGGGTGGAATGTCAGTCTTTGGAATCAATCAAGGGAAAATTCTTCTAAGGGGATTTCAGAGGAAATTTTTTTTCAAAATAACAGAATAAGAAACTTCCTGTCATTAGGACTGCACATAAAAATTAAACAGCGATCCTTGGAGAATATAATAAGGGATAATCAGGTCCCTCTTCCTGTGTTTTGGGATATTCCACTTCAGTTTCTCATCTTTGCTTCTCTTAAAAGAGTTAAAGCCCTCTCATAGATCTGGAAAATACCCATTTACTCATATGTTATTCAAACTGACCATAGACTTGTCAAGTTGACAGGTTTTTGTCCCCCAAAGGAAAAGCACAGTTGCAGTTTCTCTCACAGTACATAGTTGGGGTGTAATAAATACAGAGGAAAGTGGTTCATTCTGGATGCCAGACACACACGAGTACCAGCTTTCCTGTCCTTGTCTCCCTTCAGACAAAAGACCTCAGCACACAAAACACAATGTCACCCGGAACCTGTCCAGATTAACCAATTATACACAAGTTGATAGCATCCCTGAAACCTTTTCTTTGTGACTTTAGACCTGTTTTGGAAATGTTATGATTCCCAGAAGACTTAAAACAAAGAGAAACAAACACTCTGCTTGGGTCAGAAAGCAAGTGACATTGAGCACAGAGGAGACGAATGAAATCTGTGTTAATATGGAACATCCATTTATCACCCCACATGAACACACAAAGGTAATTTGTAAAACCACAATGTTTATTAAAACCAATTACAAACAGGTGCACTTGAAAATAATATGGCTTCCGTGATCTGCAATCTTATGAAAGAGATGAAACTTCTTAATTTTTTTTAATCTCCCTTCTCCCTTATTTTTTTCTTCTTTTCCTTTTCTTTTTCTTTATTTTTCTTTTCTCTTATGAGGTAAGGGAAAGCAACTATTAAGGAAAGATGATGCAGTTTCTCCTGGGTCATGCCACTGTGTTAAAAGTTCTGAGCAAACAGCATTGCCATCAAATGACCAAAATAACATTTTGTTGGTCAGTGTTTATTCCTATGTACAATGTACAACATATGCACTCAGTTCTGACAGCCTCTGGCCTGTTGTGTCCTCAAATGAGTGCCTAAGAAGCTCAATTATACTGATATATATATAGCTTGCTTATTTCTTATCTGATAAATGATAAATCAAATATTATCACAGAAATTGTTGAAGTTACTTGAATAAATGGAATATTAATTTTAAACTAGATTATTCATGTACATGGAAATTACTTACCAGGCAAAGGTTTGAAAATTTGGTGTCTCCTTCTCCCTTTCTTTTTCTCCTCAAGACAAAGCAGTACGATTAGTTTAGTCTTTGTGAGCCATGTTTTTAGGCTTCTTTTACAGAACAGTTGGGGGCATATTAGAAAGATGTCTCTCCTTAGAGTGAGGTAAACAGAGCTAAGACCGGGGCAGCACTAGGCAGTGGTGTTATATCTCTTCTCTTAGTCATCCATATAGTTTGTGCATCCTGTTAATTTAAGAGTTTTCTTTGCAGTGACAGAACACTGTGGCTTCGTGTTCTGCTATGATTAAGCAGAACCTGCCTATCTGTGCAGTACTGCCACTGAGCAGTTGTTCCCCGTCCCACATTTCAGTGACTGTTCTTACCAAGAACAATATTCTGTAAAGCTTCTCTTTTTTTCTTTTTGCCTTTTTTTTCCCTTGGCTATTTATCCAGTTTGTCAGAATCATTTTGTATTCTAAAGTTGCCCTCCAGCACTTGCCACTGCTTTTAGCCTGGTGTCATCTTCAAATGTACTAATTATACTCTACTCCATTATCTAGGTCATTAGTGACTGAAATAGTATGAGATTGGGAGCGGAGCTTTGGGGAATCCCCACTTGATTCTTCTTTTCTGTTTTTGCAGTGCTCTGTTAGTAACTCTTCGGTAGGCTCGTGCAAGTGTGGCATACTTTCATTACGCCTTTTTTTCCCCTAACTTCCTCTTTGAAATTAAGTGGTAGTGTGGCCTCTCTAAAAGGGGGTCTTGATGTTTCAGTTGCCCAAGTTGTTTGAAAGTTGTATACAACTCTCAGAATAAATCCTCATACTTCTGAATTCTTGCTGCCAAATAGTTTTGTTCCTCTATTTTCTGTAATTAGGTTATGCTGGTGTGACTGCCAGGTAGGCCCTTACTATGCTGGTGCAGAATAAGGAAAGTATATGAAAAATTATCCTCGTGTTTAAAAGATGCCTCTTAAAAGACACTCATTATCTCTTGTTACTATCAAAAATACTTTCTAAAACTTGCTAGTTTCAGGAAACTACCTGTGTGTGGTAAATCTCTGCACACCTACTTCAAAAATTTTGGTTTAAAACTGTGTTTGTGTTTGTGAACTGTTCTTTTATTAAGAAATAAACGTTTCCCAAGCAATGTAGTGATGATGCAGTTTGTTCGCCGACTTTGTTAACATTTAGTGAGTAGAATAGCAGAATCTCATTTCAGAGAATTGCTCCATAATTTCTTGCACCTACCATAAAAACAAGCAAATTGACACCCTGCCAGGAGTAGCCAGAGGAGATCTTAGGAGAGAGTTCATAATGATACTGTTGCCATATTGCATGCCTGTAAATAATTCATTAAGTCAACCACCCTTTTGTTTTAAGCAAACATGAGCAGATGCCTTCCTAAATTGGATGCAGACAACAGTTTTCAGCAAAACATTGTTGTAATATGACACTTAAAAAGAGTAACATTTTTCCTTTACTGATTTTTGAAGCGTTATCCACTCTGATAATTCACGGTGATTACTTCTGCTACACATCAAGTCCTTCATTATTTTTCATCTATGCTTTCCACATTTTTGCTGTGTGATAGATTTCACAGTTAACTGTAGCATGGCAGAAAATGAAACAAATCTGCATGCAGTTAAGAGAGCTGACTTTTGCAGAAATCCAAAATACTAGTATTAATTATTTAATACAAGACCTGCAGCTCAGATGTTGTATTTGCTTTGTATTCAGAAAACAAAAAAAAACACTTCTAGGCATTTAAGTCTTCACTATGCTTTTAATTAAAAGACAATAAACAGGAAGTTTGGGGGTCCAAGCAAGAGGTTAAAGCTAGTATTTACACAGCTGATGACTCCTCAGTACTCAGCTTGTAAAGAGAGGTCACACCTTTAAAAATTCCATATTTATACTGTGTGGAAGTGTGTAAAATTCAGTCTTATCTGTAATTGTTGCATTTTTTTACCTGCTCAGTAGTGTGAAGACCCACGTGCAATTAAGAAGTGGTTTTTTATTTTTGCTGTTTATACTTTAAATTTTAGCAACCTCTTTTCTTGTGAACAATTTTCTGCATATAAATTCACCGAGCATGAGCTCTCCTTACATGCATTTCTTTATACTGATTTCATTCCAAGTTTGTCTTTGAAAAAGCTTTGAAATAGGAAATAAGGATCTGGATGTATGAAAAAGTAAGTCCTGAAGAGTGCAATAAAATGTAATGGGTTCAATATTTTTCAAATATATTTTACTTTGTTACTCTGAAACACTTGTGGCAAGTTTTGCACCATCTCAGTCAATCATTAAATTGCATTTCAAGTTTCTACAAAATTAGCTTTGCATTAAAAGTTTAGAAATTTCTATCAGGGCAGCTCCAACGTCTGTTCTGTCTATTATTTACTAGTAAAAAAAATGGAATATGTAAGCATCTTGATTTTATTAGTCCAGTTGATGTTTCAGTACCACTACTGTTTTGATTGTTTCATAAGACTCTGAGTCATTACCATAAAATACTTCTTCATATGAATTACATAACTTTTACAGTACAAAAAAAGTGTTTGAAAGTTACTTTTCTGGGGTTTAAAGTATAGTTAGACACAATATGTTTCAGTTAGTCTAGTTGAATCTGAAAGTGAATTAGACCTTTATTTTTCTATCAGTATTTCTTATGCTCATCGTAACACCTTCAGATATCTCTTTAATTTTTCCCTTCAACTTTTTTGAAGGGAGACATGAAAAATGCCATGGGGAATATGGCATGGGTGGAAAATGTAATTGGGAGAGTCTTAGGATCTTATGTCTTGAGGAATTTTTATACCCTTCTAATCTCACAGGCTCTAGGACATCATCTAGTTATTTTTGCACTAAAGTCACAGTGCTTATTGTGACCTCCACTCAAGAGAAATTATTTAGATACAAAATTTCTAGCCTTCCTTCAGTTATATATTATTGTCATACTTAACATTGTGGCATTCATTAAAAACATTTGTGTTTAATTCACACCTCTAACCACGAGTCCTCTGAGGACTTTGTTTCTCATATGAGAGTTACAATGTAGACAATGAACATACAGGTGCAAAGTTAATTTCCTACTTAAGTATCATCAGGTTAAGGCCTTGGCAAAAATTAGAAGTACTTTTATAGTGAAAAGTCATAATGTTTTCCCAATTATTACGAATAGTGTAGATGAATTTTTATTCATCCATAAAGTTCTCTACACTGAAATGATTCACTCTTACAATGGATTAAAAATGTTCAATTAACTTTAAAATATTCCAAGAGAAAAATCAGTTTGTCAGACTGGGGGACTAGAGGGACTAGTTCAAATGGTTAGATATTTTCTTGTGATGGGCAGGGAGGGTGGGGGCCTTGTGGGTTATGGGGTCAGGTTTATCACTTGGTGTATAAGAAATGATTTAATTATTCAAACATAGCCTGAAATTTTGTAATTTATGTCAGATATATGATATGCTGATTTTTCTGAATGCAACTGAAATCTCTTTCAGAAAGATTTACAGGGTTAATAACCTCCAGCTATTTTAAGTCACAGTCAATCTTCATGGAAGCAGCACAGAGATTATACACGGGGTTCATTTTCCCTGTGGTTACTGCCTTGTATTTCAAATATAAGGTGTTTGATGAAAATAGTATTCTCACACTTTGAGAAAGCTCAGAAGGTTGTGACTTCATACTTCTCTATCTCTTGCCCCCACCCTCTTTGCTCCACTGTTCCACAAGGAAGAAAGACTGTTACCCTGTGTCAGCCAGAACTAACAAATGGCTTTGGGTTAAACAGATTCAATTGCCAATAATTTGGCTTCAATTAGATTTCACTTACTGTGAGCCCAGTGGAGAGCCCTAAGCAGTCATTCGAGATCGACTGCATTTAAACAACCAAACAGACAAGAATCATATATAGATGTTCGCAAGAAGACAAACTGTTTCTTTGAAAATGAGTAGTCACACATCCCAAGTGATGAACACTAAGGAGCAGGTTCCTAACCTTGTGAAGTACTAGAAGTCTAGATGAAATCCTAACTTTGGAACATTCTCTAGGAAATATGATTTTATGTCAATAAGATCAGCATGTTGTCAATGCTGTTTAAAATAGCCCTGAAAAAGTCATACTGTTTCTTCTCCATTTAGTTATTAACTGAATCAAACATTTTCATCAATTACATTCTAGCTTACTTTTTCAAATTAAAATAGAAATTTTCTAAGCAGTAAATAGTGTCATGTCAAAATATATTCTGCGGGCTTGCTTTTTATGCTTTATTTAGCAGAGTAAGAAGGAAGAATACCTAAAACTAAGGAAATTCAAGTAGTGAGGGGATGAACAACCCAGTCCCTTGAACCAAAATAATAATTTTGCTTTTCACTTTCTTGTCAAATACTTCACTTTTTCTTTTCCTATGAAACTTTAGTGTTTTGATCCTCAGAAATCTCATTCACCCAGAACACTGACCACTATTATAAAGCTTAAATTTAGAAAATCCATGCTGTTTTACCTGAACATACCATGAAAAAGGTGTGGCACCATGAGATGCAGACATGGCAGCAGCTTCATCATGTAAGCTGCTTTGAGAATTCTTGGTCAACAGCTTCTCCAGTGCAAGCCATCTTTTCCCAGTAAACTGCTCCATCATAAAAAGTCATGTTCAATTCAAAATAGTAGTGGATATCCATGAAATCTCTACAGAGGCATAAGTTAAAAATATAGCAAAACACAATTTCTCTGATGATCACTTTTCTTAACATGACTGCACAATGGATATGTGTCAATGCTCTGTATTTTTTGTCAAACAATTTTTGTTTTTATTGTGACTTTAATGCTAACTTGCTGAGTGACTCTAGAAGGAATTACAAGAGAAGTAGGGAACCTTACCTCCTAGTCCAGTCTATGAATAAGGAGGAAAACTGTTGCAGTTCTTGAGAGAGAGAGAATTTGCTGACATGGTAAAACTTCACAGCCCTGCCTTGTTCAGCTTAGGCAAAATATTTTTAAGTTTTCTTGGATGCATACACAAGATGAAGTAGACACATGCTGTGCTAGAATTCTGAAACCCCATCTACATCATAAATATATTTTTGTGAATCTTGTTGATAGCCAAGACTGAGACTATTTCCTCCCTACTTTGGAAAGAATGTAACTTCTTGTTGTTTCTTATTGACAATAAACCACAGCAGTCTTTCACTGCCCTTGTATCTCCATTATGGCTCACACACGCTTAAAAGAGGTCAGGAATTTTCCTTTCTCAGTGCTTTATATATCAGACAAAGCCTGTGATGTGATATGCTTTTTCTTCTTTTTTTTTTCTTTTTTTGGAAAGACAAAATTATTTCTTGTTCTACAAAGACCACGTGCTCAATTCTTGTATTAATCCCATTCTTTCTTCCCGAACCAACTAGCCCTCTGAGGCTCTGTAAATTCACACATCTGGCTGCCAGGTTCCCACAGTGACCAGGGGAACTGGTGTTGGCTTATCTGAAGTGTTTTTTCTCAACATGACCTCCTCTAACACTTCATTATAGCAAAACTGTTATTTAGTTTCCTGAAGACTCTTGCCATCTGTGTGTTTCATAGCTTGTAGAAGTAGAAAGAAGGTCTTGCAGGTCTTAGTATAATAGTTAGGCCATACTTTTTTTTCAAAATTAGTGTTTATAACTGGAACATTTTAGATCCAATTTGTGAATACACACACTGAATTTAGTCACTGTGCTACTTGCTAGTATTTTGTACAAAGATAGCAATAGTTTCCCAGTTGTGTTCACTGAGTATATAGTTTTCCTGAAAATACCTGAAATCTTCAGTCTGTCCAGTTCTGAAGACTATTTTACATCAGTAAAAGAATCCCTAGATTCATGTGCCAAATGGAGTGGTTTTACATTTAGAAGAAAATTCTTCCTCTCATTGTTCCTGTAAATATCACATATATCCACTCATTTTGCTGGTTGAGTTATTCTCTGCTTTGCATCGCCCGATTAGCAGTACTGAGTGTTTTCTGCTCCCTTGTCTTAACTGGTGAAGGAGAAGGCTGATGTTTATATTTTCAGCTTCTTCCCAACAATAGAGTACTATGGCTTGCTTTCCAGGAGAGAAGTTCTGCCAAACATAAGGAGGGGAAAATGAATGCGGCATAAGAGTTGCCAATTTATTTTCAGATTTACTGGCCATGTGGTATGCATTAAGATATTGAAGCAGCTGTGGTAAAAATGGTGGATGTTCTTAACCTGTACTTGATTTTAAATTCCCATATCTGCAAATAAAATTTGTAGAAAAGTTTGGGGGTTTCCTTTTGGCAGCTAGAGTACATAAGCTGTCCTAAAGTAGTATTAGATTTTTGTGAACACCTTGGAACGCAAATCTAGCCTGAAAGTTGCCAAAATACATCTATTTTTTTCTGGTTTAATCTCCCATAAAATGAAATGTTTGAATATGGTTCCTAAATTGTTTCTCTGTCTAGGCAGTGAGGAAGCTTATTTTGACATGCTGCATTTATTTACCATGAAGAAGACTGAACAACAGCTGACTCCTTTATACACTGACTTAATGCATCTGACTCTTTAGCACATTACAGTTATTTTGTACAGCACTGACAGCATTTGTCATTGTCCTGCTCAAACTGACGAAGCTTAAGCATGATCTGTTGGAGCCACAGGAACTTTGCTGCACTTACTGCTAAGGCAAGGAAAAATGATTAAGGTGGGAAAAGGTGTCATAGTAACCTGTGGCTAGATCAATTCTTTGTCCTAGGGCAACTACCTCTTGTGTACACAAGTTCAATTTACCTTTAACTAGCACCTAGTTTGATGTAATGATATGCCAAGCCTTTTGAGGTCCTGTATGTGCTTCTGAAGTGCCCTACACGCTAATTGTCCTCAAGGAGGAGTACGGCTCTTTAGCACTGTTATAGCACACTGCACAGCTTCAAAGCATGTCTCTTGGTTAGCAATGTTTGCTGAACTTTCCATTCTTTACATTGTAAAATATTCCATGCATCTGGAGTGTCATTTTGCTGGGAGTTTTTGTTGTTGTCATGTTCTCTTTCTTTTTGAACCCCTTTCATCTGTATCGTTTGATCTAAATTTTCATTTCTTGTAGCAGTTTCTGCTTATGCTCTGGAGACCAAGACCTTCTTTCCAGTTGCTTCAGATGAACTTTACAGCATGCTACTGGTTGTTGCTCTTTGTGTATTTGCTATCTTCAAAGCAGAAAGCAGAAAACAACTAACTCAGGCACTAAAGACTCACTCATTTGTATGCAGAGAAGAGGTCATGCAGGCCTAAGAGTAGCAAAATATTGAATGCTGTAAGCCCTAGGTGCAAGCTTTGCTAGTAAAATTTGAGAGTTTGTATAACCATCATAAAATGCCGCATAATAACTTGTAGGGTATTGAAACACTTTCATTTGGTTGTTGGGAGGGGTGGGGTTTTCTGCATGTTTTCTAGCCCTTCTACTCCTATTTGCACCTGCCTATTCTAGCTGAGGAAATACAGACTTCTGTTTATTTTTCTCCAGTCCTGATAATAGTGAGAAAAAAGAAAGAGTCATCACTGGAGAGGAGGCTGGCGCATGTCAAAAAAATCACCAGGCTCTGTTTTACTACTGCTACTGAGCAGTAGGGGATGCACAATAAGGAGGAAGACATAACTCACCCTTGATGTAATGGGAGAGTGAGCAGCAGAGCTGCCTTCCTCCACTGCAGAGTCTTCTAGGGTATTTACAATATTTTCTGCTCTTCCTGATGATAAATCTTTCTAGCCACTCATGTTGTCGCCTTATGGCCTCTGCTAACTTTTTTCTCTTTATGGTCTTCTGGGCATATATTCTCACCTTCTCAAATGACTTGAAGCTGAAGAAGAAACAATACCAAAATACATAACAGATGCACAAGTGTACCTTGGAGATGTATGTCTTACAGACACAGAACTGTCATCACACTTCCATAAGCACATTTTTACTGTCTCATTCATCATGCATGTGTGGCTTACTGGCAGCACACTTGCTCCCAGTGGGGTAAACTTCTATTCTGAATCCAAACTACCTGGATACAGCTTTTTACCCTGTATGTTAGACATTTTTTCCTCCAGTCTGAGGCTTCAGGTCTCCATCTCTTTTAAGCTGAGTAAAAAGCATTTTTATTTCCTACTTAGTGTGCTGCTGAAACTTCAGGATTATAATCATAGTTTTCACTGCCTGTAGCTAAAGGGCATTTTGACAATGTCTAGACACAACTGGAAATTGACAAGTTTCTAAGGTCTCTGTGAAAGTTTTCACAGAGCGGGTTTCAATTATTTTTATTTTAACTTCCAATAGCTATGGACCATGGAGTTAGACATAATTAAGTGGCCCTGGTTTTATGTGAAGGTTCTACTAAAGGAACTCTGCACTAGTTCAAGATAACTGAGCAGAAAGCCTGAGTAATTTAAGAGGGGATGGAAGCATTCCAATCTGGACTGTCATACACCAACATAACTGCAAAAGAAAGTTTCCATGTCACTGCCCCAAGAGTGATTAAACATTGCTTCTCTCAACTCATTTTCAGAGATGTTCAGAAAACTAAACTTCTTATGGAATAGGAAACTCCTTTAAACAAATCTTAAGTGTCATAGCTCATGCAGAGGTTTTGATGTCTAAAACATATCTTGACTTATTTTCTGGGTCAATTTTTCCAATCCTCTCTTTTTTACTGCTTCCAGGGTTTAACTGTCAAAACTTGAGGAATGGGAGAGGGATAAAATAAGAATCTCATCTCCTTGATTGGCTCTATGGTTAACCTCCTATAAAAGCATGAATAAAGTACAATTGTCTTCATGTACTGAAGGACTTTCATGACCACAGAGGAGTATTAGTTATTTCCAGTAACCCAAAGACTTTATGTGAATACCCCTATATAAAACATTCTGGGAAGGTATTTTCTCTGAGTTGCTTCTATTACAAGATTTTTCAGGCCCATCGTTTAGGTTTTGATGTTAATAATTCTATTAATTTCAGTAAAGGTAGATTTCCACTAAGGAAAATATGACCACAAGATCTCCTAGGGTATTTTGTTTCTTCTGAAGCTTTGATGTCTGTTTGGAGCGAAGTGGGGAGAAGAAGAAAGTGGGTTTTGGGCTTCCCTGAATCAACCACAGAGAGCATTTATTTCTATTTGTATGTGGATAAGTTCATGGAGCTAAGGGTTATGCATACCCACAGAGGAGGAAATTCTGGGCTTTTTTTCACTGTTGTGAAACTTATAGTAGGAGACTTTTTCCCATATTTCTAGCTGTACCAATAGTAAAGCTTTTATCAGAGTGTTGCTGTGTAAGTTTATGATATGGTCCTTGTTAAGAAAGGCTTCGAGGTGTTTCACATGATGCAGTGAAATACACATGCTGTGATGCCTTAGTTACTGCTTGCCCTGAAACAGTTTCTGGAGATGAATTAGTGGGGAAAGCTTTGTTTAGAGACATTCAGACTTGTAAGAGTAGTCCTCTCCTATGCTTGTCAACACTTGCTAGCAAAACTGACTTTTCCTGGCTTAAAGCTTAAGGTTCTGCCAAGGAAACAAAGCCCTGAAAAAGGGATGTGTAAATTCTGCAATGCTTCACAAATGTCCGCATAACATGAAAAAGGGAACACAGTTTGAAACAGGATCAGACCAATATTTTAGCTAAAAGTGGAGATTTATTGAAAAACATATCCTAAAAACAAAGGAGATATGTCTGAGATACAAACGTGGTTGCCAGCATAGAAAGTACTTCCCAAACATCCAAATACAGAGAAAGGTGGGAAAACTTAAAATTTCACATCTTTATTTGGAAGTAAGGTATATATACATATATATATATGCAGTGATATCAAAGGCTTTTAGGTATCTTTTAATCAATGTTTTAGAAGAAAACTCCAAACTTGTTGAAATGTTAAGAATGCTCCTATTTAAATGAGTATTGTTATACTAAATATTTAAACAGGTAAAAGTATATATTAAAAAAATTGTAATCTCATCTTTCTTGCAACGGTTACATGAGTCTTACCTAAGCAAAATGACCAGAAGCTACTATGGACAGAAATGTAATTAAAATTACCAATTTTTGTCTCTCTATGCTGTGGTACAAGAAATCTATTGCACATCCTTTTTGTATTGTGTTATACCTCTGCAACATGAATGCTGGTGCTTAGTGAAACAGCTTATCAATCACAGCAGAAATACAGGACTTTTAAATAGAAAATTAATTTAAGTACAGACCAGGATGTTATCTCCAACACCATAGTCCCTACAAAGGGGAGATCAAGCTATAATAGAAACTGTCAACCCCACATGAACCACTTAATCATGTTTATATATAACTTGCATATTAAAAAGCAATATCCAATGTCAATGGCTCAGATATAAAAATATCTTAATAGTCAGTAACTGACTAATGAATACTACAGTAATAACAGTTTAATTTGAAGAATTCTGACAGCTGGTTGCCTTGATGAGAGCTGTTACCAGGGAGCCCTAGTCCCATGCTGAGAACATCCACAGCATGCTGATTTATAGCAGCAGTGCAGAACTGTTTAATGTCAGCACCTCTCAGCTAAAGTAATAATAAACAGGAACGTTATGGTTTATTTTTCTGTATGAATTGTTCAGACTCTGTATGGTAAGCACCAACTCAATAGGGGATAATAGCTGCCATTCCCCAGGGAGTTGTAACTGAGGTTTAAACATTTTTATTGGCAAGGTTAGTATATCAAAATGAATCCAGCAGAACTTGCAGAACTTGTTTTTTCTGTTCTCTTTTTATTTTTTTTTATTTTCTTTTTTTTTTTTTTTTTGCTTGATTTCTTATCCCATTCTGAAAAGTAAATATCATTGCTGTAATTATGAAGGCTACTTTTAGGTTCCAACTGCACTTCTTTTTGTACTAGTCAAACTGCTTTCCCTTTTTATGTTTAGTGTTGGGTGTGAATTCACTACAGATATCATGGCATAGCTTTTTTCTTTTCCTTTCTCCTCTCCCTTCCTGAATTCTAAAATTTGTAAACGTGAAATCATTTTGAAAACTTCAAAGAAAGCAAGCTGCTGTTTAATTAAACATTTCATGTGATGAAATGTTGCACAATGAAAGGTTTAAAGCAAAAGCTTTTTCTTGTTTACAAGGTTGTCTTTTCTTGTATACCTGCAATTTTGAACAAAAGCAACTCCTTTGAGGCAGAACCTTAGAATGTGTCTTAGTTTAGCCTCCCATCTTGACCAGGCTTCCAAAGACTGGAGAATATTCACTATGAACTAGGTAAGGGGAGAAGCCTTTTCTCAAATATTTTCTCAGGGAACTTCTATGCTACTGACCTGTACCTCTTAAGGAGGAATTGATTCCAATTTTAAAACAAATCAAATAGATAAATCAGTGATTGCACAGCTCTTTTGATTTACTGCTAGCTGATGTTTTCTTCCAAGACACTTAGTTTGCCTACCTGCCAATTGCTACAGTTGTAGTTGATGGATATTTGAGCATTCCTGTTTTGTAATCATGGCACACAAAATATACAGCAAGCACATCAAGGTGCATCTAGAGCCACATCTATCCTCACACTAATGTGCCTTGGCAAAGGTAAGCGTGAAGTAAGCAAACATATACACCCCACCACGTACATCTCCTTATGCCTCCCTCCAGGAGGCTGTACCCTGGGTACTCCGGCAGGAAAAGCTTCCCTAGAAGTGAGTAACAGGGAAGGTGGTCGAAAGAGATTCAAAAATGCATGTGAAAGTCTGGATAGGAAAAAAACCCATGCTTTTTATAGCTTATTTGAGGTATGGTATATCAGCAGTAAATCACTTTTTCTCTTTTTTAAATGTGGATGCAACACCAGTGCAGGTGTGAGACGAGTAAGAACTATACTTGGAAAAATCAGTAAGGATGTGTCTTAAATTAAGGCCATGCTTCAATAATTTCTCAGAACATTTCTTTAGAGAGGGGATTCTCTTTGAAATAATTTTGGAAAGGCAGAACAGTATTGCTTATAGATCCATCAGAAGCTCCTTGTGCTATTTTGGAAATGAGATTGGCTAATTATGCTTCAAGGAGGCAGGATTGAAACTAATGAATCTTTATTGGAGATTTGATCTTTCTCTTGAAATAGATAACAATTTTCTCAATTTTATCTCTCTACTTTGAGTGCTGAAATCTTGGAAGGCTTGTTGTTGTTGTTGTTGTTGTTTTGAGTATCTGAAGGGGTGCTGCTGTTCATTTACCTGTTAATTGTCATATCAGTGGCTCTGGGGGAGTGACCTGGAGGGTCCACCCTGTGGCAAAATACTGAGAAATATTGTGTTCCTTGTCTGAGGCAATCTGCTGATGAAACTCTCCGTGGGACCCTTCAGCAGATGATCTGTAAATTCAAACATTACTTCAATTTTTTGTGGGTACAGGTAGGGGATCTGATGGTATCATCAATTTGACTTTATAGGCGAAGAGTTCCAAGAGTTTCGGGTTCATCAGAAATTTTTTTTAAAATATCTGGTTTGGATCCAAATCAGACCAAAATTACACAAGAGGAAAAAAATAATTCCTAACAATCAAAAATATTCTTTTTGTAGGGGATTGTCTTGGCTGAATTTCCAGAAGAATATTTCCATGCTCTGCATATTATTTAGTGTACATAAAAGTTGGCTGATGAAAATTGATACCATGGTTCAATGTGTTGTCTTTTTCACTTTTGGTAGCAACTGTGGCTCATAATTTGCATTTAATCTGGGATATATTATTTCATTTTGGAATTGTAGTAGATTTTTTTTTGTCTATTTTCTTTAGAGTTTGTTTTCCCTCTTTGGAACATTTAAGTTCAAACCATTAAAAGTAAAGACTTTAAATCTTTCTGAATATAAACCTTTGATGTCACTGTTCCAGGTATGAATCACTGCTGATACTGTGCTATTAGCCAACTTTTAACTGGATATTATGCTTATCTCAGATATATCTGCCACCTGCTTATGTAACTTGATTAGACATTTATTAACTCTTTATCTGAGTCATATCTATATAACCTTTATAGAAATTGTAACAGTTTGAAGGTCAATCCTTGACTTGCAGACTGCTAAAAATGCCTCATTTTACGGTGACAGATTATAATATCAGAGAACTAAGCAAATAACTGAATCATGCAACTGCCTTTAGCTCACATTACACTGCAGTCCTGTTGGCTGGAACTGGTATTTGTATATAGCTCTCTGAAGGCAGAAAGTCCGTGAATGCAATATGGCCTTTTATCTCTAGCTGGTATTGCAGGAAAAAAAGGATATGAAAAAAATAACATAGCTATAATTAATCTGATGGATGTGCTGAAAATATGAGAAGCAATCCAAGTCAATTTGAAGTATTTTTCTTCAGTAGTGGCACAATATGAAGCTAATGAATGATTTGAGCTATTTCTGAAATCACTGTCTCTGCAGCCAACAAAAGAGCTTTGAAAAAGTCCTGATATCAAGCTAATGGTGAAAAAAAAAAAAAGGAAATTAATCTGCTCTTGTTGATTACAATTTTGGCACCATCTTTATGCTATTTTCTTGTTTTGGAGCTTCTAAGGTCAACAACAGAAGTAGCGTAGAACTTCTCCTTCTCTAAAGACATTGACTCCTGCAGATGTTTACACTTTTCTCTGAATTATCTGAGATAGGCCAAAGTTTTCATCAGGCAGCAGTTTCCACTCAACAGAAAAAAAACCAAAACCAACCAACCAAACAATCTGTCTTCCTTCTATACTCAGATTTACAAAAATGGATAGATTCAAAGCTGCCTGAAATTTCTGTGGACTACTGGATACTCATGAATTACCGCTGGCTGGTTTGTGAGTCATGTGCTCCCTTTCCTAGGAGAACTGCAAGGTACTGCAAGGCTTACGACAGTGGTGTCCTTCCCCTTTCTTATACTGCTTTAGTTTGCTGGTTTGGATATTATGCCAGTTCTGGAAGAGAATTACTGGGCTGCTGGAAACTGTCTTGTGGTATTGTATTTTAAATGTTTGTTTCCTCTACCTTGTATATGGGTGGCTTTGAGTTAACAGGGCAGGAAAGCATTGAAGTTCGTGATCCAGGTAATGGCTATCCGCCTTCTGCCAATGAGCTCCTAAATATACACAAGGGCATTTATTTTTCACCATCCTATGGACTTCTTGCTTTTGCACTAGGGTCTTCAAAAGGTTTGCTGCTACTTAGTTTTCAATGTTTCTCTAGTTAATACCCCTTTCCAATGATATCTCACTTAGGTTTTTTTTGTCTTGGAATGTAAGCAAAAATATTTGGAGCTGTCTGGTTCTACTATGAATTTCAGGCTCATTTTATAATAAGACATAGTCAAGTAAAAAATATCATTCTTATGAAAGAAGGTGGTAATCTGTCTATTTAGGAATTGTCTTCAAAGCATTAACAAATATGTTATAGCTGTGCAAAGATATTTATCTCTTCTAAAGAAGTGACAGAATGCAGGCAATTTGTATGTATCTTTGCATAAATTTGTATGTAAATTAAATAAATATCATTTTTAAAAATCTCAATTGCATTCATTTTATTCTCATTTCTTTCTGGCAGAAGACACTTGTGGTGGAGGGAGGGAAGAGAGATAGGAAGACAAAAGCAGTTCGCTGTGGTAAATTGAATGCAATGGCAGTACAAATATGGAGACATTTTTTTCACCCTGTTCTTCAAAGTATTGTTTTGGTTAAAATGTCAAAAATGCCCAAGGGCTTACCCTGTGCTGAATGGACTATGCCATCTGTTTGTGTAATGAGTGACTTGGTATGCATAAACTGTTACCTAGGTGGTAGGATTCTCAGTCTGTCAGCTCTCCTGTCAACTGCTGTCCTTGTTGCAACTGTGACCCCTGAAAGAATTAGTTGCATGATTGACTGACTGATGATGATTGACATCCACACACAATTAACTCTTTAACTGCAGCCACCACTGAAGGTGATCTCTGTGTTGCTAATCTGCAGCGCAGGTATGCTGCTATTTCCGTGCCAGTGAGCTTGCACAAAGTAAATATGATTAAGCTGATAAGTGGAAGCTGGACAGAGCTGTGAGACACAGAGTTTGCTCTTGAGTTTTGCTGCTTTCTGTCACTTGCAACAACACTGTTTCTTGGTGTAATTTCAAGTTAAGAAAAAATTTGTCACCCTTAAAGTAACTGAACATCTAAGGTTCAGCTTCTAGCTCTCAAACCTTACCTTATCTGGATGCTTGTTTGAAGGAAATAGTTTGATATCTGCTGTGAAAGTGCTGAAGTCCAATGCCAGTGTGCAGAATTGATGCAAGAGATGGCTTTTACCTCTCCTCCAGAGTTGCTCAGTGCAGTGGGTGGAGTAATCTCCATTACCTCAACTGGTTTCTTAATGTAATTTTTATCAGGGGAACAGTAGTACTCTAATGTCCATGCTTATCAAAAATGACCATGTTCAGTCTTTGTGCAAAATACAAGACTGGAAAAAAAAAAGTGTCTTGGGACAGATTTTGAAATTTTATCGTACTAAAATGTATTAAAAAGTTTCCTTTCCTGTGTAGGCAGAAAGAAAATCTAAATTATCTAAATTCTTCTCTAACGAAACTTTAAATACACCTGTAATAGGTACTAAATAAAAAACAAGCCCGTCATTTTTATAAATACTTACTGATAGCTTCTTGTCTAAGTGGCTAAATTATGATTCTTATTCAGAATTCATCTCTAAGAGATTAGATGTTAAGAGCCCTAATCTGGGGACCCATTTTTCACAGTGAGTTTTCCCACTTAATTCATGCATGACCTAACTTGTTTAACTTGTACTTTCATTTATGTCTTATTTGAAAGGCAGAGCATCACATGACTGAGTGACTTTTATGTCTAGACATCTGTGTTTGATCTGGTGAAGTCAATGACTGTATTCCAGTTGTCTTGAGAGCAAAAAAGACATATATAGAGTTGTACTCCACTTTTGGCATGCTATTGTAGGCATATAGTCAAACGATTTCTTGTTAAGAGAGGCCTTATGGTAAATTTCGGTTCTGATCTACAAAGGGTTTTTGATGTACAAAGGTTTCACCGGATGATGTAAGCTGAGACTGGTAGCTTAAATCCAAACAGAATTGAAAACTTTCATAAATGCTCTATTCTCAACACAAATGGCCAAAAATAGATTACCAGCTTTTTGAAAAATGTAGCACAAAGAAATAGGTATTGGCATGCTGGGTACAGTGGGAATTTATTCTGAATTTAAGTGTCAGTTTAGACTACCTTTTATTGGGACCCTAGGTGGTGAACTGCTTTTCAGAAATATGGAATATTTAGCAGGTCCAAATTGATTGTGGGAGCTTTGGAAGGAAAACATGCAATGCTTTCATAAACAAACAATGTAATAAATACTGTTTCATTATTTAACCATAAAGCATCTACTAAAGGATTTGTGTTGCACTGCCATTAACATATTTTAAGTAAACAGTTTGGAAGGAATATGAAATTGACCATGTGTGTTTACAGTAATATCTGCAAATGAAATGCTTTTGCTAGTACTGCCTAACCATGTGGAATGGGGGAAAAATGCAGTTATTTGTGTTCTGATTGCAAAACGGCGTGTGTAATTTTCTTCTTCTTTTTAATTTTTTTTAAACAATATTATCATAGAGTCATAGAACAATAGATTGGTTTGCTTTGGAAGAGGACCTTGAAGTCTAGTTCCCACCCCTCTGCCATGGGCAGGGTCACTTCCCACTAGACCAGGGTGCTCAGAGCCCCATTCTGCCTGTCCTTGAACACTCCCACGGAGGGGCATCCACAACTCCTCTGGACAACCTGTGCCCAGTGCCTCACTACTCTCGCTGTAAAGAAGTTTTTTCTAATATCTAATCTAAAATGACTCTCTTTCGATTTGTACTCGTTCTCCCTTATCCTTTCATTACATGCTCTTGTAAATACTCTTCCCCAACATTCCTGTAAGTTCCCTTCAGGTATTGAAAGGCCACAATTAGGTCACCCTGAAGCCTTCTCTGCTCCAAGCTAACAAACCTAATTCTCCCAGGCTTTCCTAGGAGGAGAGGTACTCCAACCCTCTTATCATCTTGGTGGTGCTTTTCTGGACTTGCTCCACCAGATCCATGTCCTTCCTGTGCTGGCACCCCAGAGCTGGACAGTGCAGTGGGGTCTCACCAGAGCAGAGCAGAGGGGCAGAATCCCTTCCTTCCCCTGCTGCCCACGCTGCTTTGGATGCAGCCCAGGACATGTTTGGCTTTCTGGCTGTGAGTGCCCATGGCTGGGTCATGTCCAGCCTCTCATCCACCAGCACCCCCAAATCCTTCTCAGCATGGCTGCTCTCAATCCCTTCACCTTTCCTCTTGGATTGATACCAGGGATTGTCTGAACCCAGGCACCTTGCACTTGGCCTTGTTAAACCGCCTGAGATTCCCATGGGCCCACTACACAAGCTTGTCCAGGTTCCTCGGCATGGCAACCCATCCTTCAGGAGTGTCAACAGCACCACTCAGCTTGGTGTACTTGATCCACTTGTCTATGACAGAACTTTGTCTGCAGTGTATTTTTGGAAGTAGATGAAGATGCCATAAAGTACTGTCTCTGTCTTCCTAACCCTCTTTAATTCACACAGTATGAGATTTTCACGTAATATGCTCATGTTTGAAAAGTCTTCCTCACCTTCCCCCCTAAGTATGCATATTAGAATCATTAGCACAGAAGTGTGTTTTAAGTATCTCATTTGGTGTAGGGCCTTGAAGGTTTTCTCAGACTTTGAGATTGATGATTGTTTTGGTATTTGTTTTTAGCCGTAACACTTGAATTGCTGGAACTCAGGGGGGAAGAAAAGCTTTTCCTCATACAATAACACCTGTCTCTAATGACTGTTACCTGGTTCAGCTTCTTGCTTTATGTTTGCAAGATCAAATGGTGCAGTATTTTTATTTTTTACAGCAGCATACCTCTGTTTAAACAAGGCTAAGCATCAGCTCTTTGAAGTGAGAATAGTCTTTTTCTGTTTGTACATCACTAGACCAACTGGGTGTCACTGAAAATGGCTACATGAAACTGTATTGTAATAAATGTTACTTTCAGCCTTGTATAGTTGAAACAGATTGTGCAAACAGGCAATTGTTAAAGTAGTATACATAACATTTTAAATTTTAATTCAACTTTTGCTTTTTCTGGGACTTTTTCAGGCGTTAAGAGATTATATTTTTTCTGCGTTGTATAGTATTATGTTGCTGATAGGGTAAGTTTTTTTTTTAAAAGGGCATTACTTCAGCCCTGTGGCAACTCTATCTATGCTTAAAACTAAGCAGCTTTTGTATAAATTACAAAATTATTGCCTTGATTTTTCTTACTGCTTTTCCTTTCAGTAAGCACTTGTAGATCATGAATTCATGTAATGGTTATGGAAGAAATAAGAAATGATTCTTCTGATTAAATATTTCAAACTTAAGAAGAAGAGAGATGTCTTCCTCTGGAAATTTTTTGTTCTTGACTGCTTCTGGGAGGTGTCTAAATTAATCCCCTTTAGTGATTCATGTGGGATAACCCACATTACTTCAGCCACACAGATTTGTGAGAGATGGATATTGCTGTTTTGAAAATTGCTTCTACCTAACTAGGTTTCATCTTGAACTTTGTGGTTGTGGGAACCGAAACCTTGTCTAATGATCAGGAGACATAGCTCTGTTTAGCTTGTCTAGATATTTTACTTATTTTTAGTGAAACCAGTGTTGGCGTTATTATTTACAGAACTCAATTAGGACCAAAGTTAAAGGACAAAACAGAATAGTACCTCAATCAGAAACTGAGAGCTGAAAGGAAAATATGATTATTTGAACAGAGATGGTAGAATAAATGGTAGAATTCCTTCAATGAAGGAATAGAGAAAAAGATGGCAATTTGAGAAAGACCATATAAAACAGAAGACAGCAAGAGAGAAAGTAGCAGAGGGAATGAGAAGAATGAATTGAGACATTTAAATGTTTTCTCTTGAGAGGGGAACAAGAGCAAGAGAAGCTAGTTAATGTAGAAATGTATCTTCTGTTAATGAGTTGTTCATTGTGGGTATGGCAATGTTGCAAAGCCAAAACAAAAAATGCAGAGTCAAACTAAATTGTTTATATAACACGGAAGAAACAGGAAAAAAAATCATGGTTCCTATATCCATGTCTAGACTTTATTGGTCCTTTATTCAGCAAAACAAAATACACTTGTAGGAAGTATATGTGTGAAACCAGCTAGGTATTGCACACTGGAGAAAACTAACACCAAAAACTGAAAGAGGTGACATTTTCTTCCGGAAAAGAGAGTATATTTTCTATAGAAAGTACTCTTGTATTTGGTTTAATTTACACCAATCCTGCAAAGAAGACTTTTAAGATAGCTAATAAAATTGTTAATTGCATCTCTAAATTCAATTTTAAAGATATTACTGATAGTAACAGTGCAAATATTTGTTTGATTGCACATTAATTTGCGCTATAAAAATTTGGATTTAACTTTTCATTTTTCTAGAGACAATGACAAAATACATTTTTTGTAGTCCCAAAGGGACCTTCCTGTAGTTAGCTCTTTAAAATATACTAATTGTTCTGCTTTAAAATTAATAATATTAATCACTCTTTCCAATCTCTTACTACACTGAAGTATAGATTGACTTCCTTTCAGATCTAAGGACTTTGGGTGTCCAAAAACCTTCCCTCTGCCTCATCAGTTAATTTATTAAAGCATTATTTTGCTGCTAAGTGTTTGGCCTGAATCTAGCTTGGGATCAGAAGCCCAAGAGCTCTATTGGTTCTTTTGACAAATTTCTTCTCCTGAAGAAGTGAAGCAGGCCAAGACCCTTGTTTTGCTAATCTACAGCACTCTGTATATTTTTTGGGAACACTTCTACCTTTTTTGTTAATGACTTGTGGAAACTGTCTCAATGTGGCCTATGCCTGCTTCAAAAGTTGTATTGGAATCCCTACATAGATTTCATGGTCTGCTTGGCATTGGTTTAAAATGATATTAACATTATTAAGTTAAAATGCTATTAAGATAAAATGTTGGAGTGAGTTAAAATATTAAGTTAAACCATACACACTCTGGAGAGTGTAGCAACTCCTAGAAAGATGTAATAAGGAGAAAGTAAATAAAAAAATTTAATAGCTGTGCAGGAAAGTGATGCCTTTTCCTGGTCTTAAAATCAAGAGTCACACATAGTTAGAAGGGGAGAAGGGATTTTACCTTGGTATTTATTTTAAGGATCCTTAGGTGCACACGTCCAGGTCATATGCATCGAGATGCACCCCACCGAGTGCGTGTGTGTGTGTGCGTGTGTGCCCCCCAACATCGAGTATAACATTATAGGTTTTACTAATTAGCAAATCTATCAAAAATTCCCCAATGAGAGGCTCAGTTGAGCCCCCTCCCCAAGGAACCTTCCCCTGGATGGTTCAATCTTGGTTTACAGAATGAGTTCTGGAGAGGACCTTGGGGTCTGGGGCACACTGATCCCTAGCTATGAAGCTTCTAAGATGTTTAGTCTCTCAGCTTGACAAACAAGTCCAAGAATGTTGGCAAAAAGCACTAGGAATACAGACACTGTAAAAAGGTATAACAGGGGTATAAAAGAAAAGGCAAAAATCTTCATGGCATCAAAAGAATAACAGAGGCTAAAATTTCTGGCACAAAATACGATGAGGTGATCTAAGACAGAGCACAACCTACATGAAGATTAATGAATACAGAACACCTGTCTTGGGACATTGTTTTAGCAGTGTCTATGCATAGATATAAATGCATAATACTTAACAGTGTGAATCTTTATCCACCTTACCCCTTAAAATATTTGAAAATTTATTGATAGTGTGTTTATTTACAATGATATTTTATGGACCTAAACACAAACCGACAGTAATGAGCAATTCGTGTCACTAAATCCATTTTTATGTGAATTACCATATTCAGAAAGCTGTAAGGGTAGTTAATGAACCTTGCTGATGTTCTTGTTAGAAATGCCTGACTTAGACCCTGATCTCCTCTTTAAACCTTGGTAATGATCATGCCTTCATAATTTAAAATGTTTATTGTTTCCCTTCATGATACCATAATTGTACTAGTCTTTTTTTTTTTAAAGGCATTTAGTAAAAGTGGCTTGCAGAAATAAAGAAATATTAAACTTACATTTGATTTTCTGTCTCCAAATCTAACTCTCTTTGTGGATCTTATAAGAGCAATATACTTATGTATTTAAAAGGGTCTAATAAAGCATGGGTTGACCAGGAAGATGCAGCTGCCCACATGTGTTCCCCATTAGCAGTGCACACCCTGACCTCTTTTGCAATTGCAAACTAAAATGTGTATGAACAGATCTTTAAGCTAGTTCTTTGTGACTACAGTTTGAACATTAGGTTTTTTACAACTAAAGGCATTTGTAATACATAAAGAAATTGAGCTGATAAAAAACTAAGCACAACTTGCTTAAAAATACACAAATTTGTGGTTCAGATTATTCTTTGGAAGAAGAGGGGAAAGTGTGGAAATAGCTTGTTAAGAAGTTTTAAATTGCTTTTGTTGATAGAATGCCTTCCAATTCTTAAACACAGATGACTTGGGCCATCTCTGTTCTCCTTATGGAGCTGTTGTCAGCTCAGCTACTGGGGGACAGTTAGAACCAGTATCACAATCCACATTCTTTTTCTCCACTGGAATTCTTATCTCCTTTCATTTTAAGCAATTTTAGGAAGAAAAGAGGGTATTGCAATGCTGTGGGACACTCCGTACTAATCTACTGGATGCAGTTTCCTCTGCCATTGGCCAGGTGGGCAGCAGGGAGAAAACATGTAGATGTTCACCAGTTTTGCATTATTCCCTCTCTAAAGCCCAGAGGAAGCCTCTGATGTTGCAAAGCAAGCAAAATAAAATGAAAACTTCTTTGGAAGGCTTCAAAAAAAGTCACTGTGGATTGAGTAATTATTTAACATAATAAGACATTATTTTCTGTCCTGTGTTATCCTCTCTGTAAACCTGTCCCCTTGGGCAGGGCTTTAATGGAGAATAAACAGGGCCAGTAGTTCTGTTGTTCAAAGATATAAAGTCCTTTGCAAAAGGATCACTGAGAGAAAATCTGTGTCTTGAGAAATCTGTGGGTAAAGTAACTAAACTACTTGCTTTAGGGATAGAGGGGAGAGGATATTGAGACATGGGTGGCTCTGTAGTAATTCAAATTCATATGTTCTTGTGTTGGTTGGTTTTTGTTTTTTAAACGTACATTTTATTCCTGCATGTAGCTGTGGCTAATATTGTTGCTTATTTGTATTCAAAACCAACCTAAACCAGCTAAACTGCATCTGCCAGAAAATCCTTTTTTCTCTCCTTTCTCTCACCATCCAAACAGTAAGGCTTGTGTTTGAATTCAGCAGCCTCTTTGATGTCTGATCATTTAGCTGGTTATTTCAGAACTCAGGTTAATTGAGGACATGGTCTACAGTTGACTCAAGAGTTGCTTTAATAAGATTATGTTTATTAAATTGATTAAAGAACTGTTTGTCCCCATAATCGACTATGAGAATGTTATTTGTGGTATTAGAAATGGATTAAGATACACTCAGCCAAACTAAACATTTGTATAACAAGTTTTATTTGTGGAGAGTAGTACTGCTGGATTTTGCATGTCTTTTTTCACTTGCACTAGTGCATGTCAGGGGGCAGCTTCTTCTGGATCTCATTTGCTTACAGGGATCCACTGACCTGTGCTAATCTTTCCACCTGGCAACTGCTTGGTATGTAGCAGCATGGCAGTGAACCAGAGGTGAAAATTGGTCAGGAATTCCTGGCTGTCCACAGAGCAGGGTCAGTGAGTTGTCCTTTTTCAGGGGCTTTGCCTTGTTTTCTGTTTTCACAGCTTCCTTACATCTCAGTAAAGAGGCAAAAATTATTTCAGACTGAAAGAGTAGCTGCAATTTTACCTTTTTTGAAAGCACAATAATACAAACAAAATTACAGGAAGACCTCAAGGGAAATATTTGATGGATTTTATTTTCCAATAAATGAACTCATTATTGGCATTAAGAACAGTCACACCATAGAAAGAGGAAGATAGAATATTTTTTGGATCTTCAGGAAGTATTGTAGGTGAAATTTCACTTAGAAACAGAGCTCTGCCGTAATGGAGGAAAACTCAAACTATAGAGGGCCTTCCCAATATAACTGTGAAGTTATCTCTTCTTTTTTCTCCAGTAACAATGAGGTTAAGGCTGGCTCTTGCAGAAAAGTCTGCTTATCTTTCTTCTCCCATAAAATTTCTCTGTCCAAAATGATCTTCCAAGCACCTAGACAATGGGTACATGCCTATATTATTTATCTGCAGTGGTATGACTGCAGTCAAGCTTCAGATCAGAGAAGGAAATTGTTCCATGTTAGCTACTATTTTCATATTGGTCCCAAATTGTAAGACCACTTATGGGAGCCAAGTTATTAGGCTCAGTTATTAAAACTAAAGTTTATCATTTTGTTTAAATCTACACACCTTACTTATCATGGCCAAAGTTTTCGTTTTGACATCAGAAATTTTTTATTAGGAACCAATTGAAGTTTTTAATCAGTAAGATATAAACAGTTTTGTGAAACACTGTAGAATGGTCATTTATCATTAATGTGCTTCAAAAATATGATGAAATACATGTGGCTGAGATTAAAAAATCTCTAACTAGGATATTTATTTTAAAAAAAATTTGAAAAGCTAACCAGAATTAAATAAAAAAAGCAGACAGCAGAAATTGTAATCAGGGGCTTTTGTGTACTAAAGAGCTATTGTGAGTTTTTTTGTTCAAGCAGAGAATTAAGAGAATTTAACTTTCTACATTTTGAATATTTGGTTGATTAAAAAGAGAGTTTTTATGTTTATTGTCTAAATATAAAAGTATGGAGAATGACCATGAGATTTTGCCACTGAGAAATGGTGAAAACTAAGTGACTGATGTCTATTAAAATCACAAAGATCTTCTTAAAACAAGAGAGGATTTAATGACCTTAATGGTACATTCTCGAGTCTTCTGCATGTAGAATTACATACATAGGGTATGAGTGGAAAGCTCTTATGCCAGAGTTTTGATGGTAGTCACTAGTCAGAAATTGCCTCCATTAACTTTTATAACACATGTGAAGCTGGAAAATGCTAGTATTTCAAGTTAAATATCGCAAAGATTTATGAATAATATGATTCTACCAAACTGTAGTCTACTCCTCATCTTTAGACAAGATGAGGCCACAGGCAGATGCAGAGCCTGAGGGCTTCCTCCCAGTCTGCTCCAAACAGTATCTGTGCAGAGCATTCCACAGCCTGCCATGTGTATGCTCACACTGCCTAAAAGACATATTTCTCAAGACAAACTCTGGTATCTAAAATATCAGCGCATCACAAATTGGAAAATGCTGATCATGTCTTTAGATGCCTACTGTTTAAATAAGCAAATACATCGAAGCCAGGACTTTGGACAAAATGCAGTTATTTCCAAATTGCTCCAATGTTATAAACACAGAGAGCTGACTAGAAAGGTCAAGAGGGTCAAATATCATTTTAGGTCTCTATCATTTTTATCTCCCCACTTACAGGTCTTTTCTTTGTATTATGACATCTTCTTTGCCACTTGGAGCACTATGTTGATATGCTTTTTTTTCTGCTTCAGAACTTTTCATATTCAGTATTCTTCCCTACTTGTATACTAAGCTCAGTATAAGTTCCCCTCACTCAGGGAAACCAAAATTTTAGAATGGACTGGCACACCTTTTGAAAAACTGAGCCTTCAGGGGTAGAACAGTGGAAATTTTGGAGAGTGCCAACTGCCCATCATTTGAAATGTAGTGCTGTTGGATTTTTGTTATCCTTTTTTCTTGTTTTATTGCAGAACTTTTTTGTTTGGTGCTTCAGTACTTTGGCATTTATATTGCAGACATGATAATATGGACTATAAGCTGATAAGTGAGCTGCCACACAGTTTCTTCTGCCTCACTACCTATTTAAAACTTAGTTTTTCTTAGAGTCCTCATACATATGAGGTTTAGCTCTGCTGCAATAGTCATGAAATTAGGATGTCTGAACAGTCTTTAAAATCCTTATAAAGTAATGTTAATTCCTTTGAATTATTGCTATATTTGCTTATGTAGGAATAAGTCTTTGTTTTCTGTTTTCCAAGATGCTTAAATTTGATGTAAAAAGACCATGTTAGCCCCAAATATTTTTATTTCCTTGTTCTTATGGAACACACGTGAAACATATGCTCATTAGTACAGGGATTAATTTAAATCATAATGTTTTCAAATGGCCAACATCAAATAAACTTAGGGAGTAAACATGGACAGGTAAACAGGGAGTAAACAGGGACAAACGTGGTAAACAAGCTATGAAGTGCAGCTGAGTGTGAAGATGATTATCCAGGGGTAGGGTTTGTGAGTACTGGGCAAGTAGAGCAATTTACTTCTGGATAATAATGCGATTTTCTCACACAATATGCCAGATTACTTCTCCCTCAGCTCTGCTCTTGCTACTCTCCGTAATATTATCCATTTGGTGCACTCAGTTCCTGAGCCTTTGCTGGCTAGTGCAAAGACCATCAAGCAGCATGTGTGTGCACATGCACATGCCCTCACTGCTGCTGTTATGAATTTTCTTATTGGCTTTTAGTTGTTCACAAAATCCAGAGCAGTCATTAATTTGTTTCACCAAGCAGAGGCAACTAAGTTGCTGGGACACATGAAGGGAGGTTAATATTTTCTCTCTTGGTAGCAAAAAAAATATTCCTATGTTGCTTGATCAGAGGAATTTACTGTATTTATCATCTTGTTCCAGATTACACTTTTTAGTGTTTGCTTAATGATCAGACTCTAAAGGGGATCTATTTATTTACAGTACTATGCATGATCTCTGCAGTGTCACATATCATAGACGAGTGTAAAGGCATTCGAAAATATATTATAGAAGGCTTTTATTAGGTATTTCTTGATATGTTCTTCTGTAGGGTGAAAAATTGGAATGTTAACCTAATCTAAATTTTAATGATTTTTACTTACTGTGGATACTTTTTCTTTCTATCACTGAGACAAGTGTTTGTAAATACATGCATTTTTTTTCTTCTGATGAGCTCAGAAAGCTTTCAGTGCCCAATTATTTACCATTAGAAGTCATTGTCACTACATCAGTTCTACAAATTTGTGAGATGAGGCTCATGTACTCTAAACAGATTGTGATACATTTGGGGAACAGTGGGAATTTTCAGTTCAATGATATTTTTTTGAAGTAACTTGGCCTGAGTAATACAGAAATAGAAGCAGTGAGCCCATGATGTGGTTACGTAATGGAGATGAAAAGAAGAGTGGAATTAAAATAAATACTGTGCATAAAACCAGTTCCAAAAGTCTTACCCACTAGTACTTATGGGATAGCCATCTGAGAGAAAACAATTTTCAACCTGATTTAATTTTAGGACTTTTTGAATGCCAGATACAGGAAAAGCAGATTAGGCACCCCAGACTGGCCCCATTTTAGCAAGCCAGTGTAACTTCAGCAGCAGTAAGTGCTGAGTCAAGCTGGACCAAGGAACGAAAGGCTTGCTCAGTTCTGGAGGATTCATCAGTGCTCTCCATGCATCATCTGGGAAGGAGTTCCCTCACAGATGTACACCAGCTTAGCCCTGAACCCCTGGCTGCACCATCTAACACATATGATTAATTACCTTTCACGGAAAAGCAGATCTCTCCTTTGCTGTATGCAAATATAGAATTTTCCAAAGACAATACACAGATGGTATAAGATTCAGACCAGGACCAGAGAAGAGTTAGTCTGACATGAAATGATTGGTCAAAGACAAAAGCAGGTGTTCCTTATCATTAACAAGCCAGGCTGTCATCTTTGTAGTTATTGCATTGTTCAGAATAGTTTTTATTCAGACACTGTTTAAAAGTGTTAAAGTCTTGCAACTTGGTATTGGTGTATTTGGAAAGGCATTTATTACAGCTATTTTCATTCTGTATTTATTACATCTGTTTTCATTCTGTGTTTGTTTCACAGGGAGACATCGTAATGCTGTCTGATCCCGACTCTAAAACTGAGAACGGAAAACCTGTAATTTTACTAATTTCATTATATATTTCCTAAACTCTGTTTCTGCAGTTTCATTGAGTGTATACAATGGTACAGAGTGATAGAAAATATAATGGCTATTTTATTTGTGATAAATTCCACAAGAAATTCCTTCCTTGTCTCACAGTGTAACTGTCCCAATTCTATAAAACTTCACACCATGCTATCGTCTATCCTCTTTAAACAGACTAAACTAAATATGTGTTTAAACTTGCATGCACGTAGTTTCTTATTTTGTAATAATTTTCCATGTGCACTAAAAATCCACATTGTTTAATTTCTTTTCTTCCTTCTGTTTCTGTCTAGATGAAATGACTAAATCCGGTTGTTTTTAAGGAAAAATCTAAACAGACATTGACCATCCGAAGAACAAATAAGTCAAAATATAGTCTCATTAACAGGTTTTAGAACTCTACAAACACAGCTAACTCTCAGTAGCTTTGATGATCTTAAATATACTAACATTTTTAATGAATTAAGTGAATAACCAGGACACTAATCATGTGTCCGTATATCTGACCAGAACAGAATGGATCAGACTACGAAACCCTGGCTAAGGAAATCCAGTACACCTAAACAGTTACTATTATTAATGCAAGCCATCACATTTAGCATACAAATTTGCAAAGATCAAACCAAATATCAGGGAAGCGATTCTTCTTTAATATTCTTGGGTCCTTTTTCGCAAATAGCCTTGCTTCTCCAGGGACCATCTGGAAATATTTTTCCAAAGACTGGGTTTTACCTGATCTACAATACTATGATTCCTCAATTTGATAAACAGTCACAAACACAGAAATTGTAGTTCACAGTGTTGAAAATTCCTTTGAGGATAGACAGTTATTTCTCTAGATCTCTGTCAAGGCGGAAGCTGTTGATTTTTTGCTTATATTTTTATGGAAAGAACTCACAGGTCTTTTTCACCTAGTGAGTTCAGATATTACAGATCTCTGCTTAGAAAACAGGTTGCAAAGCTTGTAATTTTGAACTTTCCTTTTGCATGTGGGGTCCATTGAAAGGGTACAGATCAGGAGCCAGCATAAAGTGAAACTGTTCATATTTGAAAGTAGATTTTTCTTTTTTCAATGAAAACTGAATTTTTTGTCATTGTTTTGGAGAAGTCCAAAAATTCCTGTTGGACACTGCAGGTCATTTTTTCTTTGTTAATTATTCTTAAGGATGATAGGGCAGTAATGTTTGCCCTGCATTGTTCAGTGATACGTGATTTCAGCTCATTGGGCAAGATTCTTTTATTCCAAGTGCTGCAAACCAAAGAAAGTCAGTCCTCAATCACTACAGAGGTGTTTGTTCACCTTGTTTCTCATTCACTCTGACTATAAAAAATAAGTCTACTTGAGACCACACAGCAGTATAATTGACTTTAAGAAGCAGTTGTCATAGGGATTTTGGTATGCAGAATTGCCTTACACCTCCTTTTAAACACATTCAAAGTAACAAGTCTTTGTTAACATTCACAATTCATATCCTTTGAAAAAAAACCTCATATTATGGATCTTGGCAAATAATATCTAAAGTCTGTTATAGAAATTATGTCCATTTTTAAAAGTGATGTACAAGGGGCAGGAAGGAATATTAGTTTCTTACCTTCATATTCCACTTTACTTTTTATAGTCTATCTAAAAATCAGGGAGAAGGTTCTTTTCTAACCAGTACTAATCACAATTTGTTGGAAACATTGTAGTTGTTGTTTTAATATGGTAACTGATGTGGTGAGTTTTTTTCTGGCAGTAATTATCAATATTGTCTAAAGAAAGCAAACTCCTGGGGACACTAGTTCTTTCAGAGAATGAATAGGAGGGATTTTTAGTCATGTTATTCTCAATTAGTCTGAGAGGGTTTAAACACATCTGTATGTGTATTTATCCTGAAGTGTGGAGATAAATCCTAGAATTAAATATGCTTTTCAGAAGCTTTAAAGACACTCCGTGACAATGTTGGATCTTGACTTGAACTGTCTTTTCTTTAATTCTTTCAGCTGAAGGAGTTCTTTCCCTCTAGAAATCATGTCTGATGAGGAGTGGCTGAGGGAGCTGTAGTTGTTTAGCCTGGAGAAAAGGAGGCTCAGGGGACACCTTATCACTCTCCACAGCTACCTGAAAGGAGGGTGTAGCCAGATGGGATTGGTCTCCTCCATGTCTCAAGGAAGAGAGACAATGGCCTTAACTTGCAGCAGAGGAGTTCAGATTAGATATTAGAAAAAAAACCCTGAAAGAGTGATTAGGCAGTGGAATAAACTGCCCGTGGAGGTGGTGGAGTCACCATACCTGGAAGTGCTCAAGCGATGTCTGGATGTGGCCCTGGAGGATATACATGGCTTCATGCCATGCTGGCCCTTTATGGCGATGCGGGATTGATGGCCAGACTGGGTGATCTTGAACATGGTCTTTTCCAGCCCTGACAGTTCTGCAATCCTGTCTCCAAAAACAGTTTAGTCTAGGAGCAGAAAGCTGAAATGAGTGTCTCTTGAAGAGTCAGGTCCATTTAGTATAGATTTCAGAAAATTTTTTCAATTTCATATACTGACCCCTTAAATATTCTTCACAGTAGTTCAAGGTGACCAAAGTGTCTTGTCTACATACACCACAGTCCTCTTGTGTAAGCAGCAATAAGCAAATGGCAGAGGCACTGGAAAGATGCAACATCTCCCTTGCAGAAATGCATGGGGGAGAGTGAAGAATAACTACACTGATCTTCAGAATATGGAGCAAGGTTTGAGGAAGGTATTGTGGAATATCTTCTAGGCTTGGCTGCAAATAAATATTACTTAAAATAAATCAGAGAAGAGCATACAGCCCAAATTAAAAACAACTAGTTTTTGTGCCTTCAAGTTCTTCTCTGGGATGGGGCAACTCTGGATGTACAGACAGACTGGGGAAGGAG
Source organism: Aphelocoma coerulescens (assembly GCF_041296385.1). Classification (NCBI taxonomy): domain Eukaryota; kingdom Metazoa; phylum Chordata; class Aves; order Passeriformes; family Corvidae; genus Aphelocoma; species Aphelocoma coerulescens. The sequence goes on from NW_027184085.1 coordinate 56,397,593, forward strand.
AGGCTGGAAAGCAGAAATGAGTGCAGGAAAGGGACCTGGGTGTCCTGGTCAATGACAAGGTGAACATGAGTGAGCAGAGCCCTGGCAGCCAGGAGAGCCACCCGTGTCCTGGGGTGCATCAGGCACAGCATCACCAGCCGGGCAAGGGAGGGGATTGTCCCGCTCTGCTCTGCACTGGGGCAGCCTCACCTCGAGTGCTGGGGGCAGGTCTGGGTGCCATAACAGAGAAAAGCCATGGAGCTGTTAGAGAGTGTCCAAAGGAGGGCACGAGGATTGGGAAGGGCCTTGAGGGGAAGCCGTGTGAGGAGTGGCTGAGGTCACTTGGTCTGTTCAGCCTGGAGGAGACTGAGGGGAGACCTCACTGCAGTTACAACTTCCTTGTGAGGGGAAGAGGAGGGGCAGGCACTGATCTGTTCTCTGTGGTGACAGTGACAGGACCCGAGGGAATGGCCTGAAGTTGTGTCAGGGGAGGTTTAGGTTGAATATCAGGAAAAGGTTCTTCACCCAGAGAGTGGTTGGGCACTGAGCAGGCTGCCCAGGGAAGTGGTTGCAACACCAGCCTGACAGAGTTCAGAGGTGTTTGGACAATATTCTCAAACACATGATGTGACTTTTGGGGATGGTGCTGTGCAGGCCCAGGACTCAGTGATCCTTGTGGGTCCCTTTCTACTCATCATATTCTAGGATTAGGTGACTAAATTGCAATGTGGGTGTCCAAAACCAAACAAGATTTGTTTGCTTTAGAACTAGTCATTGTTAAGTAAACCCATTTAACTTACTACTTCAGTGTGGTCCAATGTGGTAACATTTTACAATAAGTGCCTGACGGATGAAATAGAAACTAATGATCCATTAGTACTGTGATGTCTAAACCCCAAGAGGAGTGTAATTTTTTTGTTCATTTGGTTAGGCTCAATTTACATCAAAATTTAACTGCAAATAATTTGCATTTTCCATAAACAGTTTTGATAGTGTTCATATTTTGTTTAAATTATATAAATAACAAAATTCCTTAATTTTGTGCACACCAAAACACATAAATACTCCTGCTTCTTAAAGTTACCACTGATTCAAAGCCCTGCTATATTGTCCTTCTGACAATACAGTGCTGTAAATTGTCTTGTAGCTGATTTAAAAACTATACCTTTCTTTTGGCTGCACTTTTAAAAGTACTTTTGACACCAGGTTGCTATGTTTAGGATTGTAAAGAGAATGGAGTGACTCACGGAAAGTCTAATTCTACCCATTTTAATCTTGCCTCCTGGTTTATACTATTTTAGAAGTGTTATTTGATCTGGAAGATAATTCTGAAACCTTCCGATTACTGCTGGGTGACTTCTGCAGAAAAGGAATTACCAATGCATTAAATTTGAATTAGCTTTGAGAAATCATGCAGATGTATGCACAGAACATTACAGCAATGCTGTCTCCGAGGCACAGCAGAATTGCCTTTATGCAGTTTTAAAGAATCACTTGAGCAACCCTTAAATTGCACACATGGTGAAGCTGAGGCAGCATCTTTACTTAAAAAAAAAAACAAAACAAACATGCATATACATGTACACAGAGCAAATAAAGCTTTGAGAGTCGTCTTTCAGGGAAATTTGATCACAAACAGACTGCTGCTGAATGGGCCATTTGGGCTCAGACCTGTCGTAGTGGAGAGCACTACTGCACACACTGTGGAAGTGTCACTTAGACTAATGATTATGAATTATGCAGAGGGTCACATCCTCTTACTTACAAGTCATTTCCACATTTTCCCTTTAGACTGCCTAGCCCAGTTCGGTTTTTTTTTTTTTTTCTTTTACTGCTGCTAGCAAATAACATGCAGAATGAATGCCAGGACCTTCATTTATTCACATTTCATTTTCCTCCCATAACTTCAAGTCAGTAAAATGATGGAACAGTTAGAGGTGGGGAAAGAGAGACAGCTGCTACTAGTGGATTAGGAAAAAGCTCTCTTCACTTCACTAGGTCTTTGAGTAAAGTAGGACAGTAAAAAGCTGTAGAAACTGTGTGGTTCACTTCAGACTGTATTCCAAGCATTTATGCCAGAAACATAATATCTGCATTTTCCCCATTCAGAAAAAAAAAGGGGATATAGTTTGACATATTTTTAAAAAGCGCTGCCATTTTGTAACCACTTACCTGACAACAGCAGGGTACATGACCTTCCCCTGTCTTAGTGCTAACCAGGTGATCTACTGCACAGATGAATAGGAGTCCCAGTATGGCTTATGGAGCCACTGTGGAGCAGGAGGTGTGATAAACATGGCAAATGCTTCCCTGGCCTGGTTGGGTATGCCTTGGAACGTCCTTGACACTGAATGGGAAGATGACACACTTGGAGGGCAGCCGCTGAGCAGAAAGTTGTGGCAGCCAGAAAGATGAAGGATTGCTTACAGAAGAGTGTCTGGGAGGATGTTTTCCTTTCTGGAGAGTTTGTCTTTCTCTCAGTGCTTCTGGGTACTACAGGGAAGGCAAACAGGCAGTGTCCAGCTCCAGGAGGTTTCTCCCACATAAGCACTAAAGGAGGAAAAAGACTGTTAAATAGGAGGATAGCTGCTTTTCTTAAAACAAGTATGCCTCTTCCTAGCCTTTCTTTAAAGGTACTTAATGTGGTAGAAAATGTAGTTCATCCCTTAGCACTACAGAAGCATTCCTCAGACTCTTAACATTTCAGCTGTAATATTTCTCTGTTAACATCTACTGGTCGTGTTTTCCATTAGAACTCCAGAAAAATTTTGACCTGTGTTTCAACATGTACCATTCATTCAGGAAAGAAAAATAGAAGCATTTCCCAAAGCGTTTCCTCCTTGCTAGCTTATGGCTGCGTTTAATATCTATGCCTGAGAGCACAATATTTCAATGGACAATTATTTGTTATACTGCCTGGAATGGGATTTGGCTGAACAGATATGTATTGGCTACTTAGCTCAGCTGGTTAGAGCAAGGTGCTGATAACACCAAGGTTGTGGGTTTGATCCCTGTACAGACCACTCACTTAAGAGCTGGACTGAATGATCCTTGTGGGCTCCTTCCAAGTCAGAGTATTTTGTGGTTCTGTGAAAGGCTCTGTCTTGCAAGACTGTATAAAATTTAAGTTATATTTGATTTGTAAAATCTGATACTCTGTTATTTAAAAATTTTTTCGAAGTACATTTAATAATGCCCTCAGAGACAGTCAGTTAAATGGACTCCTTATTGCACAGAAGTAAACTGCATTTCCATCAGAAAAAGACTGACCTAATGTTTAAATTTTGTGGTACGTGCCCAGGGTAAATAAATTTGGGCTTTCTGTAATGAGGATGAAGAGCACCTGTAACCCTCCCATATCTAAATGTAGGGGCTACTAGTTTGAACAACCCACATAATGCCAAACATGAGGACAGAGCAAGAGGCTTGCAACAGCTTTTTAGCATTTGTCAACCCTAAGAATGCAAGCAAATAAAAAAACCCACAAAACTGATTACCCCTAGGAGAACATCAGCTGGAACTTTTGTAAGACTAATTTGACACAATAGTAAAATGCCATTGACAGTTACCACTCCATCATGACTGAGCTTCCGGTTTCCCTACAGTAAATAGAATAGATAATCATCCATCTTCAACTCTGAACCATCCTCTATTTCTGTTCTGCTTTTTTTTTTTGATGCTTTTTTTTTTTCAGGTGTTATTTTCAAACAAGAGTTCCAAGTATTTTTCCCACAGATTCTTTCCAATTAAAGCAGATGAACAACAAAGACAGAATATGTAATAGGCAAGAATGGCTTAAAAGAACCAGTCTGGATGACAAACTAACAAATTCATTTGTCTCTCTTTTCTGTTCCTAAATCAGACGTAATCAGATAGCTTTTTGTAGGTGCCACCTGGAAGCAAACCAAAAATTAGCACAGATTATGAAGTACAGATGGAGAAACAGGGCTAAGTCACATGTCATTGCATGGTATGTTCCAGTTTTTCAGTAGCTTTAAGTCTAGGATAGACGGGGTATGCTGAAGATTACAAAGATCTCTGATACAGATCACCATGTGAGATCTTTCTACCATTTACTGATGTGATTCCAATTGTTTAAAACTTCTAGGGATGCATCTAAACACTCTTCTAAGTCCTGTTGTTCATAGCGACTGACAGAAAGTGCTTTTCATTTCCATCTTGTTTTGTTTTGGTTTTTTTTAACTGAGGGGTTTATTCCCTGCTGAGCTTCAGGTCAAATGAGCAGGAATACTACTGGTATGCTGAAAATACTGTGTACTGGGGTTATGGAGTGACAGAAAACATATGTGAGAGCATATAGCATGTAGAAAGGGATGGTGTGGTTATATTTATTTCCTTTAAAAGTAGCAACAATCAGGAGGCCTTCCTTCTCCCAAGGACATATATCAGTTGAAAGGAAAAGATTTGTAATATACTTTTATACACACTGACTCTTTGATGCTGTGTTCATATTAGGGTACAAACCATGGTTATCCACGGTTATTCCAAGGGATGCCAGAATGCTGATATTCTGATGAAGGAAGTTAAATCAAATGGTTAACTTCAAAGAACATCTGATTTTAAATAAAAATAGTAAGTCCCATTACAGTAAAATACAACTTATGTGTATATGGATATATATATATATAGACACCTTAGCAGAAACCCCTTAACCATTGCTATAGACATGATTTCTTTGTGTGTGGTAAGGGAATTCTGTGACTTGATACTCTGCTTGCCTTCACTTATATGATGCAGAACTTGAACTGTGCAAGTAAAATTTATCTTTCTTTTGTCTTGACAGAGAAATGAACAGCATAGTGTAGCAGATTGCTTTGATCCATAGTGGAAGCAGACCATTACAATGTAATCTACTGAAGAGATAACATTAATTTTTAAGTACGCTCTGGTTTTTTTTGACTTCTTTTCTGGAAACCAGATATATTGTAGATGACTAGATATCTTAAATCCTCTTCAGCACATCTGCCTATGTGGCCTTTCCTTTCCCTTCCAGCAATGTGCAAGGATTGGGAAGAAGAAATTTGAATGAACAGAGGGCTAAAACAGCCTTCAGCACCGGAGATGAAGCAGCAGCTTCGCAGCTGCCTCGGACCTCCCATGGCTGGAGTGACCTTGCCAGTGTTGCCGAATGGACACAGTCTCCCTCCACCACCTGCAACCCTCAGCCTCCCTTCAGCCCCTAAGAGCTCTTCCACGCTTCACCATGCAGTTGTGCTGTGGCGTCGACTCCATCCCAGGCTGTTTGGGGCACTGAGGGCGTGTGGCAGGCCCCAAATGACTCCAAGGAGGCCAGTGAGCAGGTGGGCACAGCAGCTGGAGAGCAATCCCAGACAGCCGGCAGGTGGATGGAGCAGCAGGGGGGCAACACCAGACAGGCAGCAGGTGGAGAGGGCAGCAGGAGGGCAACACCACTTTGTACTCAACTTGACATTAATTACACTTGTTGGAATCCTGTGTGGCTCCTAAGACCTTTTTTTGGGTGTTAAGTTACAAAATATATTTATTTAGATTCTGAATATAGCTTCCCCTAACGACTGAAGACCTGGGAGGTGGTTGGAGAGTAGGGGGAAGAAAGAAAGCCTTCTCTGACCCGTAAGCTGTGAAATCTGACCAGACTTTGTGGGCAGGATGAGCTGACAATTTGTTAATTTGCCTCTGACCATCTATGTGCGTAGGAAAAGCCCTTAGAGGCATTAAATGTTGCTGGCTATCTCAATGGCTCTATTGTGTGGAGTTCTGCATTGTGATGTTTGCTGAGGTGCCCAGATGTTTATAATTAATTGAGTCTGATTACTTCTAATTACTCCTTCCTATCTGCATTATCTTGCATTTGTCAACTTCATATGTAGGTAGAACTGCTGCCGATTTAGTTTAGTTTTCTAAGGTCCCTTTGGATATTCTTAACCTTCTCCAGTGGTGACTAATTCAAATAATTGTGCTCTCTGTAATTTTTTCCCACCCTTTCCCCAGAACATTAATAAGGAAAACAGAGTCTTATCCAAGTACAGAAACATGAAGAATCCCATTGCAATCCTGTCATGATGAAAACGATTACCCTTCTCCTTCCTTCCTTCCTTCCTTCCTTCCTTCCTTCCTTCCTTCCTTCCTTCCTTCCTTCCTTCCTTCCTTCCTTCCTTCCTTCCTTCCTTCCTTCCTTCCTTCCTTCCTTCCTTCCTTCCTTCCCTCCCTCCCTCCCTCCCTCCCTCCCTCCCTTCCTTCCTTCCTTCCTTCCCTTCCTTCCTTCCTTCCTTCCTTAACTTATTTCTAATTCTAGGCAGTATTTTAACCCTTCAGTCCTTACCATTTAAATTACTCAAGTCTCTTGTAAGGCATTTCAAAGCCCAAGTAAATCATATCTTTAGCAATGACATTATTGTTATACTCAAAGAAATCTGTTAGCTGGGAAGGATGGATTTTTCTTTCTAGAAGATTATTTCCTCCAAAATATCTTGCTCAACTATCTGTTCTATAATTTCAACTACTTTTAATTGCTTTTCCTGATCTGCATTAAAACACAGTATACAGCTCAGAGATTTTTTGAGGTGCTTATTGTGAGTCCTCCTAAAACCTGATCTACGGTTCAGGCAAACTTCTTCCTCTCCAGTCCCACTCCTTGAAACCTTGTTCCACTGACAAAACTACATTTCAAATAGTGGTTTTAGCCTCTTCTGCTTGTTTCTCTTTCTAGAAGAAAGTCAGAAACTTAAGAGAAATTTACACACTTCAAAATATTCCCTAGTGACTGCTACAGCTATCTGCTTGAAGAACAACCTGATGTATGTTGTTGTATGAATGATAACACAAGGCCCAGACTCAAAATTATTTCACTCTTCTTGGTATCCTTTATTGTTTATACATGACCTTCCAGCATTGGCTCTATGTTTCTGCTGGGCAAAGTTAAGAAACAGAGAAGAGTGCCTTCACCTCCTGTGCTGCAGACTGCTTCTGAGGTCATTGTTCTTCAATTTGTGGCTTTCAGTCCACATGCCAGAGCCCGCTGAAATATAAAGAGCTTCTTGGGTGGGACTTTCTGAATGGTCAGGTTGAGGCAAGATCTACTTAGATAGCAGAATAAACAGGGAAAACTGCTGGGATAAAGACACAGTGAAGGAAATGGTATTCTCTTTACCCTGAAAGAGAAATGAATTCTGCCTGTCCACTTCCCTCTGCCTCTCCGGTGGCCAAAAGCAGAGTCTTGAACAGTAGGTAATAAGGGGAAGGGGAACCTACAGGAGCTCTCAGAAAGGTCAGACCATGAAAGGCTTGTAGCTTCCCTTTCCTAATCCTGCTTTCCTTCTGGAAACAGTCGGTCATAGTTTTTAAGGTACAAAGTAGACAATGCATTGCCACTGCTCTCTTCCTAAAAGTTGGAGAACTTGTGGGAATAAAAAAGGAATAACCCTCCTGATGGTTCCATCTGAACCTTTCCTTCTTTCACTGAAGGCGACCCATTTACCTTTGCCTTAGAGGGGAAGATTTTGACCTGAAGAACTGTATTTTTTCCATTTGTCTTTTGTAAAAGCTATGCTGCATTTTTAGTGCTTACACGCACACACACATACCACTCAATATTTTATGAAGAGTTGTCATCCCTTTCTTTCTGAAATAATTTGGAAAAGGCAGGTCTCATCATTTTGCTCAGATTTCATTTGTGTGCAATAGATGGATGCATTCAATTTTCTAAAACAGCACATCCTTTTAATTAAGGCCATTAAAAATGAAACCTGTTTGTAGCTGGTGTTGCTTGGCAGGATACGTAGGAGGAACCTCTCTGTGTTCTTTTGCAGCTGGTACAATACGAACATGATTCACTTAACATTTCCAAAGTATTTTCTTCCAAAGGTTTCAAAAGCTTTAGCAATAGTTAAGTCTTGCAGCTCTATCTGTAATAAGTTGGATCATGTCAATGCAACTGTTCAGCAATTTAAATGTAAACACAGCATCACATATTGGGATATCAAATAAGTCTGTATTCCTTAAAAATTACAAGACTGGTGGATTTAAGTGCTTGGAAAAGGTACATGCTTGACAGGGAAAGTGTTCAGAATGAGAGATGGCTCCTCACAGGAATAATAAAGCTACAGCTACCAAAATTTTAGCCTTTCAACAGATTTTGCACATCTGTGGATCTGCTATTTATCCCCACACCCATGAACGGACTGTTTTAGTCCTCCTGTTCCTGTTTGTATGAGGACTGATCATAAGAGGCACCTCGACCCATTTCATTAGGCAAGCAGTCCTCAGAGATGTCAAAAAAATCACCTAAATGCCTTGACATTGGCTACCAGCCTGGACTTTCTATCTCTAATGTCTCACTGAAAAGAAAGAAAAATCTAAAACCTTCAGTAATGCCTCTGCTATTACACTGTAATTTTTTACTCCTGCAGACAGGATACAATGGGTCGCAGTAGTGTTTAGGAGCCAAAATGATGCATTTAATTGTAAATAATCCAGGCACTAGTTGAACCTCATACAAAATTGAGCATGTTTCTAGTGACAAAATTAGTAAGTCTGCTTGAACCCCTTGTTTCTGACCATGCTGGCAGGAGGTTTTCTTGTATTTGGATCTGCTTTGGGGTTTGCAGCCAGCATGTTCAGCAGTCTCCACAGCTCTTCCCCTCTGCATTTGGGCTAATTGTGGGTCTGTGAAGCACATGTGCAGGGGTGGGAGCGCAAAGCAGGAAGGTCAAGGATTGTTCACCTGCGACCTGTAGGGTTTCCTCAGTAAAGTTAATTTACAAAGGCTCTGTACTTAGGGCCCCCATCCCTCTAAGCCTTGATAGGGCATTTGATTAATGGCTCTGGAAGTGAAACACACAGAGTGCCCCCTTGGTTTTGAAGGTCGCAGGTAAATCCTGGCCTTATTCTGACTCAAATAATGCATTTATCTTAATGCCACATCTAAGTCATAACCACTCATCAAAGAGGTGACGGGGTAGTGCAGCAATTTCTGTTGAAACATAGAGCACCATGTGATAAATTGCATCTGCAAGACTTGTTTCGTATGTCAGGCACACATTACTTCTAAATCAAATGCTAAAACATGCCTTATTTAGTCAAAAGTAAGCAGAATGCTGTAATTTATAATCGTCTTGAAGCACACTGCAGCGAAAATGAAAGCAGACTATTAAAATTTAATGCCTGTTTGGCGGAGTAGCATATTTCTGGCCACGTTTGATGCAGCATCATTTTCTCACACCATTGTGTATGCACAAAAAGTCAGCTTGTGTTTGCCAACGTTTGTGGAAACTAATTGAAAAAAATGATTTAGCTGTTAAAGTTTGACATCGGGCTGGAAAATTATTGTCAGCAGATACTGATGGCAGTGTCTCCTTTCTCCTCCTTTCACCCCCATCCACTTGCTTCTAACAATTGTCTGTTGTTCTTCAGCACAGTTCCCCACAGAACAGTTGCTAGCAAATATTCATTGGGGTGTCATCTCTGTTTAAAGTCTCGTCCTACACACCTATTCATCTGTGCTAAGTGAACAGCAGCATCAGCTCAAATTAAGCTGGCATGAAAACAGCCACTGTTAATAATTTCTGATGTGATTCAGCTCAGCTTTGGATAACAGGTGAAGATGTTTCATAACGGAGGCAATTACAGCCCTGTAAGCTCTCCCCAGCTGCCTGTTCCACCAGAGGAGCAGGGCGCGGCGGCTGCTGGAGCACGCGGCAGGGCCAGCCCAGCTGCCGTCGGCCACGCGGGTTATGTGCCACACCGTGTGGGCCACCTCTCCAGGCAGATGATGGGCGCAGTGATCAGCATGCAAAATGCACGACAAGGCCGAGGAGAGAGGGTGGAAGTCAGCACACTTCATCTGACTTCGCTGCAGACCTCTACCACCAGATAAAATCCTTCATGACCACCATTCCTTTGGCTGAATCACAAATTTGGACGATGACCTGTGTGCAGACATTGATGCCATGTGTGCTATATATGTGTAACTAAAAACAAGATTACAGGAAGTGCAGAGTTCTATTTCACAAGCAAGAACAAAATCCCATTTGCAAAATAGTAACAATTGGTGAACTTCTGAGATGATAATCAGGTCTGATAAAGAAATAACTGTTTAACATCTGCTCATTAAGATTCAGCTGAAGGAGTAATATGGGTAGAAATTAATAACTAGCAAAATACAAATGAAGCCTGTAATTTCATGTGTGAAATGTTACACTACTGTGATGGATTTTTAGCTTTTTTTTTTTAATTAAAGAACAATGTACTTCCATCTACTGAATCTCTATTGTTCTATTATTTAAGTTATCTTTCATGTCAGTGCCACATGGTTTGAAGTATATTAAAACATAGTCATATACTTAATTGTGTGGATTTGCAGATGGTTCATTTCCAGCCAAATATTATTTTCCTTAGATCTCAGAAGAAAATGTCTAGCAGCCTAAATTGAATTTTTATACATTATGATTTCCAGAAATGTACTTCTTAATGGTTTCTGATGTGCCTAAAGGCATGAATCTTGAACTACTTTCTTAGAAATGTGTTAGGGAAAAACTGCAAAATGTGTTGTAGTTTGGTTTTAGGTTGGTTTTTTTTTTTTTTTTTTTTTTTTTTTTGTATTTTTTCATTTGTTTTTTGCTTTTTTTGTCCTGATACAAATAGTGAATTTCAATTTTGTGTGTTAACCTGCTTTTATTGTATTGCTGTAGTGTGTTCTTGAGCACTTGTAATAATGAAAATATAACAATGTAGACTTCAAAAGTGCTTGATAACAATTCCACCCTAGCTGCAAAATGTGTAGTGTATATTGATTTCCAGAAACAAAAGACACGGCTGTTTCCTTTTCAAGGAACAAACCCAGTTCCTTTGAAATACTTGAAGTTTATCTCTTACAGAAGGTAGTGCTGAGACTGACCTATTTCCATATTCCATTTTTTTTCCAAATGTGACATTGAAGGATTCTCCTTTCAATTAACGGAAAATATTTTTGCAATTATTTTTAAGTGCCTGAAAGATTAAATTGGTTGTGAGCTTGTATCCATATTCAAATTCTAATCTCCCCAGCAAGTAATTGTTTTATTCACTCCTGACAATGCTTTATCTATTGTCATCTCTGACTGTGTTCTGCATACTGTCTCTTCCCCTGACAATTACTGCTGTTCCTTATCCCCGCAGCCTTTAAAAGCTCTGTGTAACATTAGCCTATCTAGCCTAGTGAAAATGTCTTTACAGATTAGTGTAATGTTAATACTGCTGGCTCCCTGCTTTTGACCTGAAGTGGAATATATTGCACTGCTGGAGCAGATGGAATCAGGGCTTCATCGGGAAGCGGAGATTGCTTGGCCGCCTGCCAAAAGCGCGGTGCTGGCGGCGGCTGCCAGAGCCCCTCCACCGGGAAAGGGAGCGGGAGCGGCAGTGGGGGGAGCGCGGGCACAGTGCGGTGATGGAGCCGCTCTCTGCCCTTGCACTGCTGGGTGGGGGGCAAGTGGAAGCGTCACTTAAATTTGCTTTGCATCAAAATATGTTTAAGATTGCTCGTCCACAGATGCAACATTCTATGAGGAAGATGAGCCTTTCTGTGCAAATGGTAGCCCCTCTAATCTAGGGGTTAGTATTTTGGTGGGAGCCTCTGCATTTTTTTAAATGGAAATTGAGAGACAAAAGTATAGAACATGGAAAATGAAGCTGTGAACTCCTAATAACCTTCTTAATGATGTAGATTGGGTTATAAGGACAATTCAGTGTATTGTTCTCATTGCTTTTAGTGAATCAAATATACTGCTTTTCCTTTGTTTTCACTTTGTTGTTTTGTTAGGTTTTTTGGGTGGGGAATTACCAAAATATTTTAATATCCCAGTGAAAATTATTTTCCTAAAATATTTACTGTTATGCCTCTTGTGAAGCCCACATGGGGCTTCAAAAAAAAATAGGAATGGTTGGAGGATTAGGATGGACAACTCTACTTCTGCCCATCATATGTAGTTCAGAGTTTAAATACATTAATCACAACACTTGCACTCTACTACTATTACACCAAGCAAACCTTTCATTGAACATCCCTATTAAATATGTCACTCTGGATTTCTACCTTTTTTTCCCCTTCTGCAATCATATTTTTCTCTCAAGTGCTGCATTTCCCTAGCAGTAAAACATATGCTGTTTTCTGCCTAAGTAGAGGGATAATGTAAGCTGTGATGTGGAGAGTATTTTTTCTTATAATTTGCTTTTTGAGGGTGTAGTTATAGTAACATATATGTGCTTTTATCTGTGATAAGAACTACCATCTGGTAGCTAAATGTGCACAGCTTATTGCTTGAAGTGCTTATACACATTATGAAAACACACAGCTTTTGTGTATGTTAGGATACTGCCTATATGTATTATTAATAAACCCACATATTAGCTATTTGAATATGTCAAATGATTGTAAAATCGAACAGTGATTCCAGACAAGAAGGATTAGGCCTGGCACAATGCCAGATGTGTATTTATTCCAGCAGTACTACTGTGACCTTTTAATATCATATTGTTTGCAACCTCTTCCAGACAATAATTGTTTGAGGGGGAAAACAGAGCCACTTTGACAATGGAAAAGGCCTTTGTTATACTCAAAAAGCTGAAGCTTTCATCCTTGGTATACCAATTCACAAAGATGTGTGCTGAATGTGTTCAAGCAGCAAGAGAGACAGAACATATAAATTTGAGTTACTTTGACCTTTAATCCAGAAGACCAAGAAGAGAAATGCACTAGGAAGGCTGGTTTGTTGCTGTCTGGAGACTGATAAGCTGTAATAAAGGTGCACTCCGTTGCAATTCATCTAAAGCTTCCATTGCTATCATCCTCTTTTTTCGATTTTTGTTACCTCAAGTACTTATCTAAATCCCTTTCAATGCCAGCTTGAATGCACTTTGTATTCTCTCCAACTGTGACTGGTGCTGTCTGTGTGTGTCAGTGTGCTTCAGCATACACTCTTTCCCCTTGTTTGACAAGAGCCAGTGCCAACACCTAATTAAGGATAAGCCGTGGAGCTCTCAGCTCTATCTTTGTCAACAGCTATGTTCCCAGCTTTCTGCTTAGTTGAGCTTTTATGACAAGAGCAACATTTCGGGTTCAGACGACCTCTGGCCTCCCAGTTCCCCATGTGAGAACTCAGTGCAACTTAACACAGTGGAGGATTTTAGAGGCATTTATGGTCATGAAATCCACAAATCCCTTCTGTCTCTTTCTAAAGTACACACATTTGTACATAGATCTGTCTCTGCACATCTATATAAATGGATATGAATCCACACCTATAACTGAACATAAATTGGACATCTTCCAGATTCCCTTTTGTCTGGCTTACTCTCGCAAACTGTTTCCTAGGAGATGATCGGAGGGGTTGAGACAGGATTCTTCTTTTGCAAACACTGTATCTAAAAACAAAAAAAAAAAACCTCATTTAGCAGAACAGAAACCCCCTATTTTAGAGTCCGGTCGAGTTGTTTCAATCATTTTGTCTCAATAATAAGGATGAATTTAGGTCACTAAACAAGAAACTCTTTCAAAGGGTTGAGCATTTGATAAGCTTGAAAATCAGATTAACATGACTGATAGGTGACTACCAGACAGCCAATTAAAGGAATACATGAAATAATTTTGTAGGGAGATTTAAGTATATGTCTGTCTGCATAACCAAGTTAAATTACTTCAGGGAGCAGATTTAATTTTCTTTTTGTTTTTTTTTTTCCTGCAGCCACATCCTTGCATCCAAATTCTAATCTGAATTTTATGTAAGCCTGCGTGGCTTGTCAGGCACATAACCATATTGCAATGGAGGTACACTGGTGCAGCTAAGAAGATATTTTGATTTACTGGTCAAGTAAAAATTACGCAAACTTCTGAAAGAAAATCTTAGTTACATAATGGAGACCTCCTTTGCTATTAAATACATACATAACTGAAGGCAAAAAGAGTGATTACTGGCTTCAGTGTTTGAGATCCTGCTTCTTGTGCTGTTAATGTGAAAAGAGGGAATTTCAGTGCGAATTCCTATCAGCATTTCCTGAATTTTAAATCTGATAATTCTAACTGAAAATCTCACCCGTAGAGACAAGGGCCATCTGAAAAACTGCTAAGAACATTTCAGCAGTTAACAGACTGTAGAGACCCCTTCCAGCTATGCTTTACAATTTGGCTAGCTCCTAATTTTGGGTGCATGTTGTTTAGAAACAATTTCCCTTGCAACTATGAGTTCACTTCTTCCTTGAGTTGTGACAGTAGTTTCTGAGCTGCTCTGGTTTTAAGATCTTCTGGTTAGACCCACTTTTGTACACCACTCTTACTTTGTCATTACATTGCAAAGGAAGAGAAAGCGGTTGTTGGGAAGCCATATCTCTGTGTTACTCATAGCTGTCCTCATTAAATGGGTTTGCATTTGTGTTGAGCTGTTGCATAGCTGACTTCCTGGGACACTAGAGAAAGAAACACAGAAATATTTTATTTACATTCTTTACCAACAGTGAGTAAAATCATGAAAATAGCTGTATTTTATAATGTGCACAAAGACATTGTCTTATCATTGATGTAGACTGTGATAAAACTAGCCTAAACAATTTTAATTGCTCAGGTATGACAGTGAGTGCTTTGCATTTCACAGTATTATTCTCTGCAGTAAAAACAGTATTTCCTGAGGAGTAAATATGTGGAAAAGGTGTTTAGAAACTGGAGAACAAGAAAGAGTACTCTTTACTCATTATCTTAATCTTGCATTTATTTGTTTATTTACTTTATGTCAAGCAGCTCCCCAGTCAAAGCAGCTGGAGGATGAAAGTTAAAACCTGGAAGTGAAAGAGGTCATAATAGGCCTACATGTGCTTTGTGTGCTCCAGAGGAAAAAAACGGTTTTGATTTAGCTAGATTACAAGCCTTGGAAAACCACTCTTCATGTGAGCTCAGTACATTTAACAATTATAGTAAAATTAGTTTCAATTATGTTAAATTCTGGAAGTAACATTGAATTTCAGATTTTCTCAGGCAGAGTATGTGGTACCTATGTATTTTGAGTTTAAAAAAAAATTGCAAACAAATAAGATTACATTGTGCTGTTTGAGAAACAATAGTGTAGACACATTATAAGAAGTTAATTTTATTCATTACAATTACATTGCAATTATGAGAAAAACTCAGCTGGTGATCATCTTTGGTCCCACAAGACTAAATGATGTAACCTTTTACTTTGTTACTGCTTTCCTGAAACAGTAAATACATACATCCTGATGCCACTCACTTAAAATACTAAGAATTTTTATGCCCTGCTCTGGTGACTGTCTGCCAGGATTACTGCAGCAGACAGTTGTGTGTTACAAGAAGGAGCCACTTCATCTATTTTCTCACAATGCAAACAGGCACTTGTAAATTGGCCTTGGATTCTAATGCAACTGAAGTGTGCAGATTATAACGATCTCAAAGTATGTGTCTATATTAGCAGCTTTAAGCAGAACTGGCCTGAGTATTTTACACAAGTATTTAAATCTGAATTATCTCTCCCCTGCCCCCCACTGCACTTCATCATAAAAGACATGTAAAGAGCTCAGCTGCAATTTCCTTTCTTCACTGTTTCAGTTCAGCTACTGCAAGAAAATTGCTAGTATGAACACAGCCACTGACTTGTGATGAGACCTCTATTCCTTCTTGTTCAAGACATTTATAAAAGCTATTTTAAAGGCTTTGGAAAATGTTACCCAAGGAGATGACAGACTTATCAGCTTTTCTGTGCATACTCATAAAGGTGACCATAGAGGAAGAAAGAAAATGTGTGGTTTGAGGTTTACGCACAGCCTTAACTTTGTGGTGTTTCTAGGGAGTAGCTGCAAAACAGCAGTATGCTCTTTCTGTACAGACAATGAGTGTCTGTGGGAATGTACACTCAAAACAGGGCCATCTGAGAAGTTCCAACTCTGGTCATTCCCATTCCAGTGCAGTTACAGAAGGAAAAATACACAAATATTATTACTACAAGAAGTGGTAAGCCAAATTAGCAATAAACCGCTAACAGCACCAAATATGGGATCAAGACATAAACTATTTTTTGGCTGTAGGAAGCTGCAGTGGATAGTTATGCATGTCTGTGTATGCGTGCCTTGAGTATACATACCTGTACATTATGTTTTTGGAAACTGGCATTCCTACTTCTCGTAGCACAGCACATGTGCATGCTGGAACTGCCCCAGGTTTCCCTTGTCCCTGGGGTTTCCTTTGTAGTTAATTTAAATAACAACAAACTCGCCTGCCAAATTTTGCTTTGGAGCTTGGCTGCTTCTTGGTCTACTCTCTGCAGGACCTCCTTTGTCCCTGTCTCTGTTTTCCTGTGCTCCAGAGGGGGATTCACTACCCATTCCACATCCCGGACTGGCGCCAGAAGGATCCCTATGCTCTGCTTGTTGACAGATCAAATATCTCTGCTTTCTTTAGGAACTTCCTAAACTTGACCACAAGAGTGAACAAATGAAATAGTCTGGCCCTTGAATGCAAGGTATAGGTGCTGCTGCCTTTTTTACAAGGTGCTGGGAGATGTTTGTACACTAATTCACCGTGGCTGACAGAATGGGGCTGGGAGGGATTGCAGCAGACGGAGTTTACTTGAGTAGTTGATAGGAGCATTTGTGTTTGCAGTTGTCAGGCCTTGTCATCTCCACAGTCATGTTTGCTGCCTGGGATTTGTGTAGGGATCAGCTCTGCTGCTTTCAATCACATGGCACCTTTCCCCTCAGTCTTTGTCCATCTCCAGACTCCCCTCCTGTGTCTGCCTGTGCTTTAGGCTAGAAGTTGGTCAACTGAAGTGGCAAATAAGTCGTTCATATGATTTACACGACAGTGTCCAAAGAGGGATGTGACTTAGCGATTGCTTATATACCAGCTATTGTTCCTCAGAAGTACTTGGAAGTACTCTGTTGGACACTGCAAATCAAAGAGTAATAAGAAAAAAATGTCATGTGGGGTGTCAGCTTCTGGTTTTCATAACTTCCGTGGAGGAGTACAGTGAATACAAATGTTACCTGATTTACTGGTATCTAGTTTACTTTTGGTAAAATGTGTATGTGCTTTACAAATAGCAGTGTGAATTTAAAAGTTCTGGTTTGACCATAAAAAGAAGTTGTTCCAGCCCTGAATGTATTTTTCCTGCATTTTGTGCAAGAAGGGGGGCCAAGTATACATCTGAAGTTCCAGTTCTACCACTCTTTCTCATTTTAATCACTGGGCTCAGGAGGCAAAAGTGCCAGTATGACTCTTAGAGCATTTTAACTGATAACAGTGGCTCCAAGGATGTAGGACAAGTCTCCAGAGAAGTCCCACAATGTTATTAAATCTCTTCAAATAACAGTCATTCTAACTTGCTTCAGCTTGTGTATGTTTTGGCAGTGCTTTTCTAGAAATGCACTAGCACCTAGAGAATACCTCAGATCTCAAACACTTTTCTAATTAAGGTTAAATACATTCTCAGGTTCTTAAGTACACATAACTCTTTTTAAAGGAATAATGTGTAAAATTTCCTTTAGAAGACAAAATGATAAGCTTGCTCTTGCTTAGGGGGAAAAAAAATAACAGCATCTCATTATGGTAACTTGGTCAGAGACATGTAAGTTAGTTTCAGCTATACAAGAATCTGATGTCAGCCTGGTAATTACTAGGGAGAGTCAATAATACCTCTCCTCAGTATAATTGCAAATCCAGTGCAACCATGACCAGAACTAAATTGCTTGAGAGCAATCAATAGAAATCTCCCGATTGCATTCCCTGGTGTACACATCAGATATAAAAAGGAAAACTGTCCATCCAAGCAAAAGGTCAACTTTACAAATGAAAACTGCAACATGAGGCTGGAAGAAGTCTGTCCACACAGAAGCCTCTTGGTTAACTCAGGCCATAGGTGACAGACCTACATGGGAAGATGCATATTTTGAGGGTATTAGGCTAAATCCACATCAGCAATAATTTGATGCAACTGGACTGGAGAGACAGATTAATGTAGTTGATGCTGAGTTCCTAATATTTGTTCCCTATGTGGTTTGTGGCTTTTAGTCAGACTAAATTCAGTCTGTTTTCTCAAACCCAGGATCTCATCACATGTGGCTCAAAGCTGTCTGAAGCATCAATCTGTGCCTCAGATTTCTGTGTCCCTGCAACAGACTGGATGTCATTATATTTGCACCTGGCCTGGAACTTGTGGCTCAGCTTTCTCTGAGGAAGGTGGTCCAAGTATAACAAAAACCACTGTGAGGACCAGAGCAAAGCGTGGTAAGTGGGGAAGCTCAAGGGATTAATTTTAAAACCTCACTGTTCCTTGAACTAAAATAGTATTGCTGATGCAGCCAAAGATTTTTCTCCAGAAACCCTAATTGTTATTTTCCTAGATTCTAGGGCCTCATCCTTCTGCTTTTTCCTTTCTCAGTCACATTTGCTTGTACATAAATGCATGAATAAACACATTACCTTTAGTGCCATGCACTTCTTACAACTTTTTCCTACGAGTATTAAACACAGAGATACCTAATGATTTAATAAATACAAGGTTAAATTTTACTTATTATTGTAATCAGAGTCTCAGAGGAAATGGGTAAGTTTGGTGCTCATATTGTGGCTGTGCTCTTTTTAAAAAGAAAAAAAGATTTTTCTGTATACTCTTCAGGAACTGAATAAAAACTTTGAAAAGTGCTGAAACTTAGTCCATTGAAACTTGCAGAAGAATCTCTGGGCACCAGAACTGTGAGAGCCCAAATTCTTACTTAGAACTCTCAAAAACACTGTGGAAACAGTCTCCTAATAGCCTCTGAATTCTTTGAATCCTGCCCCTGGTGGCTGATGGGTCCTGAGGAGTGGATGGTTAAATTTTTTTTTTTTTATATTGTCATGATATTACCCAAATATTTGTATTTTGTATTGAGTGAAGTGGCAACTGTTATGCATTCTGTCTGCTGCTATATCTCCTTTTGATGGCTTTTACTGAAATGGATTAGTTTTCTAAACTGACTGGAGTTTTCTAACAAATCTGCTTTAGCATAAATTGCTATTTTTCTCACTACATCAAATTATGCTGCCCAAACTGGGCACAACGTAAAATAAAAACCTGCACAAAGCTGTGGTGTGGGAAACCTCAATAATAATTTTGCTTAGGCTCTGCAGACAGAAAATGTTTTCTTTCCAGCGCAAGTCTATGTTTCATTTGACATGTCTTTTGTTACAAGTTTATGGGCCAAATATTTTCAACAGGTGACAGATTTAATCTGGGGTTTTTTTAGACATCTCTGTAGCTCCATAATAGTAGAAAAAGGTATTTGCCCCATAAGAAAGTTTTTGTAGAAGCCAGTATTAAATTCTACTCATCTCTTAACAGCGAAAAAAAATGTGTCAGGCATTGCATTTGCATTATGGTATGGCTTAAAGTACTGCAGGCAGAATAGCATAAAAAGGCTGTTAAATAGCTGATAATTTCATCGTGCTGGAACCAAGAGTGGAACTACAATGCCATTGCATTAGCACTGTAATGCTACGAACATTTTCAATTATCATGCTTAACCTTGCTAAGAAGCTAAAATGAACACTATCAATACAGTGTGGCAGGAGTAGCACAATAGCAGCCCACTATTCTCTTGCTTTCTCCCCCTCCCCTCCCCTCCCCTCCCCTCCCCTCCCCTCCCCTCCCCTCCCCTCCCCTCCCCTCCCCTCCCCTCCCCTCCCCTCCCCTCCCCTCCCCTCCCCTCCCCTCCCCTCCCCTCCCCTCCCCTCCCCTCCCCTCCCCTCCCCTCCCCTCCCCTCCCCTCCCCTCCCCTCCCCTCCCCTCCCCTCCCCTCCCCTCCCCTCCCCTTCTTCCTCCTTGCTACCAGAAGGGAAATGTGTGGACTCTTGCCCACACCACTTCTAAATTGCTCAAGCAATTGTTTCCTGTAGATTAATTTGTAATTCTGAATCTCAAGCAGAAGGAAATGGGAGCACGTTCCTCCCCCAGGCCATTTACAGATCTGGAGTTTTAACGTAATCTAAAGCAGAAGCTGAGGAACCGACACACACACAAGGAAAGGGAGGGAGGCAACAGTGAAGGTGACCCCGGAGTGTTTCCTTCACAAAGGTTTTTCTTTGTGTACCAAAAAAACCTTGCTTTAACCGATGCTTATATCTTCCTTGTTCTTTTCTCCCATGCAAAAAGGCTTATGTAAAGCTGTGGGGTGAATGTGTGCACACAGTGTACGCACACACACGGGGCTGCGTTTCAAGGAGGCCGCTGTGTGACTGCCTTCTTTCTTTGCCCGTGGTTGCTCTGGTGATGATAATTTCCTTGCAGAAAGAGAGACCAAAACAAACAAACAACTTCCACCAACACTGATGCTGTTCTTCATACTGTCTAAACAAGGCAGCTGGAGCTGTAAGCTTTTAAGGTTATTTAGAAATGAAAAGCAGCAGATAGGCAGATTTCAAGGGAGAGTTAGAAAATGTAGCCAGTGATCTGAACACTGATGCCTTGCTACTATTGAAACCCCTTCAGTGCTTATATACAACTCTGTTCTCTAAATAACATTTATAATCTGCCACTCCATGAGAACGTTCCCCATCTTTACTTTCCTCTACCTTTTGGGGTTACTCAAAATAATTTTTAAAAATTTATCAATATCTGTATTTTCTTTTGTCCTACTTTAGTAGTGTGGATTTCTGCTCACCTTGGACTGAGCAGTCCACAATAAAAGAGGTATAAAAATGGAACAGGGAAGACTAAAGGGACCCAGAAGAAGAAAGTGTTACGAAAAGGAGGCTGATAATTCAGCTTTTTGCAAGCTTCCCAGAAAGCTTTCTGGAGGGGAGCTTCCAAAAAGGTGGCATTATTCTCTTCCACTTCACAGAATGGAGAGAAGTATCCAGTGAAAATGAAGTCTGTGTATGTGATTACGATGAGCTTTTAATGCAGCAGAGAAGACGTAAACATTAAAGTAAAAAAGCTCTGGAGAATTTCTGTCTTTAACAACTTTCTCAGACCCCTCCTACCAGTTTGGATCACAGTATTCCAGGGCTTTTTGTGTGCTAAGGATCTTTTTGCCTCTGCTTGTAAATGAGAAGTTAGAATCCCTGATGACAAGCATGACTTCAGGTCTCCTGCCTCAAGATTACCCCTTCTGTTCTGCCAAAGGTCAGCCTTTTAGGGCTTTTAGGGCTGTGCCCTCAGCACACTGGAAAATTAATACTGTGGGAGAAGGCAAAAGACAGGAAATCAAGTTGTGTTGTATCATTTCACCTGTGGGTTCTTATGCTTTGATCTAGAGTGTCTATAACTAAATGACAAGTGCATAGTCTCCTGAAAATTGCCAAAAAGTTGATTGAAGAGACAGGGATGTTTAGAAAAAAAATATCTGTAATATTATCTCAGGGACTCCAGACAAAATTTTCTTTCCTTATAATTTGGCAAGGATTGGTGTTGATTTTTGATTGCTTAGTAAGTTTATTTCCATTAGAAACTTTAGGGAGTATTGTTAAATAAATGTTTAATATTACTATGGACTCTGGAGTGTCCTTTTTTCAGAGAGGTGTTAAATTCCCAGCCAATCTATTTCAGTGCAGGGAGGAGACGAGTTCATCTGTTCTCTGCCCAAGGCATATTAACTCCTGCCAAAATCTCTTTCCTCCGACAAGAATGTCAAAACTCACCCTGTAAGCATCCATAAGGCAAGAGAGGAAAGCATGAAACGAATGGACATCAAATTAGGAGGGATTTCCAGGTGCTGTAGAGCAAAGGAGAGAGCCTTTCCAGGAATGACAACCAAGAATTGCTTTGTGCTCTTCTTGATCAATTTGCCATGGTGCCACAATAGTACAGAAAACATCTGAAATCCTGTCTTTTCCATCTATAATGGGGATTTCGCTGGTCAAAAAGAAAATTTAGCGGTGTTAAGAGGACACTAAAGTTGCCCCTGACCACATCCTGGTGCCTGAAAACAGCTGGATGTTTGAAAAAGAAGGTCAGGAACCTGGAATAAAGGGACATGTGTTAGAATCAGGCAATTATATTTAGCTGATGTTTGGCCATCTGCTTAAAGTGGAGAAGGAAATCCCATATGGGAATGAGAGAATCTAGGACATTTTTATTTTATCTTTATTGTTTTTCACAGATCTGTTTTCCAATTAGAAATATTTAAGACTTCCAAGATGTAGCTGGTATTCACTCTAGCAGCTGGACTAGAAGCCTTCTGCAGGTCTCATATTATATAATATTTGCCAAGGAATTAACTGTTTGTCTTGATCTGTCAAGGAAACAGAAAAACTTAGTGATTACAGACTACTGCCTGATAACTACACTATATATATATATCTAACTCTTATCTATTATCTTAACCTCTAAATATCTCAACTATTTGAGTCAAGTTTGGTGAGTTAGAAGGCTCTTTCATATTCAGATAAAATGTATGTGTTGGCCAAAGTATGTAGTTTAAACATGAGATTTATGTGTTGAGGTTAAATCTAATATGGCAGCCTTGTGAAAACGTTCCCACTTTGCTCTTCGTTTGTACTTTGCATGTGCTGCGTGCAGGTGATGTTCCAGTGCTGACCTTCACAGAGGGAGTGCTGGTGTGGACTCCTGGCTGGAGTGGCACTGGTCACGGGTGCAACTGACCCCAGCTTTCAGGCTGGATCTGAGACCTCCCTCCTGTTTGGCACAAGTGGACTCTGTCCCCAGGTTGGAGTCTTAACTGCTTTGCATTGCAATGCAATCCAAAAGGGAGGGGAAAAAGCAGTAGATACGCCCGGTCAGTGCCAAGCCAACTGTATTCACAATCTCCTCTTAATACCCTTGGATCTTTCCAGGGTAGCTTTTCAGATCATCTAATGAGCTTTTAGAGGGAGGCCTCTAATATAGAAATCTTACGCTTTGAGCAAAATGGCAGCTGTGTGAGGTCTTTGAAACACTTGGACGTATTCTTTCTGGCATCTGTACTCCATGAACCAGAAGAATTTAGTAGGAGGAAGCCAACATTTATGATAAATTGTTATATAGAGCCAGGTATTGCACTATCCAAAAGCTTTTCTTTGTGTCTTATTGTCTATATTGGAGAATTTATTTTAAAGAAAAATTTAGATTTCTTCTGGTGATCTCCACTGCCTTGAAATTCAGAAGCACTCTACTTTTCTGAGATTTCTTGAGCTTTCTGACATGGTTGCTGAGATGGGTTTATATTTCAACATAAGACTGTTTTTCTTCATACACTTTACCAGACAATTTGTCTTTTCTCTTTATGCTTTCCCTTAATATTCCCCTGCTTGGAGTCTCCTTGCAGTCTGACTTCAAGAACACTTCATGGGCTTGTTGTGGAAAGCATTCAACTCCCTCCGCTCAGCATGTTCACTCCACTTTACCTGCCCTATAGTCCTGTTTATTGTTGTTTAACATTGATACTATATGGTACTTAGATTTTTCAGTTGTACTGGATCTTTGAAAGTTGGCAGGATGAATTGCTTGGTTTCCAGTCTTTAATGTTTATCTCCCCTTGGATCTCACCATCTGTTCCTCTTTGGCAGTGCAGGTAAATGATTTTTTTTCAACTTCCTTTCATTTGCCCTGTTTCCTGCATATACTTAGCTTAGATGTTTCCTTTCTCTCTCCAGATATCATCCAGAAGATTTTGGTGGCCTTTACTGAGGCTGATAAATCTGACTGAAATTTCCACACTGCATTGTGTGTTGCAGGGTTTACTTACAGGGGAGGAGGTAGGGATTTTTATTTTATTGGGGTTTAATTTCACTATCACATCCTCATGGAATATAGTACAATGGCATACACAAACTTAGGATAGGTTTTTTTATCCTTCATTCAAGTTTATTCCTCCTAACTTCTTCCACCTGCCTTTACTTCGCAGTGTTACATCTTTGAGCACATTAGCAGGCGACATGATCATTATTTTGGGAATCAGTGTCTGTTTTTTATGAGTTCAGGTCTAGTATAGTCCAATCCCAGGCTCAGCTACCAGAGTCAATGCCTCATCTCAGATCAGTAGCCATGCAATGGAGTCTTGACCTTCAAAGAAGGTGTACTATGCTGTTTTCAATTTTTCTCATTTATGGCCAATCTCAGAGTCTTGTGGATTGCAAAGTCTTTAAGGGAGAGTCTCGGAACTTGGAGATCTGTAACACACTTCTGCATACTGTTTAAACAACAGAAAACCAGGACAAAACACAGCATCTGGAAAGGAGGCTTTTTTTTTCACTCAATTTTATTACCCATCACAGAAAGCCCAACTTTGAAAAACTACCCTGAATTTTGTTTTTGCAAACATTTGGAGGTATAAAATGCTGTCTTTCAGAGTTGGTGATATTACAATGTTCCCTCAGAGCTTCTCTACTTTCATTATTTTTTAAAGTTGATATTGAAATCAAATGGGATTGTGGTGTGTACCTTAACGAGTTACTGAAGGGCAGTTAAGGCTCTGTCTTGTGAAAGGATTAATCTGAATGAAAGCCAACTGCTGTTCTCTTTTGTCATTCATCAACTGTCCTCAGATTCTCTTCTCAGTCAGACCTGTGAAATAATTTGCCAGTTGTTGCAGTCTGTCAACTATGCCCATTAACTAAAAGTCATTTCCATACAGCAGCTGTCTCTCTGTAGCTTCTGTGTAACAAGTTGGTTCTCTGTCCGCTTCCAAAGTCAGAACCCACAGACATTTGGCATTCTTCTTGTGAGTGCTCGTAAAGATCCTGAGACCCAAACGGCCACCAAGATTGAGTGCCATTCTGGGAATCAAAGTCCTTCCTGGGGTACTCGCTTTGATTTCGGTTGTTCTGTCCAGTTCATTAGGTCAGAGAGGTGTTGAATGGGCACAGTGGATTTTGCGTGATGGTTGATAATTTGATAAAGGGGTTTGATTTCAGTTCTGTCAGACAAGCATTTTTTCTTAACTATTGAAAATTAATTTTTAAGCTGTGCTATAAGGGTTTTTACTAAGACCTTTTCCTTCTGTTCCAGCAATTTTTGGCAGCTCCTGTAACTTCACGCAAGATTATGAGATCCTTTTGACAGCTTAGCAAGAGGTAGTCATTTTTTCTGACAAAACCCAGAGAATATACACTAGATGTTACAGCAGTGTCTGGACTATTGGCTCAGGTAGTAATTAAATGATGAATGGTTCCTTAGACATTGGGATTCAAATGGTTTTGGTTTCCCAAATACTAATAATTTCCTGATAATTACTGTCTTCAACCATTTTGCAAACATCCACATTTAAAGCAAGACAACTGGTCTTTAGATTGATCATATCTGGTCTTTAAATTGATTCATGCTTTTAGGGTTTTTTGCATTTGGCTGATATGTAGATTCTATACTATTCTCAAAAAATATTCATCAAAGCACTTAGGGCTGTATTATTTTTAAAAACATTTCTCAACTTCAGTGTTGCCTGTTTGATTAAAAAAAATATGTCTGCTTTTATTTCCTCGAGCTCAGACTAATGCCTCTGCTTGTTGATTTACCCAGTAATTTTATTACAGTTTAATTTCTGTGTGAAAATCTGCTGTAAGAGTGCAAAAAAGCAGAGGAAAACACCAATTTGAATTTTTTAATTTACTTTTAAGACTTGTTACTTATGTAAGAAAAGATAGATTTCAAGGCTTTGCTGATGTTCTCTTATGTCTTCTGTCATCAAGTCCTGAATACATTTTAGACTTGGATCTTAGTCTTGCATGAGATGTGTTTCTCCTATTAATGTGCTTCAGAAACTGAGGTAAAAATGACCACCTGAATCACTGGATTCACTCGTTTAGTTTTTTACAGGTGCCCCTTGCCCTCCTGTGTGAGTTATGCACTTACACCTGCATGGGCACACACACAGCATGGGCAGACTGGAGGGAGACCGGTGTGCACTGGGCACTTTCACTCTAGACAACGTCTTTAAATCTCAGTCCTCTAATGACTTATATTAAAACAAAAACAAAAAAAAAAAAGGAAGAATCACCACATGGTATCTCTGATTTGCTATATCACTAAAACACAGTCACTACCAAAATCGAGTGACCTTGGTGAAAGGCCATAGCCAGACATACTGTTGTGTGTTGCAACGTTTTGGGTTAGGAGATGAGTGAATGCATTTGCACATTCTCAGCTGGTTCAGATTTTCTGGATTTACTGCATTTGTGAGTGCTAAGAATGAGCTCTACTAAGCTGCATACATTTTAGTATTTTTGTTTTATTGCAACACTTTTTTCACAGAAACTGGTGAAGGTGTCACTGCTTATACAGTTGTGCTTACATAGCTGAGGGAGCAGAAGCGAGACAGAGTAGGGGGTGAGCAGATGAGGACAGCGACCTCTTAATCAACTTAAGCTGTAGCAACAACACATCTGACTGTGTCTTGAACAATTTTAATTAAGAAAAAAAAGAAATACAAATGTTGACATGGAGATGGCCAGGAGCCAGGGATGAAATTCTGGCCACACTGAGCATGCAGCTGGAAGGAATTTCCCAGGTCAATAAATCCCATCCCAGGTTTTTCCAGGAAAACATTCTTGAACTGATCTTGGTCCGCATTAAAGTTTATTTGGTCTGTTGATCTGCTACCCTTGAAAGCCAAACATCCCATAAGACTTCACTGGGCTGTGATTTCATTTCAAGTGATAGTTCAACAGAGCTATAAATATACCCAGAAAATTTCTGATTAACCCTTCCAACCAATGCCTTCCCCACTACACACCCTGATGACATCCCAGCTGGCATCCTACTTCTTAAAGACGCACCTCCTCAAAGTGCTGCTCCATTTTATAGGGAAGCAGCAGAATAGCTCTACAAGTAGAGCTTGTAAGAGGGTTTTTTGCACAGTAAAAGTTTTGGCCTACTACAACCCCGCAAGCTTTGAGGCTTTTCAGTACTAATGTGATGTCAGGAAAAGATTTCTTGTTCCTTCTTTCACACAGACTCTACCTTCACCCATGCTGATTTCTGGTGATCAGTTTTTTCATAAAGCTAAAGGGCATCACTGAGAGCCATAGAGGAGCTAGGAACTAATCCAGCCTACATTATTGCAATTCTTTTCAGTAGGCCCTGTGCTGGTAAGGGTTGTTATTTCTCCTTTCTCTGTAGTCTTCTGATTTCTTTCTCAGACAGCTCATACTTACCTCACAGTTGTCCTAATTTCCCTGCCAGTCTTGGAGAAAACTTGTCATCTGGGCTTTGACCTTTGCTTTCCTAAAATCACACATCTGTGTGTTCCAGCTTTCCTTTCAACATGCGATTTTTTAAATTTGTTTCCTGATTTTGTCTTTTCTGTACACTTCTGAAAAGCAGTGGAAAGAAAGACAAGAAAACTAGACCATTTGCCTGTCTGGCAAGGGAAATGGCATGATTTTAAAATGGTTGAGCTAAAGAAATAGTAAAACCTTCAAAAAATTCTAACACTTGTTTGGATGTTTTTGTTTATTTTTGGAGCAGTGGAATATCCATGATTTTCAGAGTTTTGACCTTTATTTTGGAGAATGTCATAATTTTGCCAGCAAACTCAGCTGTCAATATTTTCATTTCAGACCTCCTTATAGAAGTTCATAACTGACCTATAAAATTACACATACTGAGCATATGTGGTCTCAAGCAGGAAAATATTTAATAAATAAATACATAAATATAAATGTGTTTGTTTAAAAGTTATAAAGACACCGGAAAAAAAAAGGAATTGATGATTTTCATTTCAAAAATGCATTTTACAGTCCTGTAACTCAAAAGCAAGCCGGTCAGATTTTTTCTTCTTTTAAACTCCAAATGATTAACTTCTTTAATGTGGACTTATGCAATGCCTGTGGCCATTATGGCAAATAACCACATTATTGCATTTGGGAAATTAGCTACTGTGTGCTTGTGGTAATTTTGTCACCATTAAAATAACTCCCAAATTTTAAGCTGGGAGACTTATTACAGGAGTCAGTTCTGCTTTTAGATACACACCATCTTTGTGCATTCATGTAGATTCACCAAAGGGTATTTGAAAGGTTCTTTGTCTGCAAGTTTTAATATTAAGTGTTTTTCTGCTGAAGGACTGGGGAAGGGATGAAGAGAAGGGTCTAACTTTCAGAATGCTGTATGTTTTAGAGGAAAACTTCCCTTTTAAAAATTTCTCTAATGATTGTCTTTGCATTATTCATATTCATGTTTAAGTGTTAGAAGGTCTGAAAGTGTTATGGCATTATAATTTCCAAGCTGGAATATGTAGGATAAAAATGTTACTGTGTAAAAGTGATTGTAACATTCACAGGAACTTTACTCTTCAACTCCCCACCTAGCCTCCTTTCATGAAATACTGGGACCACCCAGCTATCTTGTGCTTCTGAAAATCTGGCATAGAATTACTCTTTTTTTATGAAACACACATCCTTATTTAGTTTTCTCCCAAAAGAGAGCTGAGTTTAGTGAAGTGCTGTACGACAAAATCTCTACAAGAGGGAAGAGGGGCAGTGGAGTATATGGCAGACTAACAATATTTTATGCCATGATGATATTGTGGGTGATAAACTCTTCCACTCCTTTTTTGCTCACTAAATAACAACCTGATATAAAAGCAGAGAAAAGCAGCATTGACCTCTGGGCAAATTCATTGAAAGATCAGAGTTTTCTTCCAAAGAAAATTGAAGAAGGAACCTCTCCCATATTTTTTTGTGAGAAATTGTTCCCACCATGCAATCCAATCTATTATTGTGTTGGTTTGGGCAAGGCTTCTCCAGGATATCTCTGGCAGTGACACACTGTTCAGTCACCAGTTTTAGCAGGTCAGTCTCCTGCTGGCCTTTTGTTGTCCTGCTCCATAAGCAGCCCTGAGCAAGGTTAAGCAGTAATGGTGTAGATCTCTATCATGTTCATGTTGCTTCTACTTAGGGAACCATGATTTTAGCAGCTCAAAGTTTGTTTTAAACTTTTATTTTAAAGGGAGTGTGTGTGTGTGGGAGAAGTAATGTTGGCCAGGCCTTCAAGATTGCTGAATGCCTTAATGTTTCAGTTTGCAATGAAATCCTAATCCTACTATGCCTTAAATGGTTTCCTGTTTGAGTGAAGAGAGTTCACACAGTTCAAGTCCTAAGGTTACATTAATAAGGCAATATGTTGAAAATACAAAGGCACAGTGTGTCTAAATAAGCTATACTGATTCTGTGCTTGGAATACATGACTTTTGGGTGCATGAAAATCCTTTCAGGATCTTCCACACCTAAGTATTTCAGTTCTGTCTTTTAATGATTAACTGATTGATCCATTTAATATTGTATTCATTCTCTTACAGATGTGAATTAGCATACTTTTTTGCTAGAGCTTTACAGGACGCACTAATAAATCTCAAAAAAATAATGAGTATAGATGTCATGGAAACGAGTCTGGAAAAATATTCTTCATCCCACAACTTCTGCTGTAGGACTGAGTAAATATTTGATAACTCAGAAAATGTCACATTTTCCAGCATTCTCTTACCTCTGTTAAAGGCAAAAATAACCCCTTTTTTTAAAATTTATAGGTTTATTTTTTTCGTTTTGCACAGTACCACAATATGAAATGAAGACTAATGTCAGCCTTTCTATTAGACATGCCCACACCTGCAATAACAAAGTTCTGAATGCAGCAAAACCCACCTGATTTCAGATTTGCTTGCAGTTTTTGTTGAATTTGTTGATTTCAGTGACCAGTGCACAAAACTGAGCAAGTTTGAGAAATTTCTTCACAGTCATTACATACCGAAGTGCTTAGAGGTCCAGGAGCTGGTGATTGTGCTTGGGAACTTGGTAGCTGGTTTTGGCATTTCACTGGTGGTGAACAGAGAAACAAATCTGGTGAAAGACGTGAACATTTCTGTGCATCTCTAGAGAACTAGGATTGGTTTCCCTGGTTTGGAAAGGAATCCTCCAAAATGGCAAAGAAATGGTAAGGATGTCCTTTCAGACTCCATATTCCAAAAGACCAAAAAATATTTAACAAAGTAGTGCCAGCATTTCATTTTTGTGGATTGCAAGTATTTCACGCATATTAAAGTCTTTGTTTATTATTTATTTTATTTCTCTTGGCAGAAAGGTTTCACAGACAATGTATAGAAATTATCAACCTGAGCTGGTCCTAGCAGAAGACCATCCTCATCTTACTATGGGAATTACAGATATTGCATCTTAATATACTTTCTATTTATATTCAAGAGAATTATTTCAATTTTACATAAAATAGAGCATGAAAATTCAGCTTTGTCATAGTTCACCTTATTATAAAAATTCTAGCTCATGTTGTTGTCTTACTGAAGCATAAAATAGTGTTTGGGTCAGGCAGTACTACCAGAAGATTTTTGACTAAAAGTAGCTAAAAACCTGGCATATGAAGCTGAAATTCAAGATCCCCTTCAAATCCGTATTCATGGAGTCAGTTGTTGTATGGTGTTGTATGGCCAGCTGTTGCTGGCCTCTCAAAATAGGGCATGGGGGGGAAATGAACAACTCTATTACTTAGTTATACATGCCACTTAATAATCCTATTGCACATGGAGTTGGGCCCATACCCGAGAATCACATTACTTAGAAACTAAGAAGAGGAAATATCTTTATTCCTTCTAGAGAAGAGGCTGCCAGAAAACCTGTGGTTGAATGCCCTGGAGAAAGCAAGAGTTTTTCAATGTGCTCAGAGGATTACAAATAAAAGACAGAGGCAAATGCTATACTCTCTGAACAGTTATTGATTGGCTGATACACTTAAAGGATAAGGACTGTGTCCTGCAGGCCACAGAACTGAAGGCAATCATATATAAAGAAAAGAAAATCCTGTTCTTTCCAGAGCTTGAATAGGGAACACATATCTGGGTGCTTCTGAAACAGGGCTTTATTAAAAGAGTGGAAGCACAATATTGTGAAAGTCAGGAGGCTTAGTCATCAAGGACAGGTGTATATGTCACTTAGACAATCCCTTAAACAATGTACTTGGAATTTGGTAGATGATGCTTGAGTGAATTGACTTGGGTGGGGATTTTTTATAATAAATATCTGATTAGTTACCTACTATTAGAAGACTAAATAAAAGACATGGAGGATATTGTTTGCTTAAAATTAAGCCAGATCTCAACTTTTTTTCTTCAGGGAGGAGTGAAAGGGGCAGGGACATTGAATTTTTACTTCTTATTTCTAATGTTTTTCTTACATGGAAATTTATTTTGGACAGAATGATCTACCCCTATGTAGCCTGTTGTCATTGAAAAGTGTGTATATATATATTTGAACAGAACAAACCCCTGAAATTTCTGTGTTATCTGAGCATAGCTCATAATTTGCTAATTTATTGCTGTTTTCATATCCAATTTCCTTCTCTTCTTTTACCATTCAGAACTCCCATCATGCCTGTCTGGATATTCAGCTCCTTTGTCTCTCTGTAAATCAGAGGATCATAAGGCAAATATTTTTGTAACACTAATATAGACTTAAAACTGAGCAGTCCCTTAAAAATTGAGCAATACCAGAACTCATGAAGTGCAAATAAGCATAGAGAGGAGCAAAGGGAGCAGTAAGCTAACTAAAGAGAGTAGTATTTCTGCTCTTTCTAGCAGGAATGACGCAAAGGTAGAATTGAGCACCAGTGTGCATAAAGAAAAATATGTATCTTCCAAAACTCTTCCTGCTAAAGTGCCATCCACTGTCACACCTTCCATCTCACAAAAAGAAAACAGGTCCAATGGAGAAAAAAAAAAAAAAAAAAAAAGCCAGTAAAAATTTAACAATCCCCCCATTAAAAAAAAAAAAAAGAAAACAAACCAGGAAACCAAATGTGCTGGTTTGGGCCGTGTAACAGTTCATTTTCTTCACAGTGGCTAGTACACGTGTACTGGGTTTGTACTGAACACAGGGTTGATAACACAGAGTTGTATTTGTTATTGCTGAGCAGGGCTTACACAGAGCCAAGGCCTTTTCTGCTGTTTGTACTTCCACACTGGTGAGGGAGTTGGGGGTTCATGGGAGGCTGGGAGGAGACACAGATGGGACAGGGGACCCCAACTGACCAAAGGGATATTCCACACCATATGACATTGTGCTCAGTACATAAAGTGGGGGGAAGAGAGAGGAAGGGGG
The DNA here is from genome assembly GCF_041296385.1 of Aphelocoma coerulescens. Classification (NCBI taxonomy): domain Eukaryota; kingdom Metazoa; phylum Chordata; class Aves; order Passeriformes; family Corvidae; genus Aphelocoma; species Aphelocoma coerulescens. Next base: position 56,429,619 of record NW_027184085.1, read on the forward strand.
GAACATTTGGAGTGATGGCGTTTGTCTTCCCAAGCAAGTGTTACATGTGATGGGGCCCTGCTCTCCTGGAGATGGCTGAACACCTGCCGGCCATGGGAAGCAGTGAATTAATTCCTTGTTTTGCTTTTCTTGTGTACATGGATTTTGTTTTCCCTATCAGTGTGTCTTTATCTCAATGCATGGGTTTTCCAGCTTTTACCCTTCCCATTCTCTCTCCAATCCCACTGGTGGAGGATGAGTCAGTGGCTGCCTGGGGCTTGGCTGGGATTAAGCCACAACACCAAACAAAATGCAAAACAAACAAACAAATCCAACAAAATTTTAGTTCTTTGAGTAATCTTTTCATTATGTTGTGAAATGTGTTACATAAGAAAAAAGCAATTCTGTCTAGGTGAGGAGAGAAGAAAATTCTTTTTCCCCTGCAAATTGCTTTCTTAATGTTGTGGGTTTGCTACTCTTTGCAGAATATTTTACCTAGCTTTCATCATAAGGAGCTGATTCAAAACAGATTTCCTATGGAGAGTATGTAATTATAAAGCTAAGCTAAGTATTAAAAAATGGAAGCAATCAATTTTGAGGACTCAAATTTATCTGCAGGATTTAAATACAGTTGAAAATGTTGTAAGTTTTTATATGCAAGTAGCAAGAGACAAAAGAAATAAAGATAAACTGATGCACAAAGTGAGAAAAGTCTTTAGCATATTAAGCCAATTCAAAACAACATGGAAGTAATCTGAAGTCAGTCAGCAGGCCAAATAAATCTTCAGAGAAGAAAACTACAGATTAAATCTGAGGCAGTTTCCAGAATGGATGATGATAGATGTAATGTGTTTACATAAGAGTCTGTGAGATTATAAAACAAGATATGAAATAATTAGTCTTGGTTAAACCTCAAAAGATTCGGAGGTATATTTTTAGCTAGAATAACCATAAAAATTTTGGCAACTTTTCCAAATCTTCTCATCGTTTCAAGAAGTTGACAAGCAGAATAAAGAAAAAAAACCCTACACAAATGAAGAATATACACAGAAATCCTTGTACTTTCTTATTTCAAGTGTCTCCTTCCCCCTGTTCTGGTATATTTGCTAATGCTTCCCAGAGGTACATAAAAAGTTATAATGACTCTATCATTTCTTTAAACACCTTGATTTGTGGTGGTATCTGAGTTATGGATGTTTATGTACATGTCCTTCTTCCAGAATAACTAGGTCATTTTCAAAACTTCTAGTTAGGGAAATATGTGTTTTATCACTAAATATATTGATATATGTAGACAAAGTGGATAGTTGATGTTGAAGAAAGTGGATAGTTGAGGAAAAGAAAAAATATTCAAATTTTAACATGATTCTTTTTTAGTGGGAAGGAGGGAACAGGATTGATCCAAATAACAGCAAATGCTTAACTTGTTCTCAGAAGATGAAAATGCAACAAACTGTTATAAATAGAGCTGTCCAGGGGAAAAGGAAACCAGATGGATTACATGTTCTGCATCTGACTGAATAATGGGTAACACATGGGTGTTGCAGGTAAGGCACCAGCACAGTAGGTCTCCTGTTAAATGTGCAGTTAGTCCCCTACAGGCTGCACCTAGACAGGATTGTGATTAGAAGTCCTGGCTCCCCAACTATTCTCACAACACCATTTTGCTCAGAATGCTCTCAGCTTTCCTTTGCTTGGATGTCCTGGTTTTACTCCATTACAGAGCATGGATTTCATGGATTCAGATACAGGAATTTGTTCTTTGTTGCTTGCAGTAACTCAGCTGAGTTTGGGACTGTAGCAGGAACTAAAAGGAGCCAATAGGAATCTGAGAATTTCAAGACTGTGCCCCTAGAGAGTGCCCCTATATTTTTTGTAGTGAATGGGCTTGGAGATGCTAAAGGAGTTTTATCCACTCCTTTCTCCCCCAAATATCTATCTTTTTTCCCTTTCTGGGATACAGGCTTCGGTTACTAAATCTCCAGATGGAGTTTTATGTCTGCACTTCACATTATCTCTGCATTTTACTGTGTGGAATGTGGACTATCCCTCTGCCTAAAGTAGAGCTATAGGTACTCCAGATAACATTGGTCCTTCCCATTATCTGCATTTGTGTTTGACATACTTGCCAAAGCTTTTACTACTACCCAAGAATATCTTTCAGGATACTTTATAAAAAATGTGTTTATATACAGGACAAAATTTGTGTACTTTGATGGCTTATTAATTTCTCTTTACAGATAAATGCTGTATTTGCCTAATATTAAGAGTGCTAGAAACATCCAGTCTGTGTTTCACTCTTCTGTTCCAGCTGGAACTAGGTGAACTTTAAGGTCCCTTCTAACCCAAAAAGTTCTATGATTCCATGATCAGTTGCTACGAAAGATTCTGTGAGTTATTCTCTCCTACTTCTATGTAACAAGTTTAGGGAGATTAACACGCTAAATTCAATGCCTAAAATCACTCATGTAAATGTTGCTCTTAGCACTATTTCTGCTGTAAAGTATGTAAAGCAACTGCAAACCTGGTATTTTTCACATGCTCTCAAAGTACTTTGTGTCGGCAGTGAGAACGACAGCTTCCACTCAGAACAGGAGGCCCACTGGATGCATCTGCTGTAACATCTAGGGAAACACCTCAAGCTGGAAAGAGAGGAGCTCTGGTAGGAAGGAAAATGCAGGCAGCAGACAGAAAACCACTGACAGTTTCCATGAGCCGGAAAATGACGTAAGCTTCAAAGTGAGGCCATGTTTAAAGCCTGCACGTATTTCCATAGCTGTTGCCAGATATCAGTTCTAGGAATCTGTAAACAGCAAAGACCACATCTTAGTTTTGGCTTTGCTAAACAACCCTTTCCATGACGTCTTTAAAGGACTAGGGAGGAACTTGAAAAGTTTAAAGGGGTTATGGTATGTGAGCATATTCTCAAAGTATCAAGCAGCAAAAGCCACAAATTTAAGCATGTGACTTAAAGTAGAACTCACGATTTCAAAGTGAAAGAGGATATGCAGTCCATTGTAGCCAATTTAAAGTTATTTTTGGTGAGAGGTCTACTTTGATTGCACTCCTGGATTTACTGTTGTTGCAAAACATGTGTTCCATATTTTGCACGTCTGTTTTCCCAGATGCTTAAAATCTATCCACCAGCAGAAAAAAATTCATCCTCTGTAGGTAGAAAATGTGACTCTATTCTTTAATATATAACTTTATGCATAGGTTTTATTTATTTATACTTTCCATCACTGAGCATTTTCTTGGTATCGACTGAAAATTTCCATTGTGAATTATTGTAAGTGTAATTTTTTTCTACTTCTAATAACAGAGTTTCAGTCAAAATCAGTGACATCTATCAAGATGGGATCACAGGTCTACATACTCTCTGCCATGAGTGCTGTACAGTTGTCAGGTTATCTGTTAGACTCTTGAAAAAAAAGCACAAGGAATTAAAATTGTCAGGAGTTGCAAATAGGTGAGGTACAAAGTAAACAGCTGGATTCTGAGAGGGCTTTAACACATGTGAAACAACTTGTGTTCCTGAAAAATCTTGAAGAGGCAGAGGATGCATCCAAATGGTCTTTATGTAGAACTTTGCCTAACAGACAATAAGAGGGCTCATCCAGTTTAGGAATATTCTAGGTGAAGCAGCCTTGTGAATTGAACTGTCCATGTCTGTAGCACAGCTGCATAGTGGTGGCATCTCTCCAGGTTTCAGACGATTTTTGCCAATTTGTATAATACTCAAGCACCAATTCTGTGAATCACTGGGGGCTGACTGGAGGCTAAGGGAATTTCATTTCTCACTGTCAGTCACTTGAAAGCTAGTCCTGGCCGTAAGAGTATTCCAGTCATAGGATAAAGTAACCGCTACAACAAAAGGCTGAACAATCATTTGTGGCTGATATTGACTATTTTCTGAAATAAAGAGAATTTGGGAACAAAACTACAACAAAATACATGTTACTAATTTATAAACTACAGAACAAAAGTGCCACATTCTATTCTTTCTATTCTTTTTATTCTCATTTCTTTTTGTCATTTTTTGCAGGTAAATATTCATAAAATATTTATCAACAGTCTCATTATTTTTAACTAGAATTTATTATGGAGACAGCTGAGAAGCAAAGAATTTTCTGTCAGACTGTAGTTTGTCTTCAAATGCAGTGTATACTGCCTTCATTACTGAGGGATTATTTTGCTTTTCAGGATCAGTGTGAATAATACCTAATAATAACAACCCATAATATCTGGACCCAGGCCATTAAGGACTGTATTAACAGCCTTCTACTTTTTAAATTTTTTTTTTTACCACTTCTCACAGTCTATATTGTTCTAATTTGTCTGATATTTTAAATATTGTATGATTGATTTAACACTCCTTTCCAAACAGCGTGGAAAAGGCTCCCAGAGTTCAATGATTTTTTTCCCAGGACTGCTGAGATTAGCCTGCTGAGGACAGGTGCTAACTTTTATTAGACCCTGGAGAAGAAACAAATTTCTATTTGTTGCATTTCTCACAGTCCTCAAAATTGGGAAGACCAGCCAAACAAATGTAATTTCACTGACTGTTTCATATACAAAGAATTCAATCATCCAAACACTTAAACACATGCTTGGCTTTATATACATGAATAGTCCTATTAAAGCAATCTATTATTATTTAAAAAGTGAAAAATAATAATAGTTGCCATTTAGAGCTCCCCAAAATTACTGCTACCATCATATTCTATAACTTAATGAACACATATAATTTAAATATACTTAAAGGCTTAATTACAGGTTACCATTGAAAGAGTCCAAGAGAAGAGTTATAAAGGTATTCCAGTAATTTGGAACTCATGGTAAACTCATTATGTTCCTTGACATGGAGAAGACTTGTGCCACATTATCTGTAATTTTACATGAAACCTGTAGTGCATTACAGCATCTAAGTAACATGAAAGAAGGTAAAGGCTATGCAAACAAGACCACAGACTTTCAAATGGTCTTAGAAAACTAGTAACTACCCTTGTTTGCTAAGGTAAATAAAAAGAAAATACAGTAGACCTGAAAGTTGTCTGAGATAAACAGCCATATCCTCTTTCAGTGATCATGAGTATAAAATTAAATACGAAATATAACTTCAGCTCAAGAAGAAATTTAAAGCATAATAAAAACCCAGGAAATGCAACTGTGAAAGCAAGGGGACTCTATGAGAGGAAAATCTGTGTGACTATACTACTCTCAGTCAGAGTTTTGATGCAACAGCACATGTAAATCCAAATCCAAGTGCATAAACAACTGCCACACTGCCTAACAAAGAAAGGATGACAATAACAAGGATGGATGTCAGTAGCACATGCTGCAAACTCCAAATCAGGTCAGAAAGCACATGCCAATTTTGAACCAATGAAATTGCCACCAAAGTGAGCTAGGCAGCATAGCAAACAATGACATATCCCCAAAGTCTGAACACTTGTGTTCTGGACTCTGATATTTAAACAGAAGGGCTGTGTAAGGCTGGAAGGGACAATACAGAGTGTTCTAATAGCTACAGTTCTTTTGCTACAGCAAGAAAGCTAATAACTGAGTATCAGTAAAGAAGGCTTTCATTATTATTTTGGGGGGTACTGGGACTTATAATGATCTGGTTTTAGCTGAAATTTTGAATTACTTAATTACTTACTTTTTAGCTGTTTAAGTTTTTTCTCAAATGTTAGGATAATATAAAATTAGATAAATGGATATATTATGTGGTGATTTAGGGTATTTCAGAAAAGTGTTTCTGTAATGTTCATATGCATTGCTTGAAAAGTCTCAAAATTACACTGCCTTGTGTTACAAAAAAACTTATTCTTTCCATTATGGCAGCTTGATAGCATGTGGGTGGAATGAGTGGTTCCCAAGGTATTAGAAAAGAACTGATATAAAATATTTTTGTTTTCTGTAGTTGTCCATTATATCTTGAGACAAAAGAGCTATTGAATTGTATGCACAAAAAAATATACATCAAGAAATTGTAATTCACATTTTTACCATTACTCATTAATACCACATACAGTCACTTGTTGAACCACAAGCAACATTGGGCACAACTTTTGCACTTAATACTCCACATAATGTGTCTGTGACTAAATGGTATTTCTGCTTTTCTGAGAAGCTCAGCAAACAGACTCAGAATGCCTCTTCTCAGAGCATCACAACATGTATAGAGTTGGAAGGTGTCTCTGGAGGTTGTCTAGTCAATCTCCCTGCTCAAAGAAGGGTCAGCTGCAGCAGGTTGTATCTCGGGACTCTTGATATGACAGCTCCAAGCCCTTAACCATCTCTGTGGCCCTATTTTGAACATGCTTCAACATGTCCATGTATTTCTGCACTGGGAAACACAGAACCCGACCAAGTGCCTAGATGTATCTTTAATCCAGGGCTACAAGTTCAATTTGGTGTCCACCAGGAAAACCCGGTCTTCTTCTGCCAAGATGCTTTTCAGACAGTTGGCCACCAGTGGATGTTGGTGTCTAGGGTAATTCCACCAAAAGTTCATGACTTTGCAATTCTCTTTGCTGAAATTAATGACATTTCTGTGGGTCTCTTTCTCCAGCATTTTGATCTTTGTCTAAATGGCAGCACAAGCACCTGAACTGGTCAATTCCCCCAGTTTTATATCTTCTGCAAGCTTGCTGTCCATCCCACCAGCCAGATTGCTAATGATGTGGTTAAATAATAGTGGCCTAGGATCAGACCTGAGGGTATCCCGCTAGGACTGGGCTGCAGCTGGACTTCGTGCCACTGCTCACAAATCTTTGAGCCCAGCAGTTCAGCCAGTTTGCTGTCCACCTCCTTGCCTGATTATCTAACCCATACTTCATCATTTTGTCAATGAGAATGTGATGGAAGACAGTGTCAAAAGACTTGCTGAAGGTGAGATAAACAATATCCACTGCTACCCTCATCTATTAAACTAGACATTTCATTGTAGAAAGCTATTGGGTTGGTCAAGCATGATTTTCCCATTGTAAAGCCATGGTGATTACTGTCAATCACCTTCCCTAAGTTTCTGAGCCGTTTACTCTAAAAAGCACATAAAGGTTTATGAACTTCTCCTTCATAATTGGGATTAGTTTATAGGTGTTAAGACACGGTAACTCTTATTCATGCCAATCTCAGCACTAAAGGCATGATCCTGATGTAAGCATGAAGTCTGTGGTTAACAAAAAAATGAGAGTAAGATGAAGTCCAGGCACGATTTATACCAAAAGATGGGTTTGGAAAAGCTGTTTGGAAACCAGTCATCTATCTTTTCAGGCTGGCCAGATATAAGAAATGGGTTTTTTCTCCCCTTTGCTGTAGAAGTTAAATGATTAGCATGATGTGTTTGGCTGCAGCTCAGCAACTGAATCAGTGAAAGATTATGATCTCTTCATAACATTGCTTCCCTAATCTGTCTAATCAATGTGGCAGTATTCCTGTAAGATTCTCTCTGGGCTAGCAGCTGAACACTTGAGCAACGTGTGATTGTGAGCTTGCAGCAGCATAGAAAGTTACATTGCAAGGAAAAAAATAAATATTTTCAAATTAAGATAAATCTTGTTTATACACCATGGGAAAAGGTTTGGTTAGTTCAGATAGTTCAGTTATTTGACTTATCTAGAACAGGCTGTACACCTATTCTATAGAAACATTGTCATATTTTTCCTCTCTCCTTACTGTTTAAAACAGAACAATAAAACTATCACAATGTTTCTTTCCTTTGACTATCTCTAACTGTGTACAATATATTTACAGACTGACTGCCAACTGTAAATCAACAGTGTGGTGTAAAGCTCTGCTCTTCCTTGTATTTGCTGACTTCTGAGGAATCTGTTTTCCAAAACAAATTTCCTTTTCCCCTGTATTTGTTGCATTATTGGGAATCTGTCTGCCAATACGGCCCAGTGTCTGTAAGTACTTTCATTATGAACCCTCTGTTTGGCGTTCATAATTCAAATGTTCCCATTATTTTTAAGGTGAATTAGCAGCACTTTCTTAGCCAAAGAAGAGTTTCCGTAATCACCCTTAAATATGGTTTGTTTTCTTTTGAACACACACAATATTTGGACAAGAGTAAATTTCCTGTAATAACAGAAATACTGAATATTACTGGATTTGGATTCCAGTTCTTTATTCCTGAAGCACCAATCAAGATGATTTTTCACTATCAATACATTGTTTTGAGAACTAATTCATAATACAAGTCTTAAATGTGGTCTAGATAGCATGGTTTGCAATTGCTTGAAAAAATCCTGTTCAAACAAAATTATAAATGTTTAAATCGCTATTTTTATTCTGAGAGTCCCAAGGTTTGAAATTTTGTCTTATAAATGAGGTAATATTTTTTTCATTACAAGGAATATGCAACTTGCTTTGCCTAGGGAATTTTGTTCATGTGAGTTAGAGTGTCCCTCTGAGATTTTGTATCACAGATTCGTTATTAAAATTTCAAGCATCTTTGCAAAAGAGTGCCACTGTTTTGGTGAACTGAGTGTGCTACTGTCTTCTTCCTGATATAGCTTCCACCTTCAGTGGGAATTGATGGTTCAATATTCAAATATTACCTTTTCCTTAGTGCCATCCATCATTTTATGTATTGCTTCTGATAACATTGACAAAAATGTGTAAGATATCACAAAATATTGTATTACAACTTTTCTTGGAAATTGTGTGTTGTAAAGGGTTTGAGAAGTTCCAAAGAAAAGGAAACTCACGCTCAACCTTTGACATGTGGACATCCCTCAAGCTGTTGGACACGCAAAGCAGTAAGCAGATGATCTCTTATGCAGTGATTGTGAAAATTTTCAAACTGCAGCTTTCAGCCCATGTCTATCCCATTTCTTCTGATTTGGTGAAGTGTGACACCATACAGGAAAAAAAAAAAAACAACTGAAATTCACTGCTGTACTGCAATTCTTTACTAATAAACAGAGTGTTAATAAGAAACAACTCTTGAGGCACCACAGTCATCCTTATTACTGAGCTGAATATGTATAATCATAGTCTACCACCTGATATTCTTTCATTGTTTCACAAGGTCTGTCTATATATTATCATTCTCTAGGACAGGCATAGGTGCAATCAATACAAACTGAGGACAATTTTAATTTTGTCTTCCATTGCCCGCTTGGGTGGTTACAGGCTTTGCTGGAAGGGTTATTTTTGGATCCAGAGTAAATCTGGGTGAGATAAATTCATAGAGATGCACTGACACGTGAGCTTTAAAGCTGTGCACATCCAGCAGAGCTGTTAAGCTGGGGGTCACCAGGGATGGAGACCAGGCAGGACAGTGCAGGAGCCATGGCGGACAGCAAGGCAGATGGCACCATGCCTGTTCCCAAAGGATGCAGGCAGCGGGAGCTCAGGCAGGGGTCGGGTGTGCTTGGGGCACTGGCATTTTGCTACCCGCGGGCACAACTCCCTCATGATTGAGTACAGTAGTACAGCATGCAACTCCCTGAGGAGACAGAGCAAGACATGACAACCCAGGGCAGGATTTAAAAAGTTCTTTTATATATATATATATATATATATATATACTCATCCTGTACTGATTTTAAGAAAATTAACACATTAGCAGAAATAGACCAGTCAATGCCTCTTTTTATTAAAGCTTAGATCTCCTATTGGAGAAAGGTCATAATCTGTCTGTTGCTCTGTTAGATAAGCATGCTGACTCCAGAGGGCATTTACATAGGTCTCCTAAATTCTAAGCTCTCATTGCAATCACCAGTGCATGCAAGATGTGTGAAAATCTTTTATTTCTTTTCTGAAGAAAAATTCTCACAGTAACGTATCTCTATAAAATTGTCACTGTTGAGCAAAATGCCCATTAATTTTTGCCAGACAATATTTAGCTTCGTTTAAAAAACGTGCATGTGCATACTTGTGGTTAGCTTTTGTAGAACAATAAATAAATAAACACAATAAGGCCAGATTTTCTAAATTAAATGCCATTTCCTACAGTTCCTTTAATGGACAAACCTTTTGAATATGAGGAGGAATTGTTAGTTAGGCAGAGAGCAGAATCTTAAAGTGATTTTCACTGAGTAGCAAACAGACATATTTTCTTGTCATATGAACATCAATTGGTTCATTTCAATATTTTTTTTCATCAAAAAACAAAACAAAAAAATACCCAAAACCCAAACATCAATCACCAAAAAAAAAAAAAAACCATCACAAAAGCACAATGTTCACGTTGTGTTGCATTGTTATTTTCACTTATAGTCAGAGTTACTTTTTTGTTCTTTAGTAACACTGACAACATTTCGTGTTGTCTCTCTAAGCAGTAAAGGAGGCCTTGGAGACATTCATGTGTGAAAGGTGAAACAGGTGTTAAAACAGAAAGTTACTAAAATGTAATGTGGAAGTAAAACATTAAAATAAATTAAAATTTGTTTGATAGGAAGGGAACACTAAACATCAGACACTTGTTAATCACCAGTAATTCAGAGCTACAACTCAGGCTGGAGTAGGATACCGATAGTCATTTGCCACAATATCCCTACATTCAAACAGGGAAAAAAAAGTAGTTGAGGGCAGAGGGAAAAAGTTCTAAAGCATCAGCCCATAGTTCCCCTGAAGAAAAAAAGTAATTACAGGTGATTTTTTCATGCGTGACATTTTCTTAAATTCTGCTAGCCTCCAGTGATAAAATTTCATTTTATTTTCTCAAAGAAATATAAATTTCCTTATTTACCCAGAAAGTCTTGTAATTAACAGAAGGTGACTCAATTTGGCTGTCAATCTGCTTGTGAATTTGTGAACTTAAAACTAGCAACTGCTTAGATATCTTTATCGTGACCTTGCAGCATTTACTTATGACAGGAAAACACATCACCAACCACTGTTGTGTATTTTTGGGTCCAGTTCTTCAATGTTTAAAGCAATGGACAAGGGAAGTAAATTTTAAATGGAATTTTATTCTGTTGCTCCCAGCTATCAAAACATAGCTGTTAACAGGGAGATATCTATCAGCAACTGTTTCTGCTAGGAGTCAAATTCTTGGTCCAAAAATATTTTTATGAGCAAATCTGAATTTTGATACCGCATCTTTCCTGCAACAAATTTTGGACGGTCTATCAATAAATAATAAAGAGATTTTTTTAATTTTTTCCCAAAAAACCCTGACCTGAATCAGCTGTTTAAACAGCTATGATCCCACTCAGATGTACTACAGCTGATGCATATGAGGACAGTGACTGCAGGGTGTTACCATCGGGGTAGGATAGCTGCTGGAAAGCACTGTCTCTGGGAGTGCTTTGGGGTAGGTGATGATAACATGCAGTGTTGAGGTCAGGAAGGCCAAGGCCAAGTTTCAGAATTTAAAGGAAGTAAAAGCATGTGAGGGTTACCTAGATCTGAGTATCTAGCAACTCATGAGGACATACAATTCTTTGAGGAGAAAGGTGACTTATTTATTTTATACATGCAACTACCTTGGGCCAGAGGCCTCATGCAGAAGGAGCAAACTATTCAGTCTGGGTGAGAAATGTATAAGAATTTTTAATGGCTAGAACTAGGCAATTGAAAAATGTTGGGATTTGTCACCGAGAAATCCGGTGAAAAACTAATGTCAGGAAGCTTGGACTCAGTTTGCTCTGAAATGATTTAGATGTGAAAGTTAATCTTTTTCCAAGAGAAAGTCAATAAATTTTCCATAAATATCTAAGGTAAGTAGTGTTAGTTGTTCCTTTCCAATTTGGTATCTTTGACTTATCTTTTTTCTTGAAAATATTCTTTCTTTGGCCTTAATTGTATTGCTCTCAGCAACATCATGGAGTTCCTGTCATGCACTGAGCAAAACATCCGTATTTTTAAGACAACTAACCAAATGGTCAGGAACCCTTTTATTAATTTTCCTTTTTTCCCCTACTGTGTAGTTGACCAGAGGCTTCTGGCATCATTTTCTGTCTTTTCCTCTCCTCGTGGAGTAAACAGTGGGCTTATCTGTGTAGGAATATTATGCTTGGTGATACTTATGAAGCCTCTTCATTAATAAACATTAGTGGGATTGGTTTTTCTCTTTTTTCCTCTCAGTGGTCAAGAGATATGGAGATCCCAAAACCTGTAAATAATTTTTCTGTCATTACTTGACTCATTATGGAATCACCTGTAAGTTAAAGCAAAGGAAAATCTATGGTATTCAGAAAATAAGTCTGGATAACCTCACCTAGAACTGCATGTACTTATTATGAGTGTTATTTTATATTTCCCATCAAGAATCTTAAAAATAATCTGGAAAGATAAGGTTATAAAATTATAATAATTTTCAAAGATAAATAGTGATAGAAAGACACTTGTTATGGATGAATTCTTTCTGTTCCAAGAGGACCTCCTCCAGGAGAAATCTTATGTATTTTGACAGTTACTTTCAAATCCAGGCACTATTTTTAATGAGAGATTGGGTATATTAATAAGATCTGGAACATTATTTAGGGTCTTTAAATAATATAAAATGCTTATCTTAATTCATGCAATTCCTTTCAAAAAGTATTAATATTCACATATGTTCAATTAAACATATGAAAAAAGTTGCCATCCTCAAAACATTCTCAGCAATGACACCCTGAATAGCTCTTTGACTCTCCTACCTGCTCTACATCTCATGTTCATGCTAAATTTAGAGAGAGAATTTTAGATGTATGCGGCAAGGCTTACCAGTACAAGTAATAGCTGATTAGGATAACATTAAATCTTTGTGGAAATCAAGTATAGCTAATTTGCTGTAGGCAAGAGTAAAATACATGACACAAGAAGGTTTCATTTTACACAATATTTGCAACTAGGCTGGAAAAAAAATGGTTTTCAAATATAAAAAATATCAGCATTATTAAGAGGCTATGGAATTCATAAAGGATTATATGCTGGTTTCCCCCACTCTCTGATATTCTTTCTGCTTTTATTCCTGCCATCTACCTTATGTTCAAATCAATACCATCTGGTCTTTAGAAACAGAGACTTGTAGAAATCCTGACTAATTTTCCTTCACAAGTGGGTGAAACTCAAAATAAAACTGTCTTTCAATCCATAAAAGAAGACCGCATTAGGTTTATAAAGGGGGGGGAAGAATCCATTTTCAGCCTCTTTAAAGGATTCTTTATCCTTACAGTCCCTGCTCAGAAGTAGCTATGGGAGTTATTTCACACATAACTTCCTCCACCACAGGATAACCAGCTGACTGTGTTGCCTGTGACTTCCTTTGTTTTAAAACTGCAAGTGTGATACTTCATCATCCCCATTTGGAAGGGTTTACAAAAAGGCATATTTTTAGAACAATTAGCTTCCTGTGATGTAATTGGCATTTGAGTAGTGTCATGTTTTGGCTCTTTCTCTAACTTAAAACACTCAGTTGATTTATGGGTGTAGGATTTCCTTTACTCTCCAGAACACAACAGTCTCCCCATTTGTTCACTGAAGGTTGGAATTTATGATTTATAGTTAGATTATTTCAATTTTAATTTTTGTCTCAAAAAGAAGAGTTGCCAAGGGGTACATTGTTTCTCCCCCAGCTTTGTCAGTGAAAGAGCACTGGAATTACTCTGTCCCACTGCAGTCATTCAATAAAAGTGTAGCACGTTTCCATGAACTAATTCTCCCATGGTGAAGCACATATCTGTCACACCTGGAATCACTGCTCTTTGGAAATATACATAATATTGATTCTCCTGGCCATAATCAAGGGCACACACTTACTTTAAAAATTAAACCAAAAAAAATTAGGAGGGGCTGCAATGTCAACATCTCAGTGTTCCCTCTGCAGGTTGCTCCATTGTTCTAATTTTGTGTCCTTTATAATTACATAGAGTTATTTAGAATAACGTGATCGAGGGGGGCTTTTTGGTTTGGGTTTTGGGGTGGGGCTTTTTTGTTGTTGTTGTTTTGGTTTTTGTTTTGCTTTGGTTTTGGTTTTTTTTGTTTGGTTTGGTTTTTGTTTGTTTTGGGGTTTTTTGTTTGGTTTTCATGATGGCTGGTTGGTTGGTAGGCTTGGGGTGTTTTTTTCTTGTTTTTTGGTTGATTGGTTTTCTAATATTGTAAGTAAACCAGTGTATTTTCCCTTACTCTTCAGAAACAGAGTTTTTTGAGGTTTGTATGGTGGATGCACACACATATTCAGCAACACACTTCTGGCTGTGGTTACAAGTTTGTGCCTGTAATTTATGAAATATCAAACAGTAAATGGCAAGAGCCTGTAAAATCATGCTATTTCATGTGGATCTGTCAGAGCACAAGGCTGGTGCCACAAGTACCATCTCAGCCACTGAGTTCAGCACCTTTCAGTCACAGGCTTGTGAGTCACAATAAGTAACAGAGGGCCCACAGAAACCTTGGATGTGCTGTGACACACCTGTGGTCATGAACTGTAAAACTAACACCCATAACAAATTTAAGACTGAAAAGAAGATTTCTGAATCCAGACCTGGAAATTACTTCAACTGAGCCTGAGCAGAAGTGATAAATTTCAGTGTTAGCAAGACCCCCATCAAACCTTATCTCTTCTCATAGCTGATCTCAAAAGCATCAGAGGAAACAAATTCATCCATTATGTTTCCCTCCCTGGGCATACAGCTAAAGTATAAAGGTGTTCACAGCGCCATGGACAGCCAGCAGAAGCTCCAAAATTATATGAATATTTCAAATAATATCAGTAAAGCACATGTCAGACAGCAAGTTTCTGCTTCATGTTGCATTCCCTGACAGATTCCAATACATCACAGGCATTAGAATTCACCTTGCAATTCTATATTCCATCTTCAAGAATTTTCTTCTATCATGCAATTCTTCCTGTAAGCTTGGGTATCCCTTTGTTTGTAGACAACATATAGTTTAGCTGCAATTTTTTTCCATTGCATGTATTCACCCAGAATTTCTTGCTAATTTTGGAAAACAGAATTTGAATTGTGCTGAAGTAAATTTTGTTAGAAAAATGATGAGATCCTTTTCTTCCATGTTGGTCCTTGTAATACTTCTTTTATATTGTTATTGCACTTTGACCTTAATGATCTATTAGTAGAACATGGTTTTTTTAAATTATTGGTCTCATACACTTTTAAGAATTGAAAGGTCGTACCAAACTGGCATTGATTTGAGAATTTTTTCCCTGAGGAAAACTTGTGGAATGTGTGGTAATTTTCAAGATGACCTGGAAAGGAATTTAAGGCAAAGAAATACAACTTATCTCCTTAAGTGGTTACAGAGCCTCTTCTGAATAATATATTATGTCTGTAATGATACCATCACATTCCAGAGGCTGAAGAAGAGGTGGTGGCTTGAAGTGTCCAGGGGTACATAGGATTAGCAATGTTTGATTTTGAGATGCTTAGTAAAATTTATATTTTTGTAATTTATCTGTTGTAATTTCATTTTTTTCAAGACCATAAACTCTATAGATAGGCAAACTGTACATGATCTTAAATCATACAATACATTTATGCAAGTTATGTACTTACAACACAGGAAATTTGCAAATATTACAAACATAATTTCTAGTATACTGAGTCATGTAAAAACAAAAATCAGCAAAAATCCTGGATAACTAGGATGTTTTTGTGGCGTAGTCCTATGCATAGGTACCCTTTAAGTCAAACATGCTTTGTAGTTTTGATGCAATTGCAAATACAGTTTTGCTGTGATTTCATTTAACTCTAGCATCTGTGTTTGGTTGACTTAAATCATACTCATATTTCTCAAGCAAAACCACTAGCTAACCAAAGCCAGTTTATTAAAAGGTTTATGCTCTTCTATAAGTTTCTAAGTAACTTACAGAACACAACTTGAAGATTAGGTGGGGTTTCAAGCCAGGATTCCTACAGGGAGCAAGTAAAGATGGGTCTTGTGTGGTTGCAAATGCTCATAAAAATTCCCTCAGAAAATGCTTGAAAATACTTGCAGGTCTTGCGTCTTCTCGTCTCAGTGCTATGGAATGTGCTGCACCTTGCTGAAACTGTATTTTGAAAATTGTGGTTTGGTTCCTAGGCTGCTTTGACACCTACAAAAACTTTATTGAAATGTTTGTATAAGAATGGCTTGTTAAAACATGGTGAAAAAGTGATTAGTGATTGTGATGTTCTCTTTGAAAAGGTTTGTTCTGTGTTCAGAAGGTGTTTGGAGGAATTATTTGGGGAGTATTTGCATTGATTTTGGTATTTTTTTTTAGACGTTTTGTTTTTTTTAATGCATTGCTTAAATTGTGTAGTTTGTGTTTCTGGCTACTCAAATGGCTGCATCAGTAATGTGTATTCTAGGCAAAGAATCACAGCATGGGCAAAGGCAAGAGAAGCAGGAGAGAGAAAGAGTTATTTCTAAGATTTTGCTGTCAAGACTCAGTTTTGTAAACTGCCTACCTATTGCTTATTGCTCTTGTACACCATTTCTATTCTCCTGTACAGTCACTGGTACTTTAGAATTTAAAACCTTTCAAGGGACCACTATAATTTTCTTCTATCTGATCTTGGTTTCAAGATCTTGCACAGCAGCAGACCAGCATTTTTCTGATTGTTGTACTGATTAATCGAAGTCTTTGCTACTATACTTCTTCCAACCTGAATTTGACAAGCACATCTCTTACAGCCATTGGATTTTGTTATGCCTTCTTATGCTATTGAGCTATTTATAATCAGATATCACTTTTCTTTTTCAACACCTTGTCACAAGCAAAACAGAATTGGATTTTGCTATGCCTTCTTATGCTATAGAGCCACTGTGAATCAGGTATCACTTTTCCTTTTTGATATATTGTCACAAGCAAAGCAGCCTTCAGTTGGAGAAACATATTTGACTCATTGTCAGTAAGCAAAAAGTTCCAATCATTGATGTGAATGTTGGAAGTGGGGGGAAAAAAACCCATTTATACAAGTACTTAGATAAACATCTATTCTTCCCTTTTCTCAGCCTAAACTTCTCATATTTTCTGCAAATGGTGTTCAGTCCATCCGAGTTCACCCAACGAGGTGGAGGTGGTATAGGAAGCTGAGATGCTTTGTCTAGTGGCTTTCCCATGTTCTGTGCCCCATGGTTTCTTTCTGCTGGCTGGTGCTTCACAGGCTTCTGACACTCCATGTGTAACTATGTATGCAGCTCTTGTTTGTGCTCCAGTGCAAGTCACCCATGGGCTGCAGGTCCTTCAGGGATGTACCTACCCCATTTTAACATGAAAGCCACCTCAAGAGCACATATTCCAGTGTTTCTCCATATTGTCTGAGCAGGAAACCACTTGCTGTTCTGATTGGGCATACTTTAGCATAAAGTTCTAAAGTTTTTGGTTTTTTCCACTGGTGCTCAAAGAGATTTCAGCACTAAGTACAATGGCTTCCATCTGTCCTTCCAAGAGGTCACAACTGTGACCCCCTGCTCCTTAAACCTTTGAATTCTGTCCTTTATACAATATATACAATAATAAACTATTGCTGCTTTTTCTGGATAAACAAGTAGATTAAGCTAGTTAGGTGTCTCAAGATAAGGCCTGTCTTACAGACAACAGATTTTAATTGTACTTATTTTCACAGAATCACAGAATAGTCTGAGTTGGAAGGGATCCAGAAGGATCATCAAGTCCAGCTCTTTAGTGAATGGCCCATATGGGTTTCGCACCCACAATGTTGGTGTTATTAGCACCATGCTTTAACCATTTTCAAGTCCTTTCTAAGTTTTAAACATCATTTTTAGAGAACTGACATGCCGGTATACTTCTATTTACCATGTGTACAAATGCCAGTCTCAGTATTCTGATTTAAAAGTTTCCCTACTAGGATATCTGTCATTATTGTGGTTGCTGCTTTGATGTGTAATATAAGATGAGACTGATGTCCTGTGATTTACCTACAATTAGCACATTTTCCCCTTCTGAAGAAAAACAATTCAGCAGTCTTGGGGTGTCCTGTAGAAGTTCTTTATTCCTACTGTTTTATGTTTTGTCCTGCTTGATTTAGTAAGACTGATAATCCATTGCTTGAGGGCTTGCAGTTGAGGTAAAAGCTGTCTTACCCTACAAATTCATTTGTGCAAATAAGTTGCAAGCAATGTCACTTCTATTTCACTTTTTGACAGTAAAACCAAGGTTTTTAAGAGTGTTTTGTACCAGTCTTATGGGTTCAAACCAGAGCAGCTTTGCATAATATGAAGGTAATAATCCTCTCAAAGACCCCAGGAAATGTTTGCTGGCCTTGAACTTCTTTAGACAGCTTGCAGCGAACCCCGTTAGCATCAAGCACCAATTATGGATAATTATTTTTCAGAGATTTAGGAAGAAAAGCTATCCAAATTGTGTTTCAGCTTGGCTTCACAGGACCACTTTTAAATTCAATGCCTCTAGTTTAAACATAGCAATATAACTGCTAGCTTGTGGCTTCCATGAGCCTTAGCTTGCTGGAGGTTGGTAGAGCATTTCTGTCGATGTAGACTTGCCTCCTGCTGCTGCATTGCCCAGGTACATGCCTCAGGGGATAGGCTCCTGAGATGGCAGGAGATCATTCCCACACCCTTCATTCTTGCTGGCATAGCAGAGGTGTTGGAAGGGCTGACACTGCTAGTCAGGTCTCTAGATTGCAAGGAAAATAATTAAAATGTAGGATGTCAGTGGGCATTTTTTTTTATTCTCCCTATTACCTGATTTTTCCCTTTTTCAGTCAGCTCAGTGTTCTCAGGGTAGGAGAAACTTGTTTTGCTATTGCTGTTCCAGTTAAAACAAAAGAAATTAAATAGTTCCTTCCAGTGTCCTGCTGCACAGCCTCCTGTAACTGCCTAATTGGCCTCCTATAATTATTGCCCTAGTTGAAATACATTTACTATTAGACGAGAGGTTTATGTAGGTCATCTGGTTTTCTGGAAAATTTGGACTGTACTCAGGCATGAAACCAATCTACCTTATCACTGATCTTTCTGATTTGCTAACATTTTATCTCTGCCACAAGAAATCTGATTTAAAGGAAAAGATATCTTTTGAACACGGGTATTAATAAAGGAGGAGAACTAATTTTAACATATTCAGAGCTTTAATGGCCAGTGTTGTGTGAAATAACAGTCTTCCTCTGCATGTTCATTCCAGGCAGCTGTTGATATACGTACAATCATGCATGTGCCTACGAAAGTTTGACACACTCTGGGAAAGTACAGCCTGAAGTTGCAAGTCAAGATCACATGTAATAGCTCGTGTGGGCATACACTTGCATTATATATATGTAAATGTGCAAAATAAACATTGTCTTGCTTCTAGACTTTGGCTTTCAGCTTTTTGGTTTATTGTTCAAGATCATACTTCTTTCCTGTTACCTCTGTGGATAGAGATATACATCTCAGATGATAATTACGCCATGGATTAATTGCTTTAAAAATAAAATTATGTTTATCGTTCACCTGTTTTGAGGTTAACTGGGTGTGTAAAGAAATTTCAATTTCTTCAGGTTCTTGAGCATCTTATTAACAGAATTCCCTTGAAATACAAGGGCCAATTCTTCCCTTGTCTCCTAAGACTATTAATATCTAATAATTTTGTTTGCTTTTTTGGGGGGAGAAAAAAAAGTCCTTACCAATAAAAAAACTGTTTAGCTAATTGTTTTCTATTTTTATTTTCTCCAGTTAACTTTGGCTTTAAATTCAATACAAATTTTTAGTCCATTTTTTACCTTTGACTGTAGCAACATTTTGCTGGGGTGGAATTATCATAGAAGCACAGAACTTGCTGAGTTAGAAGGGACCCACAAGGATCACTGAGTTAAACTCCTGGCCCTGCACCAGCACCATCCCCACTAGTCACACCATGTGCCTGAGAGCACTGTCCAAATGCCTCTTGAACTCTGTCAGGCTGGTGCTGTGACCACTTCCCTGGGGAGCCTGTTCCAGTGCCCAGCCCTCTGGGTTACACATCTTTTTCTACTATCCAAACCTAAACCTCCCCTGACACACCTTCAGACCATTCCCTTGGGTCCACTCACTGGTCGACAGGGAGGAGAAATCAGTGTCTGCCCCTTCTGTTCCCCTCACGTGGAAGTTGTAATTGCAGTGAGGTCTCCCCTCAGCCACCACCAGGTTAAACAGGATAAGTCACCTCAGCTGCTCCCCACAAGACTTCCTCTTCAGATGCTTCACCATCCTTGTGTCCCAGCTTTGGATGCTCTCTAATAGCTCCTAGGCTTGCCTGGAAATGGACTCCATTGGTTTTTACTATGTGTCAGAGGGGCACTAGAAGCCCCTTTCCCTCATTGGCAGTTTGAGAGCTAAAGGGCTGAGAACCTGCACAATTATGGGTGCAAAATTAATGCATCAAAGCAGGACTCATTAGAAACCTACGTGTATGGCTAGCCAGGCCACACAATATTCTACCTATTGTACACGGCAATTTACAAATTTCCTTCTGTGCCAAGGTACCAGCCAGAAGCCTTGTATGCACACATCAGGATCCCAGTAAATTACATTGAGAGCAATCAGATAATGTTGTTAATATGACTCACTTCAGTGCAATTTCTTTGCTCCTCCCCGTATGATTAATTACAATGAAATTGATGTTGCCAGCAATGATTAATTTACAAGTTCAGATGCAGAGTAAATGAGCTAAGCAAAGCTGAGTTGGCATTGCCCCTCATTTAAGAAACTGCACAAGGGATCACAATTCACAGCTAACCTTGTGACCCATTACTGTATTTGCATAAAAATTGGCTGTGTTGAATAGCTGCAAACTTATAATTTATTATTTTGTGATAGCTGTTTAGAAAAAAAAAATTAGTTTATCTAAATCAGAAAACAAAGAGCATCAATCAGGCTTCTACCAGGAATTTTCTGTGTAATTCAAATTTGTGATCAGATAATATGAAAACGCCAAGCCTTTGATAGTGAACTGAAGATGAGGATCATATTCTTGATGAAATCCCTGAATTTCTCCATGAAAAAAAACAAAGTCCATAAAAAACCATAAAGGAATAAATATATTAATAACTAAATAGATTTAATAACTGCTTTTCCTTTAGCAATAATAAATCTATCCTGTAGGAGCTACAATTACTTCCCACGTTGTACAAAAGTCAGAATTATTGTCTGTATTGAGGTGAGTGCTAGAGACTCTGTGCATCACCAAGTATTTGAGCATCTTCTGTTACAGTGGGGGATACTTCAACACACGTATCAATCAACGAGGCCTGTGGAAAAGAAATATCTATGGACAGATTCTTGGTAGATGTTTCAGAGATGTTTATTTCTCCAGCCGCATGGCCGGGGCTCTGCTGAGGAACTGCTCAATCCCGGGACCCGAGGGTCCTTGCCCACACAGGGGAACACAAAACAACCAATGGGGAACGAGGCTGACCAGGGGCAGGGAAACCCCGTGTCTCCCCCCCCAGGGCCCCTCTCCCAGGGCTACATGGCAGGGGGGGGAAGGGACCCCGACAATCTTCCACATATAATCAATAGAAGTAGTAGATTTGAGAGGCTTGCAGAGACTCTTACCCTACAAAAATCATATTTTTAAAAATCAGTTTCCTTGTGTGTGTATAGTGTTCATTATGTAGAGGTGAAATTCAAAATTTAGTCTTTCTCATGAAGAATTTTCATCTGATGGCAAGCATTTCTGATGAAGGAGAGAAGTGACTGGCAGCCTACCTTACGGTCTTTTCGCACTACTTTAGCTTTCTTTTTTTTGACAGAGATGTTGACTGAAAAATTAAGTACACTTTTACCCATAGCTATTTGCAGATACATAGCAGGGGAGCTCTTGAGGCTTTGAAATCAAGTGCTGAAGAGAGGCAAGATCTGGAATGAGAACTTTTGCTCAGTATGTGCTTTTCAGAGAGGAAAGTTTTTCATGCCACCTGTCACAAATTAACTCAACAGAAAACTCACTTCTGACTAGGAAGGCCTCACAAACCAGTGCCAGTTGTCAGCTCCCTTGCAAGTTCTATCCTTGAAGCCTCTGGTTCAGTACCTGCCATGATGCCTGACAGCTATTTTCTAGGTGAATACTGATGCCTTTGAGTGTTCTGTGGCAGTCTTAAGGTAAAGGGAGCAATGTTAAGCTGAGCACCAGCACGATGGATTAAAGATTCAAGGGCATGGTTAAAAAGAAAAATAGCAAAAAGATTTGGAGACAGCTAAGACAACACCCATGTGTTGACAAGTCTTGCTTCTCTTGCACTCCATTTTTGAAACAGCTTGCCCAGATAAACAGACAGCCTTTGGACCAAGAACTGCCGTGTCCCATGAAAAATTCCTAACCCCTGAGCTAAGCAGTTGATGTCTCCCTGGCCCAGTGGATACACACCTTCCTATCCAAAGAGGAATAGCTCCAGCAGGCAACATAAAGAGAGACTCATAAGAAAAACAGCAATTGTTTAGTGCTAGTCAGTCAAAGGATCTGGCCTTGTATGTTTTATACTTCACCAAGTATGTAAACTCAGTCTGTTGGCTCTTTGGGGATAGAGGAGTTGCACATACAGGCTTTCCTCCCCGCCTCTCTCTGACACATCCAAATGCATACTGTTTTGAAATGCCCGGGATTTATCCCAGCACAGAAAAGGGAAAAACTTAAATTTCAACCGTTGTGTGGGATGGAGAGGCTATTTTCCCATTTATCTCTAAATCTAATGTCAAAAAGGATGCAAATATCATTAACTACAAGCAAATCAACCTTCTGCATGTAGTGAGCAGAAAGCAGGCATTCATAATTGTAGATATTTTTAAAATAGCTTACTCTCTTGAATACAGAAGGACATAGTACAGAGAAATATCTAGAATAGACTTTTTAAATGTCTTAGAATAACCTAATCTGGATGGAGACCATGTAAATTTGAGTAGCAGGGTGCTAGATGACTATTTAAACTGAAAATGGAGCTTCACTGCTCAGCTATTGTTAATGACATATGGGACCTGCAATAACCTCAGTGGCTTACTCCATATAATTTTTGGTTGCCAAGCAATGCTTTTTAGTTGCTGTACATCCAGCATCCTAAAATTTGTAGCCCATGGGATATATAATGCATCAGTTCTTGCCTTGCGAAGCTCCTCTGAAGCCATCAGTTATACAGAACACAAGCTCTGATTGAAGATTATTTGGATGTTGACAGCACACATAGCTTACGTTAAATTTTCAAGTTCTTATTGGTATTGTTGAAAACTAGCTTTTTTTTCCTTTTGTCCTTCTTTTCTGCAAAGCAGAGAATCCAAGCTGTGTTACATTTTGTAATGACAGAGTAGGTTAGCTCATTGAAATGAAATGTTCTCAGAAAGCACAACACACATGGTAGAAACCAGAGATTTATGCTGGCAGTACATGACACTGGTAGACCCTTCACGCTAGTGTGTGTTGCAGGGATAAAGAACTGCTGAATGAATTCTTATCTGTTAATGCTGGTTTCTGTATTTTTGGATTTAAGCATAATGTCATTAAAAATAGACAGGCTTTTGTGTTACATCAGATTAAATTACTGGCACTTCCTATTAGAGTGATGAGCTAGAGAAAAACAGCTGAGTTCAAAAACATCTGCATGATTTTAATAACAGATTTCAAGAAAATATACATATAGGGTATTTCATCTGCATGTAGGAGAGAAATTTGTATGCCTGTCTTTAAATTCCTCCAGGTCAAATAGAGCAATGAACAATTGGATTGAGATTACTGAAATTCAAGTCCTTGTTCAAAGCCTAACTGTGTTTTCTGTGTCATTTTATGATATCCATGTAGCAGTTTGGACCTTGCTGACCTCCTAGTGCTATTGCAGAGGCCATCTGTGCAGGTTCCCCAAGGGACAGGCTCTGCTGCAAATACAGAGCTCCTGGAATGCCTCTCTCTTTCCAAAACCTAGCGCCCTGTTTAAACAGGATAAAAGTGAAACCCTTTCCTGTCAAATGTAGACTATTTTACTGTTTTCCAACACAAGCTATTTACCACTTTCAAATTAGGTATTTCCCAAGTCTCTCTACTTTCTGAGTCTGAAGTGGGTGGATATAAGATACTCTCTGCACACACCATGTAGTCTCAGTAGGAATGCAATAACAGGGAGAGAAAAATTGGATTTGTACTAGCATCAGATTAATGTTTCTTCTGAAATAATATGGTATTAATAATTCATCTCCTTCACTATAGTAGTGTCCACCTCTCACAAAAGAAATATCACCACAAATGGCTTCTAGTTCCTGATTCTTGGGTACGCCTTGCAAAAAGCCAAAAGATTAAGTTCATAATAAATATACATTCTCATATGGGCAATCAAGATTGAGATAAGGAACTTTCATTTCCTTATCACTTTTTCCAGAATCACAGCTCTGGATGTCAAGTGAAAGGCTGCTCCAGGGCCTGCCATCTTTGCTGAGATTACTGTAACATGTTCTGCATGGACATGGAGTTCCATTCTGAAGTGCTATCAATTTGGATCTATTCAAAGCCTTTAAATCATATTTAAATTAATACAGATTAATCACATTTCTCCTGAGGTGCATGTAAGATGTAGACAGAGAAGAATGAACACCCCTTTTGGATTTAAAATCCAGCACACAACAATGTCCTCTTCTTGTGAGCTCAAGAAATTTAAGAATATGTTGGAGTTATGCCAGTAATAATTTTTTCTGTCTTCTTGTTTATAATGCAAAAGCACAACACACCTTTTACTAACCACAAGAATACAGAAACAAATACATAGAATAATTGTATAAGCAAACTGCTGAGTTTGAAGAGAGGGACACTCAACCTCCATGTATGGATGGCCCATAATGCATGTTTTCTTCTAGAGGAAGGAGGCTTCCCACCTGGAATATTAATTCCTGAGAGAAAATACAAGGTATGTCGTTTTGTCCTGTCTCTCAGAGGAAAGGTTTATGTGTTTACAACACCAGCAGCAATAGGAAAGTTGCCTTTGTGTGCTTTTCTAATAATAATCCAATTATATGGCTATTTTAGAGAGCACAAAATTGCAAATGCAAAGCAAGGGCTACTTTGAACAGTCCTTTTGAAAAACAACACTTCTAAAAGTTTGTAATTATTGCTCAAAAAATTATTGTTATCTTTTATACCAAACCACTCAGATTGCAGCAATAGTTCTGAAACAACATTTTGTTTCAACTTCTGTATTCAAATAGCTATAGTACTGTGATCCAACATCCAGAGGTCATATTACAGTGGTCTTTCCACTCCTCGTGCAGGACTTAAATATTGTACATCTCCAACAACTCATATGTGAATAAGATGTGAACATCTGAGGGCCTTATATACTAATGTTGATAAAGATTGGGGTTTTTTTTCAAACAGAGAGAGATTTTATAGAATTTAAATAATATGACTACTCTTCTTACCAGGAACTGACTCAAAAAATTAGGGTAGCTACATATACAGCAAATTCTACTTTGCTTTTGTGCCTATTTATCACCAAAATCAAGTGTCGTATCAATCTCCTTGGGTTATTGTAATCTGGATGTTACAGGGAAATTTTTAATTGAAAAATAGTTTAATATTACTAAATCAAACTAAATTTAATCTACATTAAATTAGTAGTATGTTTGTACTGCACAATTGAAAATTAAACAACTTCAACATTTTTCTTTAAAACGTGTTAAACGACCCCATTTCTCTCATTTAAAGTATATACTTTTTTGCCCCCTATTGAAAGTACCTTATCAAATTGATTTGCAAACAAGTAGTCTTTTTTAGTTTTTTTTTTTAACTATGGTGTTCAGTAGGAAAGTCAAAATCTTTCATTTCTTTCTAAATTCAGGTTGAGATTTTAACAAAGATACTGAAGAAACCATCTCCTTTCTGTTACCTTATGTGACAAAGCCTTTCCTTTCAGGTTCAGTGCTAACTCAAGTGAAGTTTCAGGTTATATTCTTGCAGTGCTGTACTTTTTCCCTTGGTTCAACCCCAAACAAAAATGTGCTCACACAGCCCTAACTGTAAGGTTGTGTCAACAAAGAAAATGTAACAGTAAACATGTGGGTATTGAGAAATGTAAAAGGATACTTGGTATGGTGAGCTGTGAAGCAATACAAACCTTCAGGCCTGGAAAAGCTCAAGACCTTGCAGTACTTTTATTGAGGGTCTTTCAAGACCCCTATATTAGTTTTAAATAAAGAATTATGGTCATAACCTTTGGGTCCTAAGACAGATTCAGTCTTTTCTGGGAAACTATAAAGATGTAATTTTGAAACTAACTTGCACCAAACTAACTGGGGTTTTAAAAACCTTTTTTAAATTATGTCCACTGCCAACAGCTTTGATTTCATATTTAAAATACTAATACTTAAAACACAGAGAAATTTTTCTAGATTATTCATGCAGAACTTTTTCCTCTTGTATGAAATTTCATCACCCCTGCTGGGCTTGTTATATCTGACATTCAAGTCCTCACTGAAGCTAATGAACCTTATATTTTATTGATTAGGTTACTTATCTGTCTTAGAAGTTTTTGGAGGTATAATTTTGACTCAGTCAAATTGTTTTTTTCTCAGATATTGAAGTTATAACTTACCATCTTAAAGTGTGCTTTTCTCTGCCATCCTTAGCAGCCGACTAAGAATTCTCTTTTTTTAGAAAGTTATTCTTTATTGTAGGCTGTTTATACTCAGGCCTTACTTATTTCTCTCAGGCTTGACTTCACTGTTTATAAAACTACCCTCTTCCCACCTCTGTTTAAATGGCTTCAAAAATGATCAGATGAATCACAAAAAAAAATCTTCCCAAGACCAGTAAATACTAGGCTGCACAAACCAGCTCCAAAAAAGTCCTTGAGCCTTCACCTGCTGATTATGGGTGAAAAATGCCACAGGAAGAATGTCTGTCACCCTCCTTTTTCCAGTCTCACCAGTTTCAGAATCTGTCAAGACAGAGAGCAGCACACTGGACCCAGACTTAGACCACTCCATCTTTTAGCTGTTAAATACTTCTTTACCTGCTTTCTGTATTAAATGCTCATTCTTTCAGTTTCAGATCTCCTGTGTTCAGTACAGCATCTCTTTACTTCCCAGATGGGACAAACCTAGCTCTTGATTGCTTGGGCATAAATATTCCCTCTTGGCATAGATTTCCACCTTAGGAGGCCTTGCAGAGATGCAGTAAGCTGAAGTCTTCCTTGTACGTGTGTGAGGAGTTTATTGCACTTGTGTTTCAGCAGGATGGGGAAAAAATTTGAAATCAAGTGTGGCCACCTGTACTTTGATTAGAAACCAAAGTGACTACCATCACTGTCTTCTTTGGCAGCAGAATAAGGCCAGCATGAATAAGCTGTACTTCTAATACTCTCATGGTGCCTAATTAGTCATTAGCCCTGCGTGTCTATAGTACTGGGAACTTGAGTGGTGGAGAATAGGTGTCCTTCAATGTCAGGTGTATAGTTTTGTGCTTCTTTATGTTTCTTCTTCCTCCTTCTCCTTTTTCTCTGTAGAAGAAAAAAAAAATCTGGCCAAAGGGCAAATAATCACATTTCAAGATCTTTTTAAATGCTGCTACCAAGACAGTCTAGAGGAAAAGAATGAAATACATGTTTAACCTTCTCCATTTCTTGTGAAAGTAATAAAAAAGTAAAATGATATGTCTTTTCTAGCATTTTGTTCAGTCTTGTGAATTTTGAACTTAGCTATGATGGTCTTGACATAATTCACTTTAAATGAGAGGCTTTTTTGCATTTTATTTTATATGTTTAGACCAAAGACACATTTCCCATGATTAAACAAATATCATCATCCTTCCAACCCAAGCCATTCTAAGATTCTGTGCATTTCTCTTAGGGCAACACTTCGGCACCTATACATGTAACAATTAAATGAAACTCTTCCTCGTGCATGAAAGGCTTGGGTTTTAGTGTATGAAGTGTAATTTACCTGTAACCTATTGGTGAGGATAAAGAAAATTAGACCTTTTTTCTCTTTGTTTGTATTACCTCAACTGAGAGTATTTAAGGAACCAGCAGCCCTTGATGAAGTGTGGCTCGTACACTTAGCCAGCATCCTGTAAATGCCAGAAGATGGAGGTTCAAGAATGAGAGTATAGTACACAAGCAAAGCAAAAGTCATGGAAGAAGCCAAGGCCTAAAAGTCAAGCAAATTGCAAATTAAGTATCCTAATCTATTGAATTCTGTTTTTGGGAGGAGAAAAAAATGATAAAATGACATTTTTAAATAAGGACAACAGAAATGTAGAGACAAAGAATAAAGGATATTCATCTTGGTGTTTCAGATCACTATCTCCACACTAACACAATTTTAGCACCTGACCGAGCTGTGGGCTGCCCCAAACCCAGTGATGTGGCATCTTAACAGCCCTTGGCACTAAGACTCTTCAGTGAATGTGACCCAGCTAAGCCTGGCAAACAGCACCGAGTTTAATTTCACACACAGTGTATAGTGGAGGATCTGTGAGTATTCTCTTTTCTAGGAAAATGATTTTATGATTTGACATCCTTTAGTACATATGATGAGCAACAGGAACGCAGCATTAATAAGCAGGCATCTGTCATCATCTAAAAATTTTTACTGCATCTTCTGCAGTGCTCCTTTTTTTTTTCTTCAAGACAATATTTAAATCTAATAGTAGCAAATAAAGGTTGTAAAAAGATGAATGTAAGGATTTTTGCTAGGACTGTGGAGAAGCAAAAGGAATGAAAGAAAGACAGACCATATGTGTAGTATATTTGTTGTTACAGCTTGCACTCATTAAAACCGTGTTTGTCGTATTATACATCATTGTACTGTAGTTGTAGTAAATGTTCCTTGTAATGCACTTTCAAGTACAAAAATTGCCTTAGAAAAGAGCGTTTAGGAAACTAATTCTATTGAAACCAATGAAGTGTTGACACATTGCCTGATGTGGATTTGTTTAAGGAGGCATATTTTACGTTATAAAAGTACAGTCCTTAAGGCAAAAAATCAGTGACTGCTTGGTATAGTGACTGAGAGAACACTGCAACAGTATGTTCAGCAAGAAACCCCTCATTAATCCTTTCCTGTAATTCTACCCTATTCACCTTCCCCCTCGCCTGACTCAATAGAATTTAAAACCTGCTGTCAGCACAGTAACTAACCCAGAACCCATTCATTACTCAGTTAAGGCATTTGAAATGTTTGCTGATTTGTCCATGAATGGGAACACAGTGTAAATCTGGACTGAGGAGAGGTTTTTTTCCCCTTGTCAGTTTAATTGCTCCTGTGTGATGTGTTCAAGTGTTAGGAATCATCAGGGGCTTTGACACTCTTCTCTGTTTGAACAGCCATAGTATTTCACTGCATCCAGCCCCCAAGAAAATCCAAATGTTTGCAGCTGAGAGGAAATGTGCATCATTTACTAAAATCTGTTTATTTGCGTCAAACCAGACAACTATCACTCTCAGCAAACTTCTGGTGCCAGAAGCCTCTTTTAGAATTAAACATAAAAAACCAAGCATCTTCTTGCATTCTAAAAAGTGCTCCAATGTGACAGAATTAAGCAGTGTAATGATTAGAGTAGACAATTAATTCAGTGACTCAACTGCTGTTAAGGGACTTGTGTTGAATGGACAAAATAAGCAAACAGCAATTTGTAGAGTATTTACATGGTCCCAAGTAATTCCTGTCTCAGTGAATGGCCTCTCTAGACTCAACAACCAGAAAAGCAGTTGCAAGTAAGATGCTCAGCTGGACTGCTAGAAAATGTATATATGTCAGTCATTTGCTTGATGTACTAGCACCATTTGGTGATGATATATCAGAAAGGCTGCAGGGGACACTTGGACATCTGTGACGAAGCTTGGAGGGCTGCTCCTCTTGGCAACACCATGACAGCTTTTTGTACGTATCCTGCTTCACAAGTAGCAGTCTTTGTCATCTGGTGGAGGCTCTTGATGTTTGTTACTTTCCCATCAGCAATAGGGAGCAGAGAGGGCAGGTAAGTTACCATTTCTATTTTCAGTCAAATAATTAGCTCATTCAAGGGAACTTTCCCTTCCTAGACCTCACCACGTCTTTACTGTCCCTCTTAAAAATATCTATTTTTTCCAATAATGCAACTCCCTCTTTGAAAGCCTATTTTTACCCTCTGTATAACATTACCAGCTTTGCTCCTTACATTACGATGATGTTCACACACACACACCCACACAGCCCCAGCCTGCAATATCGGCATTGTCCAGCGTCAATTGCTCATACAAACCGTGTGGCACCAATGGATCACCGAGACAAGCCAACAAATGCAGCTCTGCCAACAGACAAAATAAATCATGGAGGCAATTTCTTACATCTCAGGGGAACTTCTCCCAGGCTGAACATGACTCAAAATCTAAGTCTTCTCCATATGTAGCTTAAAGATTGGTAGTGCTGCATTACCTTTCACCTCACTTGCACTGAAATGGGTGTTTTGGACTGCAGGGACGCTTGTCCCTGTTGAGCCTGGGGTTCTGACGCCGCTTCCATAAATCTCTCCCTTTCAGGCAACTGCAAAATAAATTTCTGATGAGTCTGTTCAGCTAATGCTTTCCTAACTTCCAGTATAAAAGAGGCAGTACTTGCACTAATTATTGTCAAGGCCCACACTAAGGAGTTTTTGCGCTGCAGTTTAGGGTTTCATGCTGATCCAGTTGACATAGCTTGGATCAATTTGACCCGCTACTGCAGTTGTTCTCCTTTGATCCAGAGCAGTTTGTAATTTGACCCATTCAGATGACTTTCTTATAATAGCCCTAGCAAGACAAAACCAAATCAACTCCATTTATCTTAATGGGCTTTTTTTCAGACATGAGGCCTTGCCGATCTTTTGTACAGAAGAAAAAGGAATCTGTGTATCTGATGGGCTTTGAAATGCCATCTGGTGTTTAATGTTATTGTGCTCTGTTCTCATAGTGCCTGTGCTGAATTATATCTTAAAAGTTCAACAAGCATTCACTCACAGCCACCATTCAATACGATTGTGTCATTATCAAAGATGTGGATTTATCGAACGCAGCCTGCAAACAAAGCAGGTTTTACAGACCCTTCTCCCTGAGGCTCCACTGACAGAAGTCTTCAAGTACGAAACCTGTGTGCCTTACATCTTTAGCTGCCATTTAGATGTACAACAATCCTCTTCAACCTCCAAAATTATTTTTTGAGATATAATCACAGGTGTTACAAGAACAGGAAAGGCTTTTATTAAGGTTGTGTTAATCTCCTGGAGGCTGAGCTTTTGAGATCCTACCTATTTAGATGTAACTAAACTAGATTTCCAAACACTCTGCATCCCTCCCCTTGAAATGATGTTTCAGATATTTTCAATACTTCTCTATTCATTCAGTATTTCAATGACGTTGAAAAAATACAAGTGTGCTTCCTTTTCTTACTGAAAAAGCTTGTATTATACATAGAAAACAGAAAAACAGCTCTTCCTCTCCCAAACGAGATCATTCACCAACAGGTAACCTGCATGTGATAGACAGCTTATCAGCATAAGTCTATTTAAATACTGTCCTCTGCTCCTACCTTTACTACTACTACTACTACTACTACTACTACTACTACTACTACTACTACTACTATTATTATTATTATTATTATTATTTTTTTATTATTATTATTATTCTCTAGGTGGGATCTTGACATCCTTGAACCTAGCAGCACAATGCCCAGTGACTTCAATAGGGTCAGGATTTCACATTCTGTGTATTTAGTTTTCCCCACTGTTTACTCTGAACTCCATTTTGCGTTGCTTTTATGTCTTTGGGGTGGAGTTGTGTCTATGACTTGTATCTGCTTCCTTCATTTTTTCTTCCACTTCAGCCATTTTTACTGAAGCACAATGTGAACCAAAGGACTTCTTGGATGAACTTACAACCTGTCATTTCAAAGAAGTTGTTCCACAAGATAGAAACCCAAAATTCTAATCCCTATTTTTAGTGAAAATATATACTTGTCATGTTTCTGTCTTTGTACTCATGGTCTCCCTACACTTATATTTTTCCATGTAAATAGACATAGGTGCATATTACTAATTTTTTCCTTAAATTAGAATATAAGTTAATCAAGCAAATAATTTTTTTTTCACATTTAGCTAAATTAATAAATGTACAAATGTTAAAGCTCCTTTATACAAATAGTTGTCAATTTCCCCTTTAAAGGTACTTTAATTCCTGGTCTTGTGCTTAGAGCTTTTAGAAAAACAATGTAGTATTCTGTTTTTATTTAATAATGTTTGGAATGCTTTTGTACGAGACACAACTGAGGAACATTTTTTGCATAATATTCATGAACTATTTCCCCTGAAATGCATTTTTGTTTTTATACCTCAGTGAACAGCTCTGTTTGAGTAAATGATCCATCCTTGACTCATTGTGTATACAGAGAGAAGATCTGCCTTTGATTGTTGTTTTAATAAACTGGAAGTCTGCCAGTGTTCTCTGGTAAGAGGAAGAGAGCATTAATGATACCACTGTGAAGCTCGTCCTTGTTTGGTCTTATACTAGATTTAACCCCCACTGATCCTTTTTTCATACTGAAATGGCTGTTCAGGCTAGTCAAAAGGCACAGAGTAGTAACTGCTGTGATTTGAAAGCAAGAAACTTTTACAAGTGCCAAATGTAGCACATTTTAAATTCTTCTTATAGCACTTAGAGGACAGTGATTAATGATAAAAAGCTCCAGTTTGTGTTATCTATCAAAATGCTTCTCTCTTGCTGCTTGGCGAGGGAGAGGATTTATGGTAAAGAAAAACCTGCCATCCATCCATAGTATCTAAATTTATCAACTCCACACATTCATGTAAATAATGTTAAATTATAGATCTGTAGCTATCTGGATTTAAAACCAAAACACAAAAAACCACAAAACAAACAAAAAATCAACAACAACAAAACAAACAAACAAACAAACAAAAAAGCCCAAAGAAAACCCCATCAAAAAAATCAAACCAAAAAAATAAACCAAACCCAAACAGAAAAGAGAGAGACATTTTGAACTGCCAAATCAGTGATCTTAAAAAATAAATGAAGTTATTTCCTTCAAGCAGCCTGAGCGATGGAGTGTTCTCTTCATGCCACCAATTTCTTATTAAAACTAAAATATGAAATTGCCAGTGATCAAGAGACTTTCTCAGTAATGCTCAGTAGTATTTCTGAAAGCTTTACTTTATTCTGTAGTTCTCTAGAAGTCATCTTTAATATATCTGATAAGGGTCATAGATTTTTATACCAAGAACTCATAATTGTTTTGCTTTGTTCTCTAGCTCTTAAGCTTTCACAGAGAAAACCGCCTGCACCTTGCATAAAGTACACTTCACTCCATCTGTCAGGCAGGGAATTCTCTGTATGAGAGCAGCAAATGCAGAAAGAGGAGAGGAACATATGGCGTGTCTTAGTCCTCCCACCCCTCCCCCTGTTACCTTGTGATTGCTCTCTCTCATGCATTTACATTTTTGAATCAATTCGTATAATGGTTTACCAACCACAGAATGCTAGCCAGGGATTGCAGACATGCCAGTTTCTGCCATGTAGTGTATATTATTTCATGGTGTTTGCCCAAAAGGATGGGACCTGCTTTATGCCTCCCTACCTGATAGGGAAACCATCAGGCTTATTTCTTTTGTTTCACAATTAATTTAAATTTTGTGCCTTTGAGATTTTTAAAAGCATGAAACAGGCACAGTAGGAGATTTTTTGAGCCCCTATTTTACATATTTACATGAGATTTCGGAGGTAAGAACATGTGCTTTTTCACAAAAATTTGCTTGTCACTTGCTATTATATCTGTTCAGCTTCCCACTCATGCAAAAAGCTGGCTAACATATCATGCTGTAACCTCAAGTTCATCAAAGATCAGCAGCAATGACTTGGCAAATTTGTGTCCTTCTTCCCCTTTGCAATGCTTTACTCACATCATAGCCAAGTTACCACCCAACACCCACAAAAAATTTTGATATTGAATAGACAACTTCATTTTTTTTGCTGCACTAAACGCAAACAGTTGTCTCCAGAAGACAAAGAAGTGTTTCTTTTTTCCAGGTTTATTGGTTGTAATCAAATTCAGTGAAATTATGTCCTCTGACCTAATTTCAAGCACCCATTGGTACAGATGCTTCAGCCATTTTTAAGGTCAGCGTGAGTTCCATGTTTGAGGTTCTGTGCAATTTAGGCTCAGAGTGACCACCAGAAATTTCACATCTTTTTTTTAAATCTATTCATTATTCTTGTTATTCAGTATAATTAACCAACTATGTTGCTAAAATCTCTTCACTTTCATGAAGTCCAGAAAGCTTGTGCAGGG
Organism: Aphelocoma coerulescens; assembly: GCF_041296385.1. NCBI lineage: Eukaryota > Metazoa > Chordata > Aves > Passeriformes > Corvidae > Aphelocoma > Aphelocoma coerulescens. Next base: position 56,463,771 of record NW_027184085.1, read on the forward strand.
TAATGGAAAAACTTTCTGACTTGAATCCTAGATGTGCCACCCAAGGATGGTGTGTTCCTGAATGTGCTGCTCACAGACAAAAAGGAACTGGTTGGTGCTTTTTCTTAAGGATTTTTGGCAGGGAAGGCGGTTACTTCTTTATTTTAAAAAATTACATATTTAAAATAACTGCATATTTGCTTGCGGAAATATTAAATTGCTTAACTATGGCAACAAAGTCATCAAATGTAAGGAATTAATCAAGCATGAAAAGAAAGGGGGAATGGCAATATTATTTCATATACCTTTCAATCCTGACCACTCCATGTTCTTGAAAACGTCTGAAAAACAAGCTCAGTAACAAGAGATTTTTGTTCAACCCACCTGTAAATTAGTTAGTGAAACTTGACATATAAAGTGCCCTAGTGGGTGTAATTAAGTCTAACTAGTCTTGGCTACTTTCTCCAAAGTGAAACATGAACAGTGAAATAACATCCCTAGATGTACTTGTTTTGTAAGGTGAAAACTAGGAAAGTTCAGGGAGATCAATTACACTATGATAGCAATATTTTTGTTGAAGTAGATTTATGTGCTGTTGCTGTTCTCTCCCATGCCCTGGTGATAGAAGTCACATTCCCTTCCAGCATTCCTCCTCCTCCACTTTTCATATTCAGTCATTATCAAATGCCTCCATCTTGTTTAAATAACATGATACTTAACCCTTGTTTGATGTTGGGAATGTAAGGTTGCTGAAATTGCAACTAGAAGGATATAAGAGTGTGTATGGATATATATTCAAAAAAACCTTCAACTTCAGAGTTATTTACCTCATTAACGGAGTTGGAAACTGTTAAACATATCAAATGTTTTGCTCAGAAACTCTGACTAAATTAACAGTAGTTGACCTAATATATTAGAAATTATGCATATAATGTTGCTAAATTTTTTTTTAAGGTTACATGATGTCTAAAATATGGGATCTTTCCTGGTTAGGTGTGGGTCTAGATCTTACAGATTAATTTCAAATTGGGTGTTTCTTTGTGTACATAACAGGTAGGTAAAGAACAGGAAGATGAGAATAAGTATAGATATCTTTGACTGAACACCATGGGGTGTTTGGCAACTAATCTGGAAAGCATTGCTCCTTGACTTCCTTTGTCCCTTCAGATGTCTTGTGAGAGGGAAATGAGGTTTGCTGCTAAACAAAGCTGAGATTCCAGGACCCTGAGGATGCAGAGCACCAGGAACTGTTAAGGCAGGGGGGTGAATTTTCCTTCTAAGTACCTTTTCTGTCATATCTCCCTTGTCTTCAAAAGAACAAACTTTTGAGCCTATTGCAGAAGTGACATGATGTCACAAGAAGCCTGAGTTTAGACCTTGAACGTTATAAAGTGCAGAATGGAAATTTAAAAATCCAGTAACATGGTCAGGAGAGCCAAAGGAAAAGAAACTTTCTCCCTTCTAAGATGGAATCAATAAAACACCTGAACTGCACAACAGAGATGAAGGTTGCTTTCCATCACACTTTAGTTAAAATGGGTTTTGCTTTATGCAAAGTTTTATACTTGAGACTTCTGTTTTTATCCAGTATATATTTTTAATTAAAATGAAAAAGCAAGAAAAATTAGAGTACAATTCATTTTGAAAAGCAGATTTTGCGAAGTTTTTGTTTTGCAAATACAAAGAAAGCTCAATAACAGGTTGCAACTTCTCTTCAAAAGCCTGTAAAGCCACAGCTTATCATACAAACAACCAAAATATTTCATGCCATAAGCAGTAAGGAGGTTCTGGAATCGATCAGAAACAACATCCTGACAGCAACAAGAAAAGGTGGGTGCTGTGCTGAACCTCATACACTCCAACAGGAAACGGTTCCTTGGGGCTGTGAAGGTCAAAGGCAGCTACCATAAGGTGGAGTTCAGGTTCCTAAGAAGAGGGAATATTAAAGGTCACAATATTCAAGATCATCTTGAATGGTGCTGTAAGCAACCTGATCTAGTTGAAGGTATTCCTGTTTATTGCAGGGGGATTGGATTAGGTGTTCTTTGGGGGCCCCTTCCTAGACCACTACACCCAATCACTCTATTTGATTCCATGGAAGGTCGGCGGAGACAGGCTACTTTTGGTGGTGCCCAGTGACAGGATAAGAAGCAGTGGGCACAAAATCAAACACGTGAGGTTTCTGCTGAACACCACAAAACACTTTTTCACTCTTCAGGTAACCAAGTACTGGAGCAGGCTACCCAGGGAAATTGTGGGGTCTCTATCCTTAGAGATATTCAAAAGTTACCTTATATGGTCCCGGGCAGCTGGCTTTAGGTGGCCCTGCTTGAGTGGATAAAACAACCTTCAGAGGTCCCTCCCAACTCCAAACACTCTATGATTCTATAAATGCAGCAGCTGTAATTATTTGTTTTTTTCAGAAGATCATTTATTTGCAAGTTAGTACAGCTAATTTAATAGAAATAGATGGTTGTAACATTGCAAGTGGCATAGAGTAGTAATTTTGCAAGCACGTATGGAAATTTTGCTCCATATATGTATGTAGCAAGCAGCAAACATGCAATCAAACATGGTATGAGGAAGACTTTTCCATTTTATGGCTTGCTATTTATACTGAGCTATTTCAAAATTCTAAATTCAAGCTTAATATGTAAGATATTTTAAATAATTGATAATGTACCTAAATAATTAATCACTGGAAAGATACTTTGTCAGAGAGAGGGTGCATCTGTTTACATTCCACAATGCTTGAAAAAAGATGGTGGTTGCCTTTGAATTACTAGAGTAATTGTGGTAACATGTAGGAAGCTTTGCAAAAGCAAATAGCACTAAAAGGTGCCTCCCACTGATTCAGTGTGAGTGAATGACATGGATCACCATGTCAGAAAGAGTTAAAATTCATATATTCAGGCATAGGCATTATAGATGCACCTCTTTTCCTAGTCCACTGATGGAGCAAAGAACTGAGGAGATGGAAGAAGGGAAGCCTTGTCTCACCTTACTCCCCCCCATCCTCAGCTTGGAAATACTTTTGCTCATAAATGCTCTTCCTATTTTTCAGGTGCTGAAGTTGATGGCAAAGAGCTCTCCAAGGGAGTTTACAGGTGTGATGGTGTTTGAGTTACTCTGGGTTCTCTGGGGAGATGTAGCTGGGCACTCAATGTTGATGCCCAGATGAAAATGAAAACCGGAATTTCATTTTGCATGTAAGATGACTTTTGAAACTTGAAATCTGATTTCTCAGCAGGTAACCTCTGCAATATCAAAAGGACAAATAGGTTGGGGGTGTTTTAAGGTGTGGAGGTTTGTGATGAGAAATTTGTTATCACACACAAACCTTGCCACAGCACAGTGAAAATACTGCCTCTTAAAATCCATTCTATACAGGTTATTTATGCATTTATTTCTTCCACCCAAAGGAATGCATCTGATAAACTACCACATTCACTGTGACTCAAGTAAAGATTGTCTTCAAATTTGTATTTCATTCAAGAAAATGAGGAAAAAGAAGATCTGTGCAAGGCAGCTAGGCAGCTTTGGTTAAGGCAGATGTTTGTGACCCTGTTACATTTATAAGTTTCTATTGATACTACACTGTGGGATGAGCTAATGCAGTCTGCATGCAAAGTAGCATTAAGCTCAGAAATAAGTTTCCCCAGTTCAGTGCATGCATGTATTGAGCACCCAAACCTTTTGATTTATTACTGGTTCCCTAAACACCTTTTGAGATAACAGCACACCAAAATGTTTTTCATTTCACCCATGAGATGTGAGAGCATAGAAATACTCTCCTTTAGGTTAATTTTTATTCTGCTCTGTCAGTTTATTTCTGTAGCTGTTGGAATTAATAGTCTACTTCCCTTACTCTTTACTATTTTCAGAAATAGATCTGAATTAGCTCACATAAATAAAAGTATTTGCAGACTGATTTTTGAGTTCCAAAAGTCACATACACAAAAATGCTTGTGCAAAACAAAGGTAGTGGAGATATTATTGTGCCATGCATTCTATAATATTTTGCTATTTTAGTGATGCTTCTCTTCTTTCACAAACCCTTATCGGGTGTCCTTTTATTAAGAAATTGTTAAAAATTCCAAGAGAGTATCTCATTGTTCATTATAGTAAAGCTTAGAAGGATAAAGAGTTTTTTTATTTTACAATTTCTATCAGGATTCTAAAATCTATCTTCAGTTTATACCAGCTATCCCCTCAGCCATAACAGCAGGGAACTCACATACGTGCTTGTGTTAATTATTTTGGACTGCATTGGTTTTGGGTTTTATTCAGTATGTGGTTCATTATATGTTGGTAATAACATTCAGCAAGATGAGCCAGAAGTACAGATTCATGGAAAATAATAAGTAAAGTTACATTCTTAAGCTAAAACAAAACCAAAACAAAACCCTAAAAAAAACCAACCAAACAAATATAATGGGGTTATATGGAATATATGTTTCAGGTATTTGTGTTGCTTTTCCAGTGCTGAATTGTGGCTCTATCCTGAAGAGACATCAGTCCGGTACTCCCAAGGAGTTTCAAAATTAATCCTATCTTACTGGAAGTTTCCTTCAGCACATTTCCCATAATTTGAAACATGCACTTCTGCCTAATGTATACATACTTGTGACTTACTGTAGCCTTAAAGATACAGTCATATAGTGTAGGAAATACACTATCAGTTGTCTTAGCATCAGACATGTTTCAAATAAATATATGATTTGCTGTCTTTTATCATCTGTTTTACAAGCAGAGCTGAAGATGACTGCTTAAAAAGAATGATCAGCTGCATTTTTCATCTTAAATCAGCTGGTTTCCTCACAATGACAATAACATCTGTATTGAAGGTGTTGGACCTTGATTGTTGACCTGATACAAGGATAATAAGCATGTTTTTAACCATCACTTGTCTTCTCCAGATGAACAGATCTAAACTGATGTGTCAATATTACGTGCGATGACAGAATTGACTCTACTTTCCTTTGTAGTCTTACACTCCTAACAAATAAACCACCTGATTTTGTCGCTGTTTTAAGCAGTAACTATATATTCCTTGTACATGCAAAGTACAAATTCAAATCTCCTTCTGTCTATTAGAATACAATAATAATAGTAAGTGTAAGTACAGAGGGAGCTTGGAAGTCTGCCAAATTCCTAATAATTGGGAAAGGAGGGAAACCCTCTCAAACTCAGATGGAAGGTAACATGCCCTTTACCTATAAATATTTTGAAATTGTCTCACAAGAAGAGAGGTGAGAGTGGGGGGAGAAAAACATCCTCATAGTTTATAAGAATTATTTTGAAGCTTGAAAAAGGTAGCACCTGTTATGCTCTACCCCAGCATTCATGTTGAAAATGATATTAGGATGCAACACACGATTTCTACACTGTTCTGTTGGATGCAATTCACAACAGTCTAGAAACACCCTATAAATCCTGCCATTAAAGCTAGCTGGGATGTGTTAGAAGAGCAGTTCTGAATGAGAATTCACCTTCAATAAGGATGAAAGAAGGATTGTCAGGATTGTCTAGAGGGTGTGCCTACATAAACCTAAGCTTGTATGAAATTTCTCCACCCTATCTCTTTTCCCTTTTCCATCTCAATAATAATGAAGTACTGAAAAACAGGACATGTAAAAAAAAAAAAAAAGAAGGGAGGTTGGGAGGGGAAGGGAGGAAAACCCCAAAGAACAAAATAGTATAAAGGGTCACACAGAAAAAAACTATTCTGGACGGTCTATCCATATTTTATATTCTATATTTTCCTGTCTAAACTTAGTCAATGCCAGAATACATTATGGCAAGTGAATTTGCATAAACATAGATGCCGTCTGTAGAGGCATGTCCCTATAAAGCAAATAACTTCAACTTGTTATTAGCTCTTTCTAGATCAAAAATATAGACCTTTTGGTGATATTCTACCGTGTAAAATGCAGTTGAAAGGAGAACAGTTCTTGTCAACATGCATTTACAAACAAATTTAAAGCCATTTTCTGAACCTCTAAGATCTACACATTTCAGCAGATGGTCTCTTGTGTGACATTTTTCCCAGGAGAGCCCAGGTGCATTCTACTGTAGTGTATAGTATCAAATGAACAACTGCTTTCATGGCTGAGTAAGTACTTTCTAAAAAGAAAGACTGCTTTTCTCACAGATCTGATCTGTGTTTGTGAAATATGACACTACTATCAGTTTCAGAACAGAGCAAAACCCACAGAAGCACGCAAACTCAAACATGATAAATAGCAGATCTTAATCCTAATCCTATTCCCAATCAGTAAAGCACTTCTGACCTGCAGTTGAACTGAGATTTTCAGTTGAGGCAGAAAACCCCATTTCCTCAATTCTATTATTTTCTTCTAGAGACAGGCTGTTTAGAAGGGTTTTTCTACCACTCATGATAACCTGCTATTGAGAAACACAGGTTATGAATCTATAAAGCTAGAGTGGAAATTTCAATGTCACGTTGTGCCTTTTGGAAATGAGAGGGGATGTGTTTGGATGGATAAGGTGTAGCAATTAATGTCAATCAACAGTTTTGGCATAACCTGGAGAGAGGTGTGATAGAACCTCTTCACTCTGTAGGTGATGACCTGGGGTGTTTCCAGAACTTCTTCACAAGAGAGCATATATATATATACACACATATATGAAAAGTTTGTCCTGACATTCATACTGTCAAACATCCCACGTAAGGGAGGTTCTAATGATCCAAAAAAAAATGTTACTGCTACTGGCATATAATATCTGAGTAAGAGCTGATGGATATGTTATGAAGTAACCATGCTGGCAATTAAAAAAACAAAGAGTAACTACCAGTGACATGAAGATGAGGGGTTTTTTTAAATTCATTTTTGCCTTTCATCTGTGGGCATAGATACATTTCTGAAAAAACTCACCAGATTCACAGAGAATGATGTTCTTAAACTACTGCAGGCACATCATCTCTAAAACAACTGCAGGTTTGTGAAGGTAGAAATATGGGCTGGGCTGTGGATGCTCTGTTGTGACTGGAATAGCCAAACAGATTGTCTTCAGTTACACAGGGAGCAGGCCTGCTGACTGGTGAGAGGAAGCACAGCCCAGAGCAAACTGAAAAGAAGGAAAGAAAAAATTGCCATCTGGAGACTGAGCAGCCTATCAGATAAGTGGAGAGCTATTGAGGAATACGGAGAGCCCTTGTAAAATTACCCTGCTTGGAAATCCAGCTGAATAGCTAAATTCTCCCTTGTTCCTGTTCAGACATGCTGAGCAGTTAGTGGTTTTAGAGATCTACAAAAGGCTTGTTTCTTTTGTTCTTGGTTTGTTCCTTGTGTTTAAACCAAACAATACTTTGCTTTGAAAAAGTTGATTAATTACAGCTGTTAAATACTACATATTGAAGAAAGAAATACACCAAAGAACAGCTGAATAGTAGATTTCAAGGGAGAGCCTGAAAAAATGGTACTCAGATCAGCAAGGGTCAAACATGTAGCTGGGGCAGCTGGTGAGCAGCTAAAGCTTTTCAGTACAACTTAGAGTAAAACAAGGACTGTGGTTGGCGAAAGAGTCATAATTCATTTTCATTTCTCAGAGTTACATATCTTGTTTTTTCCTTCTTTTTATTTTTTTTTTAATGACAGAATTGTGCATGCTTGTGCTGTGTAGCCAGCTGACTATGTGAAAGAACCGCAACCGTGTCCCTTCTTAAAATCAGGCAGAGGCTAAATGGGGCAGACTTAAAATGCACCCCAAATCAAACTATTAACTCCACCTTGTTGTAAAAAGTCTGTTGTAAACAAAAAATCTTTCCTAGAGCTGAAGATGCCACACAGAGACAGCTTTGCTAAACCAGTGAGTTCCTGGAACCAGTTTTTTGTACTTGCTATTTTTCTGAAAAAAGTTTCACCAACAGTATTCATCTGGGTCAAGCAGTGAACTCCTCCAAAAGAAGAACTTTCAAGAAGACATGCTATTGCCCTGGGGAATTTTGTGGGCAGAGGGGAAGACCCTTATTTCTTTCAGAATTAATGTAACTGTGATTTTACGTGTGGTTGCATATGCAGAATCCAAAGGTTTGCCTTTTCTATGAGATTGAAAATAAGCTCCCTTGTCTTGAAATATATGGTTCCTACATAAATAACATGAAGCCTCTTTACTTATAGATGCCTTATAGTTATGTGCTGTAAATTGCATTTCTGTGATGACAAAGCAAATTTGTAGCTGTTGGTGTACTGCAAAAAAGCTCTTTTATTAAAAAAATCTAAAATTGTAAATGTTCTGGATTGACTTCATCCTTTTTACCTTTGATTTATTTGGAGAATGAAGTAATGAACTATGAGCCTTTTAGGTAACTCTAATTTTGCCTCAGGAATTATTCTGTCCATCATAAATTAATGTTGTTGTACATTAGGCACAAATACAACTCTGTCTATTTCAGCCCATTTTACTGTCACCCTTCACTACAAAAGAAAATAAGATTGAGAATTTTTAGTTTTTACCCACTGCTCTTTCAGTCAATTTTACTTTTCTTGTTGTCCATAATGCTTGCTGTCAAATCAGTGATTGTGTTGATTTATTGACAAATCACGGTTTACAGTAAATGTCATCCTAGGGTAACATTATCTGAAGCACAGGTACTGGGAGACCTGTTGTCACAATGAATTATTCATACCATACTTTCCAAAACCTGCATGGGTCTCAAAAAGACCAAACCAGTGAGGAAGATTTTAATACCTTTTTTCCAAATACTTATCAGCTATCATGTAGGCTCAAAAGAAGGAAATTAGAAAGGCTAGTGACACTGTAAATTAATATTTTACCGCACAAAATGCCTTCAGGATAAGACAAGGACAAAGCTGATCTTTGTAATTGTTCTTTCTAACCAATATTCTGTCAGAATCTGTCTTTGAATATGCTTGTGCCATTTTATTATACTAGCATCTAATGTGGATTAGGTCCTGCTTCCGCTTGAGTCCAAATAGTCATACCAACTCCAATCTGCCTAAGCTTCAAATTTCCATATATTAGTTTCAAATATTGACACACTTATACACCCTTGCAAAGAAGGAAGTAAAAGAGTTCCTTAACCATTAGCAAAAGTGATAGCTTTTCTTTATCCTAACAAAAAAAAGTCTTTTGCCTAATAACTGGATTTTTGCTCCTTGGCTGTTTCTTGACTGTTTTTAGCTACAGGTGCATCAGAGAGAGAGGGCAGCATGGGGCAGCATGAGCTTGTTTTGTAAACCAAGCAACCTTTCTTCTAACCATGGCAGTTATATGAGAGGAATTTTAAACATAAGCATTTCCAGCAGCTAGATAAGCAAGTGTCTTGCTGAGAAAGATGGAAGGCTAATGGTAATTCTTCTGCCAGAAAGCACTGGAAAATAAGAGCTGTCATCTAGAAAATGACAAAGCCATTTCTAGTCCCTGTAGACTAGCACTCTATCTTTTGCTGAACAAATATGCTGTTAAAGGTGTTGGCCTGCAAACCAAACACAGAAAAATGTCACACTGGTATCACAGTGGAACTATTAATCTCTGTTTGAAATGTATTAGAATTATTAAATTGTTTGCATTAGGAGTGAGTATTCCTAGAAACTCTCTTCTTAAAACACTAAACTGCCATAAGCAAAATGCTTCTTTTCCAAGGAGCTTGTGAACAAAAACATTATAAGGTGGCCCAGGAGGGGTGAAGAATCTTGACCTGGTGTTGATTAGGTCAGTGATGGAACCAGAGATAAAGAATAAATTTCTCCAGTTCCCCATTAGTGACCTTTTCACTTGACCACGTAGGCTGATAAGTGATGACAGAATCACATGCAAAATTGTTTGAAATATCCTCCCTATTTTCTCTGAATCTTTTTCTGGTACAGCTTTTTACCCCTGAAAATCTGTATGCTTCTGACTGGGTAAGACTTTACCACTGCCCTTCTAACAGTACTTTTTTTCCCCTCTCGTTTACCTGCTAAGATGGTTATTAAACAGAATGTTGTATGCAGCCAGTCTAAGAGATTAGCTGCCTATGTAGGTTTTTTTAAGTGATTCCCCTGCTCCTTCCTCCCATCTTTTGGTCAAAAATATAGTTTCTATCTGATTACGGCTGGCCTCTGCTCAACCTTTTGTACAGGGCTGATTTAGATTTTCCAGCTCAGTCACAGCAGGAAAGATAAACCCTGAACCACATGATGATGTTGGCAGTGTCAGACAGTGGAAATGAAGTCTCCAGGGGATACCAATTGACATTTCAACACTTTGCCTGCCAAAGAACAGGCTTGCACACATTAAAAAAAAAGTTACAGAGCAGAAAAAAAACCCCCATTAAAAATCTTGAAAGTCGAAAGCACATTTATGTGTCTTTACATAACAGATGGATATTGACCTTAGATACTTCCTTGCCCTCCAAAAATATACCACTCTAAGTTCCTAGGAGTCATAAGTAACTCAGACATACTTTAAGTGGAGAATTATATTTAAATTGGACTATTATTGTTTTGTTCCAGTAGGAATTACCAGGATTCAGAGGTCCCTTACAAATTTAATTCTTCTGTGATTTTTATAATACAGTAGGCTTACATTTTTTTCTGCATTACACACGACTTATACCACCACAGCTTGATGGCCTCTGTTAGCTCCAATTCTCACAAGCAGCAAACAAGAATCTTCCGGAATTGTTTTGGACAGAGAGAGGCTTTTTCTCACTTATCTCCTGCATTTTAATTTTTCTTCAGGCTTTAAGTTACATTTTTTTCCTAATTAGAAAAAAAAAAAAGTGTGAGAAAACAGAAGAGCACATTCAAATCATACTAAAACCTCTGATTTCTCCCACCCCCTTTTCTCTTTCTTCTTTCTTTTCAATGACATTTCCTATGATGAGCACTCAGAAAGAATAGCTATTGCCTCTCTTGTCAGTTTTGTTTTGTCAGCTCTGAATGCTGGGTCTTGCTTTGCCATTTTCAAGGTCTCTTTCAATCCCTTGAACACAGCTGGTGCTTCAATCAAGAGCTCACACCGTGAAGAAGCTGGCAGTTGATCCCCAACCAACTATGTGGAAGATACATAATATATTTCACAGTACACAGTGGAATACCCTTTTCATTTCATCATTGAGAGAGACTGCTTCACTCAGGAGTTTTTCTATACAAAAATATTAATAATGTCCCATTCTCCTCAGGGATCTGAACATTTGAGGGTTGAACTCCAGTGACCCCTTCTTGTCAGGTTGATGTGACTTTAACAAATTCAGTAAAGGAAGCCTTTTTGAGATTCAGTTTATGGTTTTGTTAACTTCACGTTTGAGAATGGATTTTTTAATCACCTCTTGGAAGAAGTTGTGGGAATTGAAGGCTGTGAAGAAAGCCTGTGGATATGCAAACATCACAGAACTGCATAATTGAACTATTCTATAGACGTAATGTTAAAAGAAATTAATAATCTCTTAATTATCAAAAACATGACTGAAAACTCTTGCTTTAGCTTTTGTTAATTGTTTACTCTTTAGTAATGGTTAATTGTTTACTCATTAGTTGATGCAGTTAGAAGTTGTCACAGACAATCTCCACTTGTTTAAGTAAGGACTGCAATGTAAGTGCAAAATTAGGAATGTTGTGAGAATTTTTGCACCAAATCCTCCCTCCAGAGGGTAAAAATCGGCTGTCAGTGAAGTATGATGAGCGGGACTCTCAGCAAGCAGGGCTTTTGTACCAGGATGGCTCATGAACCGGTGCCTTTTGCAAACCACTGTTTTGATTATGGAAGAAGGGATTGCAAAGGCCAGTGTGTGCACAGGAAACCTGACAACAGGTCTCTCTCTTTTTTGAAGCTAGAGAGGATCTCTGTGTTATTCCTACTTGCTGCGATAGTCTGGTCCAGCAAGACACGTGATTCTTTAAGATGATTGAGAGTCTTTAGTTCCTATTAGCCTTGTTGAACCTTATTGCTTAGCACTCAAGCAAGAGAATGCATTCAGCTCTGTTTTCTTCTTATGCAGTGAGTTAAAGGGGTTTCACGAAGCACTTTCTTTCTTGATTTACACATACAATCAAAAGTGATGTGCATATTAGCATATTTGCTTTTAAAATGTGCACACTTTAAAGTAAGTTGGAATATATTAGAAATGCTCCTAAAAGGGAAACATTCAGACTCTTTTTACATAGGGTATAAGTATTCATTGTTACAATTCTTTATTTTAGGGTAGGGGAAAACAAAGACACTGGGGGCTCTTAGAATTTAAAAGAATATATTGAAAAGAAAAAAATCCATCTAAGTGTGAAAAATCTGAAGCCTGTTTAGGAATTAGTTTGGGGAGCACTGTATTTTTGCTTCAAACACAGAAAACCTGCCAGATGGGGTCCATTTCCAGCAACATCCAAAGTGAGTGAAATGTAAAATATTCACAGAAAATGAGTTGCTTTAGTGGTTTGATGTGCTAGTAGGACACGTTTTTCTTCTTTTTAATTTTTTATATTTTCTCCATTTCTCCATTCCCTCATTCCTTTGCATGAAATGACAACCATGGCTAGTTTAGCAAGTTAAGATGTCAGTGTGGGTTTCCCTTACTACAAAGGAGACATGCCACTGTTAGCAACTGATCTAACAACTGGCACACTGGCTTGATATTTGAAAGCTGTTCAAGCTGTCCTTTGGCTTTTCTCTTTCTTCTTCAGCTCTTCAGAATAATCCTACCTTGTCTAGGGAAAGGCTTCTCTCCTTATCTTAACACCCTGATGCTCATTGCAAACAAACTGCTTTTCTCTTAGACAATTCAATTTGTAAATTTTTCCAACACTAGTTCCAAATATTAGTTCAACATTAGGTGAAGCATTCTGTACACATGCTACAAAGGCTTAAAATCAGCACTCTAGACAACATTTGTAAGGGTAAGATGCACTATCACCATAGTGAGATTTGGTCAGTCTGGGAATGCTTTCTATAAAGCTAATGAATTGACATGAATAATTTTGCAATTACTTGACCTGAGGGAAGACAGCTCCCATCTTTAATTTCTCTAATTTTATTTTGAGCATAACAATTCACCGTGTGTATTCAGTTATGTATTTAATTAATACAGAAAAGATACACTATGTATATTTAAACAATTTGATATCTTTGCATGAAACAAATATTTTGGTTGTTACAGAAATTTGTGGTGAATCATAATAAATTAAGATAAATGGTCCACTTTTTCTAATTCTGTACACACAGCTGATACAAATGGAAAACTCTGACTGAGTAGGAATTGCTGATGCCTCATTTCCAGGCATTTTAAACTTCAGTTTTTAAACAGCCAATAGCTGAAACACATTATCTTAAAAATAATAGCTTTCCTAAGAATTTAATTAGGTCATCTACAGGGGTTATCTTTGGCACTCTGAAATTAGCTTTGTTGCAGACACTTGGGAGGACAATTAGGACCCGTCTTATTAGCACTGAAGGTTAAAACTCCAGTACTGTCTTGTATCAGGACATAATCTTTCATGCTTCACAGCTTTAGTTCTCACAATGAGTTGCACTGGAAACAGCAGAGGGGGGAAGGGAAAAGGGCAGACTTGAAAGAGCTAAATAAATATCCAGTTTAAGGAAGAGCCTACTTTTTATTCAATGAACCTAATAACTATGACTCAGAAGAAGAAGCAAGGCTGGCAGGGATTGGTGAACTACAGTTAGATTCAACAAATTCTCTTAATCGAATTCCTAAAATTATGTTCCAGGAACAGGGTATTTATGTGATATTGAAGTACCTTTTTTTTTTTTTTTTTTTGTGAAGGAATGTTAACTATGAACTGCATTTAGAATTCTTGTGGTAATCAGATATATTTTCTCAGAATGAAATGGTTTCACTTTAATTTTGGTTGGGAAATGCCATGCTTTGACAGCTGTACTGATATTAAACACGAAAGTCATGACAATGAGTTTGTGCTCACATGATAACTATGGAAAAAAATTCACATCTCATAATGCCTACTTTAAAATACACACTATATTAAGCAGTTGTTGAACACGGCCTCTTTCTAGATTTAACATAATCAATTATTCGTAAAGAGATTTGCTTCAGGGAAATAAGTATTTTATGAAGCTACATTTTTCTGGGATAAAAGGAAGTCGTATCTTGATTGCTGGCTATGCACAGCCTTTTCATAGGAAAGCTTCCCACGTGCATTGTGCAATAACAAGTAAAATGACCCTCCAGGGTCATGGGATAACACTCATGCTTTGCTGCCTGCTTTTTTTTTTTTTTTTAGTGGCACCTGCTGTGTGGTTCTCAATATAAATAGGGACTGCTTGCAGCAAATCACAGATGTTTTACACGCGGGAAAAATGGGCAGGAAGCAATCACTATAAGAAAAGCAGAGGCAGTGAGGAGGACAAAGGAGGGAAGAAAAGCAACTTTGCTTTACATTTTCTTGGCATTTTCTTACTTAGCAGTGATCAGGCACTCTTCTGCTGCTAGTTTTTAGTTAAAAACTTGCTTAACACATGCAGAATGACTTTGCTATTATACTCTTCCTTCATGAACGTCTACACAGTCAGTAACTGGGGATTTGGTAACAGGCAATGCTTGTTTGGTTTTCTTTTTAATCTACAAATAAATAGAAAATACAACAATACAATGAAAATGGCTCATATTTCTAATTTTTTTTTGTGGTTCTTGAACCTGTCCTCATACAGCTTTATCTGATTGAGTTATACATGTTTAGAATTAAAAAAAAAAGAAGGCTGTGGAAATTTATTTGAAAAGCAATTAACAGCCCTGTTGAGAAAGAGAAAACATTTTGTGAGATGCCTTTTCAGACATTATATTGTTTTTATTTTGAGTAAAACCTTCTCTTTTCTCCAGTCTCTCCATGTTCTTCCATACAAATGCAGTGTATTTCAGCTTTGGATATGGGATGGTACTGAATAACAGCTCCAAGACTAGAAGGAATAAGAAAGCTTGAATTAAAAATATTTTAAAAATTTTGCAGTTTATGGTGTACTGAAAGCTGCAGACGCACGGATATACCTACTGATACTGTAGGACAGAACTTCTCATCAAACAGTGTTTCCACTGATCGTAGGATCTTGCTAGCTATATTAACTTTGTTAAGGACTTCCAGAAGCTGATAATTATGAATAGAAAACCAAATACAGCAGAAATAGCACCTAAACATAAAACCAGCTTTATCTATGAGTGGCTTTTGTTTGTTAGGAGGGCCTGCTTATTTATTCATTGGCTTTTTTACTTCACATTCTAAACTTTGCATTGTCTTTTAAGAATTACTGAACCATAAATTCTCTGTATCTTCGCACAGGGCTTGTCCTATTTACATGGGGATCCTGTGCCTTGGTCAAGCCATCAGGACACATTCCATACACAGATATTGTCTCAGCCTCATTGTCAGGAGGTACCCCAGAAGGCTATGAGCACAAGGCTGTGACTATAACCACCTCACAGCAATGACCTGATTGAGTATAGAAGGAAAGAAATTTTATTCTGTGGAGAAATTTTATTCTCCACCAGGTCTGGAGGATCATTGCCTCTGAGATGACTGTTTCAGTATGTTTTTACCAGGAATGTCTTGTGACAGCACAATTGGTGTTTGCTTGGAAGCAAGCTGGGGAGCTGATACAAACTTCAGACTGTTTTAAGGACATGGACATATAATCAGGTTATCTCAGGGTTAGTAAAGAAAACATGCCAGAAGCATCTAATCTCTAGCTCCCAAAGACTAAAGATCTGGAAGATGGGTTTACGAAAGCTTTTGCCCCTACATTGTTTAAGTTTTATTGTTTTGCAAGTCTTCTGTGACTGTTCCATATTCCTATGGCTAAGATTAAGAAAGTGTTTTGCTTTAAGAAGGCCCTGAGGCAATATATTCTTTTCTTTTCCTTTGTCATGTCATCAAACCATCATGTGCCTGCTTGGTAGGCAGGATTGATGTAAATTGATAAGAGCACCATGGTAGGATGAAGTTGAACTATTTATGGCAAAATAAGGAACAAAGTTGCCATTGTTTTTAACTTTCAGTGTGGTTTCATGCAGTAAGACATATCTGACCGCTCAAGTCAGAGGACTGCCCACCAGAAAATCTAATATCTCATGTGTTGCAGCTGTGTAAAATGCTGTCTCCCTCAGATTTTTCTTACTCCAGATTAGGTTATCTGCAGTGCTGGTTTTGTTAAAGGCAGAACTGGGAGCTGGTTCTTTGTACAGCAATAGATAACTATCTTTTGAAGGTTGACCTAACTGACTGGCTGGCTATAAAGGTTTCTGACAGCTGTGGTAAAATGTGTTTCTTTTCTCTGGAGTGAGCATCCTGAAAGAGCAAATCTGTGTAATAACCACTCAAGGATCTTCCCTAATCTACTGGGTGAGATGTGGCTTCCCTTCTCCATGACCAGTTACCTCCATGACCAGTGCCCTTCCCCCCACACTGATGTTCATTAGCCCTTTCAACAGCAATGTACTTGTGCATTCAGTATCTGTGGGTATAATTTGCTAAGAATGAAGATTACTGCTAAGCACGAAGCAAAAATAAATATCTCTGTGAAGCAAATCTCCACCATTTTTTTATACAGCATATTTACCTTCCACACTGTCTGGTTTCTCCCTTCTCAGAATTCTCCCTGGTTTTCTTCAGCAAAAATAAATCAGATTTCATCAAGTTTCCAAGAACTGAGTTGGTACACAGTTCTCTGTATTTGGAAAAAGTACTGAAAGCACAAGAAATCAGAAAGCACTTTGCTCCAAGTAGCTGAGATGATGGCATTGAAAAAGTCTTCTGGGAAGGAGGTTTCAGGGAAAAAATGAAAATGTGACATCTTCAGCCACTTTCAATAGAGTACTCTCATAAAAGAAAATTACTGACTGTGCCTGTACAACTTGCTACATTTCCATGAATACACACTCAAACCAGTCAAAAGCTTTTCTGTAAGGTTAAGGAGGCAGATGACCGTCTTCTTATTGACTTGCATAACTCTGGCATTTAACAACACATGTAATCATGAAATAAAACTTCTTCAACCTCAACAACATATCTGTCAATATTTACCCATTTGAAGAGTTGGACTGGTTTCAGGTAAATAAATATAAAGGAGAGGAGTAATATTATTTTGAAAGAAGAGTCCTAAAAGGAAGAGGCTTTAAATTTGTACAGCCTACTGTAAACCTTTTGCTTCATACAGAGAATGCATGTCTTTGTCCTGTCTTTTAAAACTGCTAATCTTGGGTAGGGAGTGTTTAAATTGTATATCAGAAATACTGAATTATGCTTTGTCCAAACTGTAAAATTCTTAATTTTAATGTGGGAAAAGTATATCTGCACTTTGATTAAAGATACTAGTTATTGTTACTTGCATTTTTTGAAATTTGATATTGCTATTGAGTTTTTTTTCCTGTAAACTCTTTCTATGCACCTTTTTATGTAGTATGACTCACCAATTTATTTCCCAACTTTACACAAGAATTTTAATATACTTTGCAAAAGAATTTCATTCTTATCAATTTTAAGTGAGAATGAGCTGATTTTCGTGTGCTAAGAAGTGGCAAAGGGTGGTTTTGTCAGACTATGTCTTCACAACTGAAAGCAGGCAAAAAAGAACTCTTTCCAAACCAAGTAGACCTGAACATGGTCCAGACTAGAAGCTGTGTAACCACATTAGCATGGCACTGAGCCCAAGCTAATAAGCCCTACTAAGAGGCACTAAAGCAGTTACACAATTTTTAGATCAGAGCTGGCTTGCCTCCAGCTGTCTTGGAGTGTAACCAGGATGATCTCAGGTTTGTCTGGAAAAGGCAGTACAGACAGAGTCTCAGGCCCCTGAAACAAGCAGGCTTAACCTGTTCTCTAAACTTGGTTTGTAGCTTAAGGTAAGAAAGAAGCATGGAACCAGCATGTGTGAGTGTGAGAACAGCATAGTTTAGAAAGGGATTTAGGGTAGGAAATAAAACAGTACTTGGATAGACTTTAATTACTATTTATATAGTTACTATTCTTTCAACTTGTTCCATTAACAGATCAATTTGGCAGATGGTTTTTACATAGCACTTGAAGGAAGGGCACAAAGGATATGTTCATAAGACTTAGGCAAAGTTAGTAGAAAAACCCATGTTGTTTAGGTCTTTCATTTTCCTTTGTCATATGTATATAATACATATTTTTTACCTCTGTTCAAAGCCACTCTTCTTCATTGTCTCCTGTCACTTTTCCTGAATGTAAGAACTCATTCCCATATTAAATGCATCTATTTTTGTGCTGAGATCTTGGGATGAATTTCTGCTAGCTTCATAAAATAACTTTTTGTGAGCTTGCTTGCCTTTCTTAGCTTCTTTTCTTTTTTCTTTCTATGTGGCAGAGAGACTCAATTTCTTGAGGCCTCCTTCTCTTTTGACATTGTTGGTGTGGAGTGGTGCTAGAGAGAGTCATCAAACCTAGAAAGCCCTAAGCCTTGGGAGTGTAATTACGAGTACTCCGTCTCTAGACACCTGAATGATGATGCAGTGTTATTCAGAGGGCCACAGAAAGGTTTTGGAAAGACTGATCCTCTAGAAGGATAACAGCACAGCAGAGCATGAAGCTCCTCTGTTTGTCTGTCATCCAGTGTGACTCCTAATGTATTTTAATTTAAGTCCTATTTGGTCTTCTATAAAGCAAATTCTTTAATAACTTGTTCTTCACTTAAATCACATTAACGATATACCCCTAAAAGTATTCTCCTGAGTAGTCCCATTTTTTAAAAAATGACAGTTTCTCTATAGAGAGGAAAGAGCATTTGAAATAATGTTGGGTATTTTGCCAAGTCTGTCAAAAGAGTAACACTTCCACTTTCTCAGCTCTGTCTCATTAAAATTTTATTCTAATTCTGTCTCAACTTGGTCTCTTTGCTTCATAAGTCATTGCCTGCTCATTATTTGTAGTGTGAGAGATGAAATTTATTCAAACCTGATAGCAGGGATAAAGAATTGAAAGGCAGGCAGCTGGGAGAAATGAAATTAGCTTATTCTAATGCTTTTTTGACAGGGTTTTTTCATTGCCATGGGTTACTATAAGTGTCAGTTTGGATTTGTGGTACTGTCTTTGTTAGGTTTGTGGGGGATTTTTTAAAATAGTCTTAACTGCTAAACTATGCTTTCCTTTGTCACATCCATTGAAATAATGTTGTGTGTCTGTGTTGATAACATGGTCAAATATTACTTGCTACACTAGTCTGTAATTTTTTTATCATTACAGTTGTCTAACAAAGGTTATATTTTTGTAATTGTCTTATAGGAGATTCTTAAGCCCAGTATTTAGATAAATAGGATACATTCAGTAAGGTCTGGAAAAAGGATAGACAATGCAATATAAGTTACATACAATTTAATGTGGAATACAGAGGGGACCTGAGTTTTCTAACCCAAATAATTTTTTCAAGCTTTGAATATCAAAAGAATACACCTAGGAATTTCTAATTTTGAATATAGAAGAGTACTAGAAGCAAATTGACTTAAAGCACAGCACTTTTCCATTATAAAATTGAGTTGTTAAGAAATTATATGGTCTAATTACTGAACTTGGTATTTTTGACTACTTGGATTATGAACAGATATTGTCATTAACTAGCTAATTAAATTGACTCCAATAACAAGACATAATTTAGAAATATGTTCTAAATTAGTTTTTATATGAAAGCAAAGTCTTTGTTGATCTGTGCATGTGATTAATGTCAAGTGTCATGAATTAGCTCAGGGATCTCTGGTGCAGGAAGGGCATTATAAAGAGAAGTATCTGTGTATTTGACAGAAACAGATGCAGTCAGAAGAGCGATTTCTATTTGATTAAAAATTTGAATTAGAAAATGTTAAGCATGCATACATGTATTTTCTGGAAGCATACAATGTAATGGCTCAGTACAGAGGGAATTATATTCTTCTATCAAAAAGCAGAACATGACTTCAACTGCGGAGCAACTGATTCTCTTACCCCAAAATCTTCGTGCTTACGTTATTTTAATATTCTGCTACTCAGAAGAAAAAAGCACTGTATTCCTAATCTTTATATACTTATGTACTATAAGCATTTTTAAGGAAGCTGGCTGTTAATATATAAAATGGCCTCTTAACTAGGCATGGTGTCTTAGAAGCTTTTAAGAATACAAACATGAAATGCCCAACATATTGCGTTTGGATTTACAGTTCCGTCTTGGTTAGGTTTGTTTATTGTTGCTTTCAAATGCACACAAACTTAAATGTTAAAATGAACTTTCCTCTGGCATGTTATTTGAAGTAATGTTCAGTATCTGTGTTCAAAATATTCACTTGGAGTACCCCAAGTATACTTCTAAGCAGAGTAGCTTGACCGGGATACTCTGCAGAAAATATATGTTACAGCACCTACAAGCTAGATCAGTAAGGGGAGGGGGGGGGGTCTTTATTCTAAGTTTTCATTTCTTTTCCTGTGCAATATTCATGGCACACTACTTCTGGAGCTCTCATTTCCTGTTTAGGTGTTAGACTCTTTAGACAAAATTATTTACACAGGGAAGTAATTGTAAAAGCACGAAAGTTGCAGTCATAATAGAGGAAAAGTGAACTATTATAGATCTTCAGGGGGAAATACATTAGAGATGTTCCCATATAATACATCACCTGAACTGATTTCTAAACAATATTTGACACCAATGAGATGAATCTCAGAGGATTGATGAACTTGGTCTGCAGCAGTCCAAAGCATCACCATTCTCAGTGATCTCAGCTAGAGAGAGAAAAAAATGCCATCTCAGGTATCAGTCCTCCTTTTAGTAATAAAATCCTGCAGGGAGACAAGGGAGTAATGGTAGAACTAGATTTTCTTTTTTCATCACTTATCTTTGTAGAAACAGAAAGGTCCTTGACAGTTAAAGAATCTTAGAGTCAATTAAGGCAGGGCTGGATAGGCAGCTATAGCTTTCTCTTTCAAACTCACATTTAAATATTTTTAACAGAAAAACTGAAATTCTAAAAATTGTTTTATATTATGCAGCTATGCATTCTAGCAATCACATACAATAATTTGGGCAGTGAATTATAAAGAAAATCTTACTTGTCTTGCACTGATAGATAGGAACCAGATTTTACATTTATCTGATTCAAATGAAACCTCGGTGAATAATTGATTCTTCAGTTTGATCATGAAAAATAAAAACGTGTACCTGGTCTTAACTAAAATGGGAATAATTTTCTGTAGGAAGCTATTTTCTGAAAAATACTTGAGTTGAACAAAATGTTTCACTTCATCACGTGGAAGCAAATCTCACAGCTATCAGAGTGGACTACATCTTGACCCTTGTACTTCTCAAGATAAATAGACTAAATACTCTCCACCATGATTCTTACAGATTCCCATTAGGAAGCTGCAACTCCACTTACTATGTGTGGGGTTTTTTTTAATATCTTAGCCAACCTGAGGGATGGTTGGTGCATAAAATGCAAATAAAAGACTAATATTTAAGGAGGAGAACATTAAGACAAACATTAATTTTAAAAACTTGAAAAGTTTTAGAAAAAATTCTGGAGGAAGGAATAGATAGAGGGAGAAAAGTAAGAGAGAAGTAATTTCAGTTGGGATTTTAAAGTTACTTCCTGCTGGATTAAGAAGTATCTCTGTTTAGAAAATTGTATGTATTACCGAAAGATAGATAATCTCACTTTTCATGACTATTAGTTTGCCAAGGTGATATAGTCATCCAGTACCAGTAATAGGAGCAAACAGATTGATAAATTTAAACAGATTGATAAATTTGAAAGGAAGGAATCAAGGAAGAGGACAAAATACAATGGTAACTGGTTGGATTTGATGACCTAGGAGAAGATAATGTCATCACATATGTTCTTAAGTAGAAGGATTTGCAAGAACTTCTAAACAGGTCTCTAACAAACTCCTGGAGAGTTTCATGGGTATTCACACCACCTGAATTTTTTACAGTACTTGCTCAGAGTGACATTTGTGAACAGGGGAGGATAGCACAAGACAAGTTCTTAAAGAAACTGGGGAATTAAACAAGAGCATTACAAAGTAGCAGTAAAATAGCTGGATAGTAGCAAGGGATGTCACGTCTGAATCGCTTTAATATTACATGTGTGGGTATCTGTTCTTTTGACAAATTAACTCCAAATGCTTCTTGAAGCTTGAGTTCAGTGCCATAGTACTATGCTCTAGTTGAGGGGAAGGTGGATGGCAATTGCTTATGATTGTGAACAACTATATAAATTGCAAACAGAAATCAGCTGAGGTGCAAACAGACCAGAAACTTCAAAAAGATGCATTACAGAAAATTGTCAGAAAATTGAACAAGAGATTGCTAATATAACCAACAAAGAAACTATTCAACATGAAATCATACTTCAATTTTAATGCAGAAAATACAGTTCTTGCATGGGTAGGAACCAACAGCTTTTTTGGTTACATTTTTAAAGCTACCTATCTACAGGAGTGCCAGGCAGTACCAAATCTTTTTTTTCTTATTTCCTGGTTTGTTTTTTTTTTTTTTTTTAAATCACATAAACACTGATCCAGGTTTTCAGAACTGCATAAAAAAACCCACCAAGACCATTCATTTTGAGCAGGCCTGGATGGTAAAAGTGAAGCTTGTGAAACTACGCAAAATGAACAGTGGATAGAGAACAATGAAGTTTTCAGGTCATCCATAAATCAGGTTCAAGATATTTGAATTGAAGAGGAGAAGTTACTTCTTACCAGTAGACTCCTTACAGGTATTTTTATATAGTTCATAAAGCAGGCAGAAAATAACATTTTCAATCACAATCAGCTCCTCATGAAATACCAGGTGAATTGTTTGACACAGCATTAATAAATGCCTCCATTCTGCCATTCTCTTTGCTATTTTAGTGCAAATACATGACACCAAGCTTTTACTCATTAGAGAGACTATAAGTTCAGGAAAGCAGCAGTAGGGTCGTATTCAAAGATCTCCTCCCAACATTACTTACTGTGACAATATTTTTCTTCATATTCTTTGGTGGGATTACCCAGCCATTTGATTCTGAGCAGAAAAGTCTACACACTGCTAGTGCTGTTATCTTCAGAGCAATGAGGACTACATAAAGAGCTTCTTGAACATTAGCCTTTTTTTTTTTTTTTTTTAGAATTACCTTCTAGTGAAATAAAACAAAAGAAATGACATTAAAAGACTTGCTGTTAAAAACCAGACATCTGGTTCTATGGAAAGATGATAGGGCATCCTCATGTTTTGCACTAAAGGAGAGATGCATTGATTATAGGTCCTACCTGATCTTGTCATTTGACTAAGGCCATTCCCAAATTTTTCTCATCAGCTAGTCACAGGATCCTGCTATCAATCTGCAACTCATTGTTGTTCAACCCATGAGCTCAGCAGTCAACACCTCACAAGGAAGACAGGATTTATTATACAACCTGATCATAGTCTAAAGGGTGCAAATGCAAGTGCTCTGACCCTACAGCCTTCTTGAGGACAGTTGGCTTACTTCTGTTTGTGCCCACAATGTTGTGCATGTTTACCCACTCTCTGACCATGTACAATAGGAAGTGCAAAGTAAACAGGTTTCGGGTGACTGAGTAGCTGAGCAGCTGCACAGGTCACTGTGGCAAAAGTTGGTCTGAAACATGTGCTTCTGCAAGCAGAAAGGTGTTCTAAGCCACAGACAGTAATTATTGATAGCTCTGTGTATGAAGGAAAATATCCTGTCATCTGTCAGGGCAGAGAGGTGTCACCATTACCTCTCTCTCCTATCTCACCTGTGTCTTTTAAATCGTCTGCATTCCTTTGTGATTTATGTGTTGAGTCATATTTGGTTTCAGGAAAGAAAATGAACAAGGGTGCAGGTACTTACTTTACCACATAACTTAGAGGTGACCTCCAAGGTCCCCACCTTGTCCTATGACTCAGAGAAGTGAAGACAGAGAGAATTTAAGATACCTCTATATTTCATGCCTGTGCCCCACAGGCAACACCTGATTCTAGAAAGGTTTGATCCCTCTCAGAACTTCTTCCTGTTGCTTGAGGAACTGGTAATCTCTTGCCTTTGCTGAGATTGCAACGTTTGCCTGTCAATCTTCTGGATATTGTGAGAAGGACAACTCTCCTCTCCTCTGAAACAATATTGTGGAAAAGCTTTCTTGGCTTTGCTGACCCCTTGTCAATTTATCTTGACTAAATAGACTTATATAGTATTGGTTCCTTGCATATTTTCCAAAGGTTCTTGTAGGTGTAAATCTTGCCACAATGCCCCAGCCAAATATCATTCATCTGGAATGACAGCCACACATTTGCTCTAGCTGTCATTCTGTCATTCAAGTCAGCTGCTGTTGCACTTAAAGGCCACCAGCAACAAGCTGCTACTCCAGCTGTTGAGGAGGTAGCCAAGCCTCGATCACTCTTCCTCCCTCTGAGCCCTTCTGCTAGCTCCTCTGCTCCTGTTTTGCATTTCAGTGTAGCAGTATAGCAAGACGTGGTGGAACTGCCCGTTGCCAGCCCTATGTTTTGTTCCTCATTCTGTCTCTGACTTGGAACATGATCTCTGTGCCTCAGCTTTTACAGAGCATTTTACAACATCCTTTGAGATCTACAGATGCAACAGATTAATCAGATACAACCTAGAAATTCTATGTTTTCAATTAAGATATAAATGACAGACATACATTCTAACATTATTTCTGGAAACCCTTATAAAATGTCTTCGGAATGTAATTTGTGGCCCTGTGAAAACTGACACTTGGTTTTAAATGCAGCTTTTGCTTTTGTCTCTTTAAGTGAAACTCTTTGTGTTGACGCATAGTTATTTAGGGAAATAAATGCAACTTTGTGTGAGCTAAGCTAATGGAGCTTTAACATGAAGGGAAAGAATTACAGCACGTTAGGAATTTTGGTAGGAGACAAGATACAAAGAAGTTGCCACATTTTCTTTAAGCATGGTTATAACTCTGGTTTGGGAAAAGACAAAAGGGTAGAATTGGATAGTTAGTTTATGAATGTGGATGTAACAGAGAGAGCTCATTGGTTTCGTAGGTCTGTGTTAGATTCCCACAGCCCTGAACAAACAGCTCTCAGCCTTATGTTTTCTAAGCTTTTGTCTTCCCACTTTGGAATTCTGACTACGGGCACATTACCAAGCCAACTGGATTCACTACAAAGCTCCAGTGTAGCTCTTTTTATCACAAAGATCAAGACAACAATTGTGTGCCTACAAGAAAAGAACAACTAAAACCATCAAGCAAACATTAAAAGAACAATTCTAGAGATAGTTGCCTTTGAACTGCAATA
The DNA here is from genome assembly GCF_041296385.1 of Aphelocoma coerulescens. Classification (NCBI taxonomy): domain Eukaryota; kingdom Metazoa; phylum Chordata; class Aves; order Passeriformes; family Corvidae; genus Aphelocoma; species Aphelocoma coerulescens. The sequence continues at coordinate 56,488,986 of NW_027184085.1, forward strand.
ATGGGCAACATTCAGTCCTGAGATTTGAATTCAGAGTTAAAGGAATTCATTACTAACTGCCTTTCTTTGTAATTATCCAAGCTGCTGGCAATGTATATTTTCAGCAGCATTAATTTCGTGCAACGTAATATTTTGTAGTTGTGCTGAACCCCACACAAAGGCAGCATTGTAAATCTGCTTTATGGAGTTAGTTTTGTTTATTATAGAGTTCGTATATGAAAAAGGAAGAAATCTAAATTTTGTGTTGGCTTCTCCCCAAACCACAGAAAATGGAGTATTGTTTTACAAGAGCTTGTTCTGAAATATCACTTCCCGACTGTAAAAGAAGCATGGTGTATTTGCAGATGCATTCCACAAGCATGCAGAATGTCCAGCTGCAAAAATATAGTAGGAGCTGACCTTCTTTTTTTTCCTTTCCAGAATAGCCATTTCACACTTTTGGGAGAGCTGAGGGGTGTGGGGAGATAACTACAATTTTAAAATATGCTTCATTTTGCAATGCCCCAAAAGTAACTTGAGTTGAAATCAACCAGACACCAGTAATTCAGAATAAGCATTCTGTCTGAGGATCCTTGACCACTGTTATTTTAGTTCTGGTACCAAAAACCCAAACCATAGAAATAGTTTCAGTAGAGCATCCTGCACTCTTTTATTATTCTCTCCCACCTCTGCCCTGCCTTTTCAATAGATTAGCTTTGGAGTCACAGTTAATCAGATGCCTGAAACTTTATTTTTTTCTTTGAAGGGTGTTACATGATTTTAAAAGTTCTTCCCAGATATTTTGGTCTCAATAGAAATATTACAGAATATGAAGTGACCTGCAAACCCCCAATTTTGAGTTGGTAATTTTGGCCATTGCATGAACAGATGATGAAATATGTATGTGATGTGCAATTTAAGCAAATTGAATGAGGTCTGTGACCCATAACTGATGAAGAGGACAAAATTTTTCACTTCTGTCCACTGAAGTGTGGACAGATGTACGGTCTCTCTTTGGCATCTTCACCTCCTCTGATCTCAAGAGGAATGCAGAGATGCCATGGCAGCAACTTATATGGTTCTGTGGAGAAACAATTAGCTTAATGACCATTTCCACACTAAATATGTGTCAGACCACTTGGTTTCTCATTCTCACAGTTAATAGGTTACAGGAATTCAGAATGGCTATACATTTAAAGGGTTTTCTTTACTGACTAACTTCAGGAAGTTTGGTACAAACTCTGTGAAAGTTCCATCTGATTAATCTGGGAAGCTGATGAAGAAATCACTTCCCTTTGACCACTTCTGGCACTATATCAATCTAATATAAGGGAGTCCTTTAATAATTGAATAAAAGAAGCATTAGTGTCCTGGAAAACTGACGTACAGGAGGACAAATTGTATATTTCACAATACTGAGTGTCCTGGATCATTTCAGGGAAGTTGTTCAGTGTGACTAAAGTAAAATTTGGGTCGTATTTTGCATGTCATACTATACTTTCTAAAACTTCCTTTTTGGAAAGCATTTATCTTTTTTTTTTAATGTATTTTTGAATTGGAACTACCTCTTGCTTGTATATGTTTACAAAACAGAATGTATCTGGTATCTAGAAAATATGAACTATGGATAAATTTTTCATAATTTTCAGGTGGGAAGCTTGGGAGTAGATATCCTCATTTTCTCAATTCTGCTCTGGCCAGTCCTTATAAATCATGCTGATGTGTTGAGGCATCAGCAGAAAATAGACCTTCCTTTGATCTGATGCTGCAATTGGTCTAGATTTGTGGTGTCCTCTCACTTTGGTGCAGCTCACATTTAGCATTGCCAAAACCCATGGTACTTTAATTAATAGCAGGTAAAAGTATATCCTGGCACTGCAAAGAATCTCTGGTACACACTTTTAGCAAGGACTATTCTGCTCTACTTCTACTAAACTATTCTCTTTCAAAATTGGATTGTTTTCTAATACAGTCCACAAACTAGTTTTCTTGGTGGTACACACCTCAAGTGTGTGTTCTGAAACCTGGTTCATTAGTGTTCGTGGAAAACAAAAAAAAGTTCTGAGAAAAGCTAAAATGAAAAAACAGTTACAATAAACTGAATGTTTATTTTTCCAATCTACTGTTTTAAGTTCTACAAATCCCATGTATCAAGAAACAATTGGAAAAAACCCCAAAACCAGCTCTTTTCAAGCAGTTAGCACACTGTCTATGAGATCATATTAAGAATTGAGCTATAGCCTGTCATATTTTTGCATTACATGAAACATCTGCATCTCAAGTTTGTATTTTATTTCAATTTTTCTCTGAAGGTAAGGGTTTCCGAAGAACTATACCAAGGAACTAAACTTTGGGATTCCACTTTAGCTGGAACTTTAACTCCACCTTGATACAAATGTCCCCATGATGGTGTGGTATCTAGCTTCTTCGAAAGCAGCACTGAGGCTCTCCTCTGTTTTTAAAATGATTTGCTTTGGTAAATTACCACAAGTCCAGCCATTTCAGCAAAGATTTGAATATTTTTTGCAAGCACTATGAGATGGTAATGCAAGTGCATTAAATGTCCATCAAGTGCAATTCAGTAATGGCAAATGAAATTAAATAAGATAAAATGAAAAGAAGTAGTGAAACTACTTCTTATATCACCACCATTAGCTTTTTAGTAGCTATGTCAAGTTACTTGTTTTAAGTTGTCTGATGTTGCTAATTTAGGCATGCCTACAAAAGCATCTCAGTAATGATCTAGCAAGAAAATTAAATATTATTCATATATGTATGTGTGAGAGAAAAAAAATCTTTACTATGCAGCTGTAAGATGGGGAATTACCATTAGAAAGTGATCATATAATCATGCATTATTTATACAGTTATAAGAGACACATTTGGTATCCTGAGGTTTATAGTATTATTGTATTATTTACCTTAAACTGCAAGTCTTCAGCTTATTAAACATAGAAGCATAGACAGTCATTTTGAAAGAATATTATCTTAGGAACATATATCTTTAGACTAGCTTTCAAAGTTTTAAAAACTCAAAAGGCAGATATAATTTCCTCAATGTTAATTGCTGTTTTATTAAATGAACCATTCTCATTGGTTTTAAAGCCTCCAATCAGAAATCCCTTTAAGATAGTACTCAGCCTCTATTTTAAAGGTAAGGAAGAGGTGCTGCTGGGAAAAAAAAAATTAATAGTTGTCTAACATTTCTAATATATTTTGGAACTATACTGTACTTGTTAATGAAACTGTGAGAGCTAAAATGTTACAAATTAGTTTAAATTCCCCTTCACTTTTGCTTTATGCTTATCAAAGTGCTTCTAGTATTGTATATTATTAAATATGGGTTATAGTTTAGACTTACATGTTTTTAATTGAACAGAATTTACACCAGATTAGTCAATGAAAAACAATACTTGTGCATATCAAGCTGTAAAATCTTAGTTTAGAAAGACAAAAAAAATAAAATAAGATTAAAATGTGTAGAAGGTGTAGAACACCTTTGTATCATTATTTTGTGCCTTTATGCCTTGAAAGCATTTTTTATGTATATACATTTTTGACCTGGAAACCCAAAACTTAATTACATCAGGCCTTCAGTGGGATCTGTTTAAATAAGAGGATATCTCTCAACACAGTTTTTGGCAAGTGATAATTGGTTTGAAGTGGAGGTGTTAGAAAATATTTTTTGCAGTGTATGGGAAGAAACGGCTCCTTGTTGATAGTAGAACAAAACAAACTGTCTGCCATTTAATCCATTTGTGTCTTTGGGTGTTTTCTTTACAACATGTGTGAAACTTTTATTTAGAAACTGATGTGGAAATGGGGGTCATTTTTTCCTTTTGAAGTGCAGGGTAAGAGCCCTGAGAAGACTCTGGTCTCAGTGCTAGAGAGGACTGAAGGCGGGGGCCAAGTCCATGCAGAGACAGATGAGAAGGAGACTTGTTTAATAACCCTTCCTTCCTCACTAGTCAAAGTAGCAGTAATAGAAAAAAAGAAACCTACTGTGAAAACTTCTTCAGCTCCCAATGTGAGGTCCAGGTGCAAGAAGTGTTAAGTGTCATGTAGTCCCCTCCATTTGTTTCAATCCTGGATGAGCTGCACTGTCTGTAGTCAGGTTAGAAAAGAGAGTCAATTACTGTGAGATACAGAGGGACCACCTGCCAAATGACGGTGTGTGTTCATGTGAGATTGTTGAAGCTTTCTTTCTCCTTTTCATTAAAAAAATGGCTTTCAGTTCATGAGTTTGTGCAAAGTAAGGGGTTAGTATACCACATTTAAGAGATGACGACCAAAGATAATTATGGAACATTCAATGCATGTGTGTATATCTCCTGTTAATTGGAAATCCACAGCAAGTGGTACCTTCTAGGCTGCTTTAGGAGGAGTTGCCAGCAGGTCAAGGTAGGTGATCCTTCTCCTCTGCTCAGTACCACAGAGGAACACCTGGAGTGCTGGGTCCAGTCTGGGCTTCCCAGTGCAAGACACATGGACAGACTGGAGTCACTCCAGCAAAGGGCAGGAAAGTTAATTAAGGGCTTGGAATATACGACATGTGAGGAGAGGCCAAGAGAGATGGAAATGGTTAGCTTGGAAAAGAAAACACTCAGGGGAATCTTATCCATGTGAACAAACACTGGGGAGCAGGGGGAGCTTATGAAGGTGGAACAACAATGCCTAGTGATGCTCTTCTCAGTGGTGCCCAGTGACTGGACAAAAGATATTGTATACAAACTGAAACGCAGAAAATTCTGATCAAGTTGTTTGCTTTGTTGTTTTTCCTAATGTGAGAATGATCAAACAGTGCAACAGGTTGCCTGGAGTGGTTGCAAAACCTCCATCTTTGGAGATGTCCAAAGCCCTGAGCAACCTGATCCACCTGATCCTGGTTTGAGCAGATGATTTCAACTGGGTGATATCCAGAGGTCCCTTCCAGACTCAAACCTTCTGCAAATCTGTGACTTGCCAAGAGTTACTACACTGTGACACAATATGCTGGGTGAAATTTTTTTCTTTTCTTTTTTAAATATCTAATAATAATATGAAATGTACTGGTTTTGTCATTGAACTCAGAAGTACACAAATCTTCATATTGGCCCTTTTTTTGAGCAATAGTCTCACAAGACTTTATTTCTTCCACTTAATTTCAAGGTCTTTTTGTTTTGATCCTGTATTTATTATAGGTGAAATACTTGGTTCAAGCAGCTGACCTTTCTCCTTTCCAGGAGAGTGTCAGACACAACTGAAAGAAAATAGAGCAAACTTTTTTCTTCCATTTTTTTTAATCCCGGTGTGGGTCTACCATTGTTAAGAAATAGCACGACATGGCTTTGAAGTATGAGGTGCAAAGAGAAATAGTAGACTCCTCTGCCTGCACTATGTGAGCAAAATTACCTGGCTAAGTGCAAACTAATCACGGGAGCAGGAGCTGGCACCTTGGGGAGGACAAAAGCCCACTTCTCTCCCCTCCCAACTTGTAAACCAATGCATGCTAAGAGAACACTGATATTCAAGACCAACATTGATCATAAAGGAATGAACCCATTTTACCTAGAAGCTTGTTGTGTCACTTGGAGCTCCCTACTTTGTGTGCTCAGTGCTAATTGCCAACATCTCTGTTCTAAAAACTAGTAACAGTGCTTGAAGACAGTTATTTCTGGAACACCAGTGTGTATGTACATTGTCTGTATAAATTTATCCAAACTACATGTGGTGAAGTGACATTGTTAATTAGCATAATGTTTTGCTTTACTGTGTGGACCCAGAGAAAGTATCTCATTAATGTTTTGCTTTTTTTTAAACTTTTTTTTTTCTTTCAAAAATTATCACTCTCAGAAATAATTACCAGTACTGTGGTGATCAGGGGGCTGTGGTAGTTCAGCAGGATCTCAAGCAGAGTATCACTGAGCTGGAGCCCTGTGAGGAGCTGTTGGATGACCAGAGCTGGCGAGGGGGCAGCTCTAGGGACTCCTCCAAAACTCTCACCCTACCAATATTAAATCCTGATTCTGTGGTTCTAAAATCCTGAGACTGATGAATAAGAAACCTTTTTGAAGGTAGAAGTAAAAAAAGCAAACATTTGTTTGCCCTTTAAAATCATAAACCATTTTTTCTGCACTAATGGTATCCCATAAGAAAGAACATCAGATGGAAAAGGTGGTGTCATGATTTCAAGCAGAGCCAGAAACACAGAAAGTTTATAAATTTTTTTTTTATAACCATTTTTTCATTATTCTTTTTTTAAGAAGAGGTTTCGTGTTTACTTCAGAAAAAAAAGTTTACCCCAGTGATTCTCATGGCCACTACCCAGCTCTTTGCTTTCAATTAACATTCCTGAAAATGAAACAAACAAACAAACAAAAAAAATCGCTTGTGTAAATGTTTATGGAAAATAAATAAAAATATCTCTGAATACCATCAAAGTAGATATATTAGTTTTATTCCAGCATATGTTTATGAATACTTTCATGATGTATTCTGCCAGCTCTAGCCTTGAATTTGGACTTTAAAAAGCATTTCCAAAATTCTTTTCCACTTCCCTCTGAACCGCCATGTTTATTCACTCATGCTGGTTTGTGTTTTCCATATGTTATCTCTAAAAAACAGGATTCCACAAAACTATGAATGCAGTAAATCTTGAGGCAAAGAGGTATTTGACATGTTTTCCTTATTAAAGTCTTGTGATATCCTTCAGATATATAAAACTTAAGCCCAAAAAGCACTGACCAAAACTGTGCAATTACTGGATTGCCTGTTACATAAAACAGTCCACCACCATTTTAATGGTTACCAAGGCTCTTGCTGAGTACGGAGTCTTAATGTTAACACTGATCTGTCTGGGATTCATGCTGGTTTTGAAAGGCAGCTCCTGGCTCCTGACCACGTTAGTGCAGTGTGGTATCTTTCCTTTTCACAAGAAAAACTAACTATGTACAACATTAATAATTTATACTCAGGAAGTAGCAAGGATGATAAAGCTCTGACTGTCAGACTTCCACAACTGCACAAGTATCTTTGCACGTGCATTGCTTCTGAAAGGAAACCCTTGGCAGGAACATACAGACTGGGTGTTAGTACACAAGCATAGGCAGTGAGCCACCTATAGAGACATTTACATTACAAATCCTGCTTTACAGTGCTCTGAAAGATGACTGTCTGCCTAAATTGTGTTCATATGCTCTTGCTCATACCATCCTTTAAGGCAAGATTTGAGCATTTGAATTGTGAAAGTTCTTCTACTTGTGCTGGTACTTGGCTTGTTTGCTTCAGGAATGTAAAAAAAAAAAAAGTATTTGATTAACAGCTGCATTGTTCTTAACAACATCATATCTGCTAAACACTTCTGTTGTGTTTAAATATGTGTTTAAATTATGCTGCTGTTGTTACATTTGGTGTGGTTGGTAATGGTACTACCCCAAGCAAAGTGGAGAGGATTTTTACTATCATATGGTGTACACCAATGTCACTATCAGGATAAGGCCATCTGTAAAAAGGAGACACAAAGAACAAAAAAAAATTAACTTTGCCTCATACATTACTGTGTTTAAGAAGACACACTAAGTATCTGTACAAAATTGTCATTTTCTAAAGGACATATTCTGTTTGTATTATTATAATATCCTGAAAAATACAGTTCTGGGTGTATTTTTTAACTATACTGTAGATAACATTACAACGTTGGTGGTCTTTATTGTGTTTTGGGGGGCGGGGGAGGCTATTTGCTTGAAAGCTGTTCTAAAAAAAAATAATAGGATTATTCTCATCTTTCATTTAGTTTAATAATACACTACATACATTTGTCAATCAAATTAGAATTACTGTCAGACCATAATAATGCATTTTAGTTTAGCCAATATCAGTCAGACCTGATTTATTTGCTTAATACAAATCTAATTGACTTTCAGGCTGCTCGTCTCTTTTCAGCTGTTAACAGACCAAGTACATCTTTAATTTCCAAGACCGATGGTTTGGTAGCAGTTGAGAGGAAGAATGATTTGCATAAGGCCCCAGAAGGGTGCCAAAACTCTTCACGCTTTAAACAACAGCCTTTATTATTCTGTAAGTGGATGTGTTGAATTTTCATGCTTTTGTTTCCAGTTCAGCCCTGACAGAAAGAATAAAGTAGATTTTGCCAGCACCCCTGCTGTGCCCTGAGGGAGAAATTCAATGTGCCTCATTTGTCTTAATTGGAGAACCGCCCTTAGCACCAGCTTTTTCTATGAATATATTAGCATAACAGACAGAAAAGTCTAAGACCACCTTTTTTTTTTTTTTTGGTAGGAGTATTTTTTTTATTTCTAACAAAAATAAAAACTGAAAAGAAGAAAAATATATGCATCATCTTCCAGACTTCTTACTATTATTTTTGTTGTAAACCACACTATACAGGAAAAATGCATCCAGCCTACTTTATCTCCTCAGCATTGTTAGGAGCTGGGTAGAGAAAAATGTGATAAATATCATCCAGGAGAGAGAGCTGAAAGCTGCTCTTTACTCTTCATAATGTACTAAACCTATATATTTGTTCTTTGGCTGCTTATGTTGCTATTTTTTCTGATGGAGGAGATAGTTTTACACAGAGAGGGATGGGCAGTAACTAGGAAGGGATCTAAGGAAAAAAACCCACAATCTTACAAAAGTGAATTTATTAGCGCTGAAACAAAATGCAGTTACCTCTGTCAAAGAAAGATTTCAAGCCCCATGCCTATTCATTTGAGAAATATTAAATTCATATTCACGTTTTTCATTTCATAAAAGAACTCTAAGTCTGGACAAACAATCTGTGCAGTGTAAATCATTTTTAAATCAGGTCTCTTTCAGTGTCAGATTGAAATAATGAGATTTAAAGGGCAGATTTTAAAGAAGAGGCATTTAGTTTACATGTTTTTATGACTAATATTAATCCTTATATCTGTTAAATCAACCACCTATTGCTTGTACATGAAAAACGTAGGAAAAAGGTAATTTTTTGCTAGAGTGTGATATATATACATTTTCTTGGAAATGTGGCTGCTTTTTAGAAACTGATTAATCCGTATTTAGTCTTGATATTTTTCCCTTAAGGCTCAAATACACTGCATAGAAGCTTTCCATGTATGTTAGAATAAAGGTTTGGCTGTTTGTGGGGGTTTTAGGCATTATGAAAAAATAAAGTATTCTTTGGAGCAGGAATTTTTTCAGTCAACTGGTTGAGTTAATGGCTTAGAGGTTTGATTCCAGCAAGAGCTGGGGTGAAGTTGTTAGCACAGCCCCTGGAGAAATAGGAGTTTTCCTCAGAGTTAGGAAACTTAATTCTGGTACTTACTCTTACCTGCTCTATGTGGCAATTTATCAAAGCCAGCCACCACTGTAGCATTAGAAGTCTTTCACACATCTTCCTTCTCCTATTACTCATTACTGACCATTTTTCTCCTACAAGCGTACTCTTCCTAAAACACGCTCAGCAACTCTTGGCTTGAACTTTCTTATGTCTGTAAGAGTGATAATGGAAATGCTTTTTGCATTCTTGTGCAAATAGATATGAAGAATAACAATTTAGCAGGATGTACTTCTGAAAATACAGGTGTCTTGTTTTGACTGGAATAAGAGTTAATTTGTTTAGGAGAAAATGGTGGTTAGACCAATGACAGAAGGCATCCTATTCTGAGCAGTTTCATTTACGTTAGCGAAATGGCAGTGATTTATAGTAGCTCATCTGATAATTCAAACTGTTCCACTGAGCAAACAACCCAGCAAATCAGAAAGACAAGCTTGCACTCATGGTGTCCCTTTACTTGCTTACTCTCTATCTCTAGTGTTCTTTGCTTTGGTTTCCAACTGGAGGCTGTTCAGGCCTGCCTAGGTTAGAAGGGATAACTTTCTTGGATACCCTTCAGAATAATTAAAGGGAAGATCCTCTTTGTCTATGTATTTCCAGGAAGCTTCCTGGAGTATTTATTTCTAATATGGTTTGTTTCATAGGAAAGAATTTAAAATCTCCCAATACAACATAAGCAGGCTGACAATAATATGTGTCACTTCTAAGTAATGAGATGGTAAAGCAAAATGCCTTATCTCCACACTGTGATCTGTAAATTTCCTGGTTTAAGCAAATTGTCACAAATAATTTGCATGGGAAAAAAAATTGTAGTATAGGTAGAAGGACACATTGCTGGGTTATATCACTGTTATTTGTTATGGTGTTTGGCAGCTTCTATGAATAGCACCCTTTTGATGGATCAAAGCATCCTCTCATTTTTCACAGCACTAAACCCAGTGCTGAACAAACAGATGGTCACAAACCAAGGAATGTACACGTTAAATAACTCTTTGCTGATTATTTGCATGTGTACCACACTGCACACTCACAGCAAACCCTTGTTCTGTCATGTCTGCCTGTGTTTTGAAAAGTGTTTGATTTCTAGAGTTTCGTAGGATTATGTGGTCCCCAGTGAATCAGATATACTGTCAGACAGGTTCTGGAGAGCAGTAGTGGGTCCTTCACAAGTAATTTTTTTCAAGCCTCTGAGTGACTGATTCTTAACCCAAGGACTCTGTTGACATATCTATCCATCCTGTCCCAGTAGATGGGTGCACTTTCCATACTTCTTCTTTAACAAAATAATGTGGAATAGCACATGCCTCCTCTAAGAGCCCTTGGGATGGAGTCCATACATGACAGCATTTGAAAATCTTTCCAGAGAGGAATAGTCAGTGGGCTCCAAACAAAGTGAGACCATCTGAAGAATGGTTAACTGTGTTTCACAGATGGCAAATATATGATAAAAGACTATGTGGATTTATGTGGGAAAAGTAACTGGTGTTTGATGGAGACAAGAAAATATCCACAGCTGGCTGATAAGAGGGAGTATATACAGAGTTTAAAAATATCTCTTTAAAATAATCCTTTACTTGGGAACCATAAGCTCAGCTCAGTATTAATGGATAGGTTCTGCACGTTTATTCACACAACCACCCAGGTGGGTGAACAACTGTAAAAAGGAACATGTATTCAGCTCAGATTTTTTCTTCTCCTAATTCAAAAAGGTACCCACTTTAAAAAAATAGCTCTCTGCTAAGCTTAATGTGCACAAGCACCTAATCATCTGTTTCCAGTTATACCACTCCGTTTCTGAACTTTTGTGGATTCATGAGGCTGTCTGCATGTGCAGTGGCTTTAAACATTCTCTATTCATTATGGAAATTAATAAAAGTCCCATTTGTGATGTTCACAAGGCTATCCCACATTGGTAGCCATTAAGTTCAATATTACCCTCCCAGAGTACTGAAGGAGGTAAGGATATGTTATGTGTTCCAGCGGGTGCACAACCAAAAAGAGGCATTCACATCTTAAACACACAAACTGTAACTATTCATATGTAACATAAATAATGTTCTTTTCCAGAAGTATGGTTTTCAAGACATACCTGACTGAGGGTAAGATGGTGTCATTTTCACTGTTTATGAATAGGGCAGTGTGCAAATCCACAAGCCACATACCTTATGTGTAGCATCTGTGTCCTAAGAAAAGTGCTCTCCGTCTCCATGTCACACAAGGGTTACCATCGTAAGCACTTACTCCTATTCAGACTGTTGAATAAATAGGCAAATAAAATGCATGCAGTGTTTTGCCATATTCTGAGCTGTCTATTCCACAGATCTGTAGTTAATGGAACATGAGATTTTATTAAAATGTCTGAAATATATGCAACCTCCTGTATTTAATCCCATTTTAGATCTCTTTTTTCACTGATGTTTGTTGGTAGTTTTGTGGTTTTTTTCAGTTTGGTTTGTTTTGGTTTGTTTTTGTTTTTTTTTTTTTTTAAAGAAGTATATGTTTCAACAGGACCAAACAAAGAGTTTTAATGTATGGTCATGCTGGGTCTGTGGCAATGAATTACATAAATAAATTCTACGTGGAGAGATAAAAGCCCTTTATAAATATTTTTGAAAGATTAAAGGCTAGAACATTTGCATTGGCATGTGCATAACCTAATTAACTCCTGTGAACATATTCCTAATGTTCAAAGGATGATTTAGTGGAGAAAAGGTTATGCTTTCTTTCATATTGTTTTCATTATTCAGGAGCTGGAGAGCTATCAGGGCCCACCTGATGTCTGTTTCTCAATGGTACACAAATAGAGCACTGAATTGAAAACTTAGTGTAAGATTAATGTTTAAACACTGATTGAATTACATGAAAGAAACTACAGTGATTGCATATTCTTCATTTATTAATAGAATTACAGAGTACGTATGAATATTGGTGCCACACAGTAGACTGCAAAGACAGTTCTCTGAAGATGTGTCTTGTGACAAAGTTACTGCTCTCATCAAAAAGGATCTGGAACTCAGATCCCTCTATAGCAACTCGTGTTCAACTTTCTCGCGGATATTTAATCCAGCAAGTTACTGGCCTGCCAGAAAGCCATCAAAAGACATTTGTCACTGGATCAAAATCAAATATGTATCCTGGCTGTTAAGAAGGGCTTTGTTGGACTAAATGACTGTACCGTTTTAGACAGTGCTGCAAGATTAATGATGACACTGGTTGTCCAATTTTCACCCTTGAGGCAGTATTACAGAGATGTGCCCTTTCTGTGCACCTGATGTTACGCATATCAAATGCATCATTCCTTCTGCTGTGAGTTTTAGTAATGGTCCATGTTTCCTGCTCCCCCTCCACAGAGAAAAATTAACATGGTGTGGGTGTAATTTATCTTGGGGAAGGGGTTGCTGCATAGAAGTGTACTTGCTGGAGTTATATTATAAGGGTTAATCACCTAATCACAGAGAACACTTAGCAAGTGCACGTCTCTGACAGAATGAGGCCTCTGGCATATACTTTTGAGCCAATGCAAATGAACTGTTCCTCTCCATCATCATTCTTCAGTTATGAATCGTATCGGTGAGCAACTTGTCTTCGATAAGCCTTATATTCTTTGACCTAATCCAAAGCCCTTGCTCCTGCCCTTATTTTGTGGGGCCCTAATAGTAAATGTAAGCATAATTTCACAAAATAATTCAGAAAATAATGTGCTTTATGAGGGCATTTTGCCCCATCCATACACTAGAAGACTGATGAATAAGCAGCATGTCTGGCACCATTCAGTATCTGTGCAGTGCTTTTGTCCTAGGTCATAGGCTGAGTCATTCTCCAGTGTTTCCATTTGCCCTGATAATGACTTTACATGCAACTTCTAGCTTTACAATTTTCTTTTCACATGGTACTGAGCTGCTTGTTCTCTCCTGCTGCTTATGTCAGAGACAGTTGAACTTGGAGGTCAGCATGAAGAGAAAAGAGCAATATAATTGCATACCACAGGGGCCAGATGTTTAGCAAAATCATGGGGAATCTGGTCAGGAAGTGGCAATGAAGTTCCTGGGATATTCGCCACTTTCCCAAAGGAAACTGGAAAATTCTATTCCAAAGTTGTTCCTTAGCAGTAAAATGCCAAGGGAAATAACACGTCCCTGTTTTCCCTATTTATTCTGTTATACATCTTATCTCTCTTTTCTCCTTCTTCATTTCTTTCTATTTCTTTGTGATCCATCTATAGTACAAATTATACCTGACAAACCAGTAAGTGCTCTTAATTTGTGGAATGTTTTTTTTTCTCTTTGTTGTTATGACACATAATGAAAATATCACAAACTTCTTAGACATTTATTATACAAATGTATAGGAAGCCTCTCCTTTAGGCATGGTCCTCCAAAAATTTAACACAGCTAGTCAGAAGGTTTGATATGTTTGCTACAATATTATGTTGTTTTGTGCACAGTAGCTAACAGAAGTTGTGAGTTCTGAGTTTGAAAGACCTTTATGAAATATAAAACTAATAAAACTAGACATCAGCTTCTTGAATATCTGAACTTAACATTCACTTGTTATCATGTCAAAAGAAACATCATGACTAGGAATGAAAATGTATGTGAATAAATCCAAGTTAACAACAGATGAGCAGTGACCGAACTTATGACATCACAGAAAATTATTCATATCAAATGTAATTTTTAAGTGGTTTCAATCAGAAATACATACATTTATGTATGTGTATGCATGTATATAATCCCAACACTTTTGCCATCAAAGTGCGTAAGAAAGAAGGTACTCACACTTATAATTTTACAGACTCAGATTTAAAACAGCTGCTGAGGCAGAAAGCCTGAGGTCAACACATACATTTGGTACTTCATTAGTGAACTGGCCAAGTTCAACTTGTGGGATGGGAATTACAGTTTAGTAAGCACCAGCTGTCATCTTCATTGTTACAGAGGTACAAATTAGTGCACAAGAGGAACAGATTTTTGGTGCTGACCAGCTAGCTTTCTGTGATAGACACTAAGACCAATTAAATGAAGCTAGGCTGGATGAAAGCTGGTATTTTCCTGCCTTTCCCACCTTGGTATCATTTCTCATTTTCCTTTCCCTGCTTTCTAGTCATATTATTACTATAGCAGTTGTAGTCTGAAGGGGAGCTGACTTTTTCAAATAACTTTAGTATCTTACTTTCTTCCATTTTCATGGTTATGAAAACTTCCAGTGAGAGAAGCTTGGAGGACAAGCTTGTATGGACATCTTCTAATTCAAGCAGCGTTTAATTACTACTGGATGAAACTCTCGTAAGTAGATGGATGTATCTGCAAAACTCTTTTTTTTTCATTGAAATCTCCAGACCCAGACATGCTTTTAAACACTTCTCTTCTGAAGTAATGCTAACCTTGGGAGTCATCTATCAGGTTTCTGCTCCCATCTTTACAAATTAATTAAAACTAAACTTCTTGTTTGGTCCAACCAATCTTCAGTATAACATCTGAATAGCTCATTGTATGAAAGCTAAATCATAACATACAAAACTTAGGAGTTTCTTTGTGTTGAAATAACATCAGTGGAAGTGTTGACTTTCCTACAAATGTGTGCCAGAAATTTCTTCTGTGAAATAAAAGCTATTTAGAAGAAAGAATGCTGCAGAGTGGCATCTGTGAGAACTCAGATATTTTTCTTGACACTATTGAATGTGAAACTACTTTATATTCCTGACCCCAACACTCAGACCAAGCAAATTCAGCTTTATGTTGTTGATTCAAGTAACAAATTAATCAATGGCAATCTCATCTCTATAACAGCTTATTTTGTCAAGCTCAAATTTCACTCATTTTGCTGACAGGACAAAGTTGTCGTTTCAAGGGGAGACAGAACTGAACTGTACTATTCACACAAGAAGCCATTCTTCACCAAAGTTTGGATGTGTCATATATACTGCTATCACAATAGTGGCTACTGCATGTGTTTGAATAGCTCTGTGCACTAAAATGTCCTTGTAATAGCCTTTGTCACTGATGTTCAGTTACCACAAAAAGCTACTGGCAATATTATGCTCTTCCTCAGTTGTCAGCTGCTGATAAGTTGGGCAGTTTCTGCCTTCACTGACTCTGGGTATGGGAGGATGTATCATTAGATTTTCTATGTAATGTAGATATGACAAGACTTTTCAAATCAGTTTAGCCTCCACATAATTTAATATAATTTAAGTGTCTCATTTCCCACCTTGTAATTAGAATATATTAAACTGTTTCAGTGATCCTGAATATGAAAATGCACAGGCACTAAAATATTTCTCACCCTAATGTTATCAGGTCTGTAATATTTTAACAGGGGAAAAAAAATGAACCTAAATGTAAATTTCCATTCTCTTTGTATAACATTTATGCAGTAAAGAATGAGTTGAGTATACAATTTTTCATTTCTAGATAGCTAGGAATAGTAATGCATGAGCTGCAGAAAAGAGCATTAATCTCTCAAGCTGCTAAGAAATGAAATGTCATATAGAGTGACTTGTTCTTCACTGGTGATTTCTCAGCATTGAGACTTTTAGGTTTTCTCCCTTATAACATTCTTCATCAAAAGAAAAAAAAAAATCACACTTCTGATTATACTAGATTAGAGGAAAACCATAATATCTCATAAATGGATTCAGATACTGTTTTTGAAGTTCTCATGTATCATTCCTTTCTTCTCATGGGCAATTTAAATTTGTAGTTCCGAAAAGCAAGTGTTGGACAAGTGGAAGAGGAAGCATCTGACAGTTTTTTACATTTATTTTATCATGTCACGACAGTGTTAATTTCTAAACAGGGCAATTTATTTATTTTCTAAATGTTTTCTATGCTTCCGTTTTTAATTCAAACTAGCAACGATAGCTATGTGATGTTTTGGTTTATTTGCAGGCATGAGTACACACAGATGCATGCTCATGTAAGTTCATTTGAGTGACCCCGAGGATACAAATTTCTGTGAGAAAAACGTTTGGTTAGATGACCTTTCTCACTCTCCAGGCCTAATGTTCATGAAGGATCAAATCCTCCTGTGTTTAGTGGCTCTGTAGCACTTTTTTGACACTGTTTAGCACTGCTTTTGCCTTTCTTAGAGGATCTAATTGGAAATTGAGAGATGTGGAGACCTTGAATGAGTTTCTTGCATGGAAGGATGAAATTCACTCCTGGAGAATAATTAGTTTCTTTTAACACGGGGACTTTTTTATCAGGAGTCGTGAATTCGATGGGGTTTTATGAGCTCTCTATGAGCTCCCTGCAATGCTAACATCCTCAGAGATGTAATCCTGTCAAGTGTTGACACAAAGCTCCAAATGAGTTTTGGAATCAGTTTTGGATCAGATTATATTATTGTTATACAATAGTATTATACACTGGCTTGACCCCACATACATATAACGATGATGAAGTAAGAAGTCTGTCATCTGCTGATGTGTCATCTTTTATCTAATGAATCACTTTTGCTAAATTGCAGAAATTTAAGATACCACAGGCACCCTTTAAAATTAACTTCCTTTATTTCTGCACATATTCTGTACCCCTTGCATAGTTCAATTGTAAAAACTCAGGGTGGCCTCTTCTGTTTAATTTTCTGCTCTGTTACTCAGAGACAACTCCAGAAATCTCTGTGCAGTTTAGGACATTCAATAACAATTTTGGAAATCTTGCTGCTCAGGATGTTTCAAATGTCATGGCAACGCAGAAACTGACCTGATTTCACAGAAGGAACTGTAGAAGCGTTCGTGTGCACATTAATTGCTCATGTGTGGCTCAGTGACCCCCAGCAGAAAAATTAAGACCTTAGAGAAACTGGGCCTTCTATCATATAGTTCTGCCTTTAAAATAGAATTAGCTCTTGCAGAAGATCACTGTGAAAAGACAGAACATTGACAAGCATTGTTGTACATCATGAAAATAATGAAAGGCAAAATAATGTGTGTAAAGGAGAGCAATTCCCCAAAGCAAAAAACATCTGAGATTCTTTATGTGAAAGAGGAAAACTAGCAGGTTTGTCAAGCTGCTAAAACTTCTTTGTATACATGGTGCTATTGCTTTATGTTTGCTTTTTTCTCTTTTTGTCTTAGGCTTCAACTGTTTACAGTATATTACTAAGACACTGTGGTTGTCTTCTTCAACACCCACAATGGTGTCATGAGCTGTAAGATAGATGGCAGTTTAAGGAAGTGGCAGAGAAGAGCAAAATCCTGAGCAGGATATCAGACTTCATCTTGGAAAGTTGTATCTACCATTACTGAAATAGATGGAACTGCAGTGATGTGCTTGTCAATGTGACTGTTACACTTTTTGCAATCTGTCCTACCTCTGAATTTAAAAAATATACTTGCCCCTTAGACTTGGATGAAGAAATATTCCTCTACCATAAATTGTTCTTGCTTGTTCCTACAATAGTCAGCTTGATGCCACAGCACCTCCCTTCATATCAGTAAATGCCATATCTTAGATTTGCTTTGTTTCTTTAGCTAGTGACAAGCAATGGGAAAATTTATGATGCAATGCTGACTTTTCAAATGTTGCTTTAATTTAATTGTTGCTTCTTCTAACACATTGTAAAGAACTGCAAGAGACAAAGCTTATTTCTGCATTGCATCATCTTTGTGGGTGATAGCAACATTAATTTTGTATCTATTCATAGAATTCTATACAGCATTCATACTACTCTCCCTTTTGCTCTAAGTGAAAATGTCCTAGCCAGGCTGCTAAACTGTCTTCAGGATATGCTCTAAATCCCTGAAATTCAGAGCCTTTCCATCCATTGCTCAGGATTCTATGTTAGTTTTCAAAGACCAAAGAACAGAGTACTACCGAAGAAGGGAGGCAGGTGCAAATTAGCACATTCTTTTCTAATGCCTTTCAAGAAATTTCTCCACATTTGTCAGTGGATGAAAACTCCCATAGGGATCATCATACACCTATGAATTGTTTGATGTTTTGTAAGAAATTATCCTAGATGATCAACAAAAGCAAATTCACTTATCAGCTGCATGATGCTGGTGAATTCCTGTAGAGTTAGACAATCCATTGCTTTTGTGAATGCTATTTTATGTCTTGTCATTTGTCTTTGAACAGCGAGTCATTCTGTAGGAGACAAATTTGTGTGTTCCTCTTTTATGCTTCTTAACGTTTTCACTTTCTAGAAAGCCAGTAAGTATATGGGGGTGGTATCACTCCTATTTGCATCTTTTTTCTATTACTGTTTGTTTGCTGGATGGTACAAAGTGGAACACATACTTGGGGATTTCTTTATACTTTGTGACTGTGATGTGACGGTACTGTCATAATGAATCAAATTAATACAAAGACCCATCGTTTTCTATGTGGTGTGGGTATAAGAAGATTTTGACGAAAATTGAATCAGTTTTATAAGAGAAAGCATTTAGTTCTGAAATAAATTTCACGGTATCTAAACTCTGTTCACTACAGCACTTGACCATGATGTCCTGCTTTACTCTCCCTTTCTTGTAGCACTTGTGGCTCCTACATTGGTGCTCCAGAATTACTATTCTGTCTTCTTTCCCAAACTGCATTCTATCTTGTACCTGTTTGTCAAAAGGATAAGGATCTTGTAAGCCCTTCTGTGTCACTACCAGGCGTTAAAAATTAATCAGTTCCTCTTTGAAGAGGGACCTCTTCTTATCATACCAGCTCATTTTTATACTATGTTAACTACTGTCCCAAAAATATTTACTGGCAACAAGCTAATCATGCCTAAGTGCATGAATAGTTGGAACTTTGGAATTTAATTTTTTTAAACTGTTTTATTTTGTGTTCTTAGTGTATTTGTTTTTTTAAGCAACTATGAGTTGAAATTTTGCTCGTGATGCTGTTGTATTAAGAGGACCATTGTGAAAGAGAGAGGGCTATGGCACATGGAAGATTTCAATGGCTATAAAACTGTTATACTTCTGGTTCAAAAAAACCATCTTAACAAGGCCAAGCAGGGAAACATAGTGTTAATAAGCTCTGGAACAGAGCAGCTTGGGAGAGCGGAGGGAATTTATCTCCTAATTCATAAGCTAAAACACACGACAAAGCAAAACATTCTACTCTAGTTCCTGAGGGTGTGCAGGGGTTGAAAAGGGGTGAAAAGGAATTAAGGGTGATTTTCAGAAAGGAAAAATGCTTATTCACACTATGTGAGGAATAATACATTGCAAACAACTTTTGAGACAAAGGAAACTGTCATCAATTAAATAGCAATGTCACTGTGATGTTTATGTATATGTATACGTATCCATGCACTCATACATAATATATGTATACACATAAGCATACACACACACACGTATACACACGTATGTATATCGTATCGCTAAGGTATAGCTGACGATCTAACCACCCAGAAATCTCAAAGTACCATGCAAATGTTAGCCAGAGTAATCCCGTGAGATCATTTTATCAATGAGGAAATTAAGCTACAAAGAGGTTAACAATCTTCCACGTGTCGACAAAAATCAAGTGTAAGTTTATTCCTTGTTATTAATAAACATAACAAAGCTATCATCATCTATTGCTGGTGAAGAATTGTGCTGTAGGAATGAAGGGAAAGAGGGAAGCTACTTGAGGATGGGAAAGCCCACGGAACAAAAGCTTTATTCTAAAATGGTTTTAGGAATAGAAAATAAAGTGAGTCAAGATGTGCTGACTAGAAATTACTTAGTGCCAAAAGATTAAAAAAAAAAAAAGAGAGAAAAAAAGGAAAATACAAGAAAGAAAACATGGTGAAAAAAATTCTTCACGTTCAACAGGGTCACTGTATCTTTACTTTCTTTTAACCTCATCACAGTTTTTTAATGTCATGGTGAATTAACTGTTTGACATATGAATCCAAAGTTATCAGGACAAATAATATGCGAACAAATGGTGTCACTGGAGTTTTCTATTCGCTTGCTTTTCTGCGTCAACTCTTTGTACAAAAGTGAGGCATCTATCATGTCAAGGGTGAGCTGGATGCAAGGCTGGGAATTATTTGGCCTTGAAATATTAATTGCAATCACAAGAGAACACCACAGCCTTCTATTTTCTAAAGCTGTGCTTGTATAAGGGCTCTAGAACACCATTTTTATGCACAGTGACGTGCATTTATGTTTAAGGCAGATACCGGTCTGACCTTGCTTGCACCTTTGCATGGAGGGAATTCCGGGTAGAGGACTGTTGTGCAGCTCCATCACACAGTAAAAGGGTTTGACCATGTTATACTTTCTGGTGCTCGAGTTTAGGGTAGATGAATGAGACAGGATTAGAAATAAGATGTGTACTGGACTTGCTCCCTTGAAAGGCATATGTAGAACACATCAAAGTTTCTGCCTGTGTCTGCCAGAAGGCGCAGTCAGTTCAATCCAGTGTAGCTGCCAGCAGTCCCACTCCCAGGTTAATGTGCTCCTTTTTTGTGCTGTGATGACACTGGGAAACTTATTTTGCTGTTTCTTTTTCCTGAACTAAATGGAGCTGCTCTCTAATTTTCTGATCTGCAAAAGAGTGGGAGGAACCAGGGGATTAAATGAACCCTCGGTGACACTTGTGGGAGAGATTTTTGCAAGCATATGAGAAGAACAGAGAAAGGTTTGAGTTTTCTCTGCCATGGACTTGGAGTTCTTTAGAAAACTAAATCAAAATCCAAGTTTGTCTATTAATTTAAGCTCTTATTGAGACAGTGCCTGGTTGGCATATATATTCCAAATCTTTTGCCTATAATTTCCTCAGGTTCTTTCTAAATTGAACAATTAGACTTTAAACTGAAAACTTAAGCTTCTTAGACTATTTACATTTGCATCCTTCTTTGGGCATACATCCAGCCACATAAAATAAACTCTCTCTTGCTTTCCTTCATATGATCTGCATTTGAAGGAGCAGAGTAGACTCCTTTTTTCTGTGATCTGTCAAGCATTTCTCAATGATCATTTCTGCTCTTGTGTGCAGAAATGGGGCCAGTTTATGACACAAAATCGGGAATTCCTGGCAATGATATCTATTACTTTCTGACCTAGCATGGTTTTTGTCTTTTCAGATTGTGTTTGTTTTGACCATTTCTGACTTTCTTTGTGTTTCTAACAATAATATTTCCAGTGTTACTGTTGTCTTTTAATAAATACATGTGGTACTTGATTATGTGGTCACTTACCACTTCCTTTTTAGGATATTTTGCCACAGTCAGAGATTTCATATCCCAGGCCTAAAAAACCCTCATACACTTGGTTAAATTATGTGAGACAATTTAGGATTATAGGATAATTCAAGTTGTGACGGATCTCAGGAGGTCTCTGGTCCAATGTGATGTTCACAGCAGGGTCAGCTCTGAGGTCAGAGCAGGATGCTCAAGGCTTCATTCAATTAGGTTTGAAACCCACCAGGGATTGAGGCAGCACAATTTCAAAACCCGACAGCATACAAAGCAAATGAGAAGTGTACATTTCTAGTGTTATAAACAGAGGTGCGTTGTGTTTTGGGATGTCATGTTGTAAATACTACTAAACAAAACCATGCTTGGAAGTTGTGTGTTGGAAATGCTCAATGAAATGTATGAATGAGTAAAAGCTAATTAAGTTTGCAGATTATTTTTAACAGAAAGGCCTCATATATAAACAGCTTTTTGACAACACATGCACTTAAGACATCAAATTTTTTTCTATACTGCTCTGTCTCTGAGGCAGCTCAGATGTTCTAACATCTCACTATCATTGCAATAAGTAGGTCTCATCCTCCCACTCTTGTTTCATTTCCTTTCATTTTTCTGCATCTGGCTGTTTAATTCCAAGACTCTCACATACTCACTCCAGGACATTCCAACAAGTTAATTTAGTTAATGATGTACTCTCTC